>NC_089490.1:245694157-245999157 GCF_036850765.1 Saccopteryx bilineata | reverse complement strand
CAAAGAAGCTACTTACTCATTAATAAAATGTTGGATCTTGGGCTGACTTGGATATTTTGGCAACATGTATTATCCCAAATCCATCAAACACATTTCCTTTTGACTACTTATACTTGCACCCCAAATTCAGAATCTGAAATCAGTTGACGAAGCAGAATTAACTGAGCACCATTGTAAGAGCTGCATAGGACATGCCGCTGAGCCATAGTGACTACTATTAGATAAGCCTTGTCATTGTCTTGGGAGAAAGACATATGAAAAGCTAACTAATCAGGAAAGATTAAAACGTCAGTTATAGTACTGACAAGTTTACAGCATTAAAGTTTAGTAAATGAAGCCCTGGCCGGTTGGCTCAGTGGTAAAGAGTCGGCCTGGCGTGCAGGAGTCCTGGGTTCGATTCCCGGCCAGAGCACACAGGAGAAGCGCCCATCTGCTTCTCCACTCCTCCTCCTCTCCTTCCTCTCTGTCTCTCTCTTCGCCTCCCGCAGCCAAGGCTCCATTGGAGCAAAGTTTGCCCGGGCGCTGAGGATGGCTCCATGGCCTCTGCCTCAGGCACTAGAATGGCTCTGGTTGCAACAGAGCAACGCCCCAGATGGGCAGAGCATCGCCCCCTGGTGGGCATGCCGGGTGGATCCCGGTTGGGCACATGCGGGAGTCTGTCTGACTGTCTCTCTGTTTCCAGCTTCGAAAAAATACAAAAAAAAAAAAAGTTTAGTAAATGAAAGTTTGATGTGGGGAGTATGTGTCTATGAAATGCTTCATGGAGGAGGTAAGACATGTAAAAACTGCACTGTGGGGAAGTAGGAAAGAGCACATTAGTCTGGTAAAACCAAAAAGTGGGGAGAATGTTATGGGTGAAGAGACAAAAACAGAGAGACGTTCACCTAGAATGGAGAAAGCGGAAAAGATAATGTTGGAAAGGGAAGTTGAGAAAAGTCAGACAGTGGAGGACCTTGAACTTTGATTAAAGTATGTGTGTGTATAAATGAGCCTGTGTTCCTGTACTTGAATTTGATATAATATACCTGGGTTTGGTAATTTTATTCCTGAATGATTATTTTAATACTATTTCATAAGCACAAGATTTGTATGAATTATGAAATGGTTAGGTGGTTCTGAAACCAGGCCTCATAAGAGAATCACCCAATTAAATGCTTCTTAAAAATGCAGATTCCCAGGCATAACCAAGGGATATTCTATTAAGAAATCATAAACTAATGTATGAAGTTAAAGAGTTCAGGCCCAAGGGTCATTCAGGATTTAAGACCTACCTTTACCACTTACCAACCGTGGGACCACTGAAAAATCACTTGATGTCTCTGAGCTCAGTTTCCTCAACTGTATAATTATTATGTTCACATGTATTTTATATGTTTGATGTGAGGATTAAATGAAATAAATCCTGTGAAGTGTTTGGCATATCATGTGGGTTTTATAGTCCATGCTCGATGCATGATAAAGATAAATGTACTTAGGCAGTGCCAATGAGAAAGGAACAGAAGGGACTTGCTGATGGCGCTGAGGAAGAGGACTGACCATATGGAACCGATTGGGTGTGCACAGCGAGCGAGAAGGCCATGTCAGAGATAGCCGGCGGTGGGATCGGCTGGCTTACCATGCCCTCTACTCTCTTACATACAGGCCTCTCCCTTCAGCCACAGTTGGGTATTTTGGGTCACTGCCTTGGTTTCAGCTTTCTCTGCATCCCAGTCCAACACTCTGTCCACTGAGCCACCGCCTGGTCGGTTTCAGCTTTCTCATTTACTGCCACCAAGGAACTCACTACTCTTGGGACAAGTTAGGTAAAATCAGCCCTGAGTACTGTAGGGGGTTACATTTTTTCCCTCTCTCATTGCAGCCTCAACTTCCAAATGTGTCTGCATGTTGACCAACCAGTGTATCAAGGGCGGAAGCCAACTCTACTGCGCCAGAATAGGCTCCCAGACGAGAAGTAAGACTGTGAACATCTGTGAAGTAGGAACTGTGAGATGTGCCAACAGGAAAGTGGAAATACTGCATCCCGGAAAGTGTTTGGCCTAACACAGTTACTGAGAAACAGGTGTACTGTGCAAAAATTATCCCTACTAAAGGACATTCTTGTACAAATAGGAGACAGCCATGCCCAGAAGTTACTGACAAATTATTTTATGTTAGTTTCTTATAATTATACCCCCTCCTTGCCTCTCCTGACTTAACTTTCTCCTCCAGTTCCAGCCTGTGACGCCCGGTAGCATATCCCTAGATAATACCTTTCATATCGATCTAGTAAACTCTTCTGTTCATGTTGCATTAAAATGATGAGACTTTGGAGGACCTTGTGAAGCCTGTGTTATTAAGCATCCTCACAAGTAGAAATAAGAACAAACACCATAATTTTCTTCCATGAGTCAATAAACCTAAAAATCTACAACTTGTAACACGCGTTCTTGAAACCCAACCTTCCTGCATTTGTTCAACAAATAATTCTACGAGGTGCCAAGAACTGGGTCAGGTGCTGGTGACTCATCAGTGAAAGAAAAAACAAGCAAAAGCTCTTGTCTTTGTGAAACAGTCATGTGGAGGAAGGGACACAGAAAATAAAATAAGCACATCCATTATACAGTACATTCGATGGCGATAATTGCTCCGGAGAAAAACGATGCCAGGAAGGGTGAGTCTGAACCTCAGGCCTCGTCTCATGCAAGGAAATACTCCACAGTGATAAGCATCATGGTGAGGCTGACCGGATCCAAATGGAAATTGTCTGTTTAGAGTAGTTAATAAATGTCCGGAGTTCTAGTCTCCTGGGAAAAAGAAGAGAATCTCTTTGCCTCAGCTGAAGTGCATCACAGAGGTTTTATGCCGAAGCCTGTGCTAGATGGAGAGTCATCAGAGAAGTTTGAAGTAATAATTTAAAGTAAATCATAGCTTTCAGATGAGGCCATACAAAGTAGACATCCTTTTCTTAGAGAGGCTCGGGTGCCATTTTGAATTGGGGGAGCGAGGTGTCTGGAACCGCAGTCCTCAAATATTAGTGTGCATCGGTATCACCTTGTTAGTACAGAGGCCTGCGCCCCACCCCCCGTTTCTAGTCCAGCAGGTCGGGGGGGAGGGCCTGAGGATTTATATTTCTAAGAACTTTCCAGGCAGGACTGCTGATGATGATCAGAGGATCATATACTGAGAACACTCAGTTGAGAAAGGCAGTCATCAGACAGCTAATTCTGATTTTGGAATGGGTCTCAAAACCTTAGCCAGCCAGTCTCAAAGCAGGTGAGTGGAATGAAGTAGATTCCCTTCCTCTAAAGCTCGTTGGGGCTTCCACCTAGTGGAAGGGGCTACGAGCCACAGCCACCTGGAAGCAGGCATCTTCACTAGACCTTATGCATTAAATACAGCTCCTTCTCCATCTCATTAATCACAGGATGTGAACAATATCTAAAACATCTTGCGGTGTTAAAGGAGAATGAGAGAGCAAAAAAAAACCCCTAGAAACAGGCTCTGGCTGGTTGGCTCAGTGGTAGAGCATCAGCCCCACATGTGGATGTCCTGGGTTTGATTCCCAGTCAGGGCACAAAGGAGAAGCAGCCATCTGCTTCTCCACCCCGTTCCCATCCCTTCTCTCTTCTCCTGAAGCCATCAATTGGTTCCAGCACATCACCTTGGCCCTGAGGTTGGCTCTGTGGAGCCTCCATCTCAGGCGCTAAGAATAGCTCAGTTAGGAGCATGGCCTCAGATGGACAGAGCATCTGCCTGAGATGGGGGTTGCCGGGTGGATCCCATTAGGGGTGCATGTGGGAGTCTATTTCTCTATCTTCCCTCCTCTCACTTAGAAACAAACAAACAACACAAAAAACTAGAAACAGAAAACATGTTTTCCTGGTGTAATGGTGGCTGAGTGGGAATTTTTCTTTCCCCAGGAATCAGTAACCTGTCCTTGTCTCGGCCATGACACCCACTTCCCTTCTCACTACAAGAGTAGTACAGGTCTACAACACTCCCCGGATGCCCAACGGAGGGCAAGGATGCACTAAACACTCCCACATCCTTAAGCGAGCCACTAACAATTGCACCAGGAAACTTTCCTTGGGACTAAATTGGCTCTGCTCCACCATACTCACAGCAGCCCACACCTTTCTGGGCTACATACTGGATCTGGGGGTGGGAGTGGTTGGGGATCTGCAGCCACACGAATGCAGTGCCCATAGTGAGAATCCTAGTCCTCCCTGAAGTCCTCTTCCTTCCCCTTGCTGAAAATATCCACTGAAGCCAGGTAACTGAAGACCCAAGAGAGTCATCTGTATGGTGTGAGGGCACCTTGGCAAGAATATACCAGGATGCCACCCGCTGGGGAGCCCAGTGCTGGAGGAGTTCCCAGGAGATGCAGGTCCTCACAGGAGCTCTCACTGACAGGTGCATGAGACTACACCCTGCTCAGAGCGTGCGGACGACAGGAAAGAGTGGCCAGCGCTCTTCCTCTAGTGAGACGGGAAGAGACAGGTGCAGCCTGTCCTCCACCTGAGACCCAAGGTGAAGGGGAGGAGCAGCTCTGCAGGAAGGAGCAGAGAGAAGAGGAAAGGCAGAGCTCTGAGGCCAAAACACCATCCAAAGGAAACACAGAGACCACCAGTAACACTGACCAGGTTTAGCAAGAACAAGTCCGGAGGTGAAGCCCCATCACTTGACTGTTACATCAGAAACACCTGGCATGTCACCTCATCCATTTCCCTGCTTCCAGCGCCAGAGAACCAGACCCAGCAGACACAGGGGAGGATGGTGTCCTGGAAGGAGACACGCCCTTCCTTGTCACCTCCATGATGCTGGAGGGCTTGCAAACACGCGAGCAACCCTCTCCACCAAGTCCACTGACCCACAAGCCTGGTTGATACTGGAGGCCAGGAAGGTGATGAGATGTAAACTGGATATGAGCATGGAGCCTTAAACTGAACCAATTTCTGAAAACAGAAACTGACTGGAAATTTATATTATCTGTCCTAAATTTGGGGAGGACAAGAGAAAAATGGAATTGGGCAGAACACGGTAAGCTGTGTTAGTTTGTGGGGGCTGCTGTAACCAGTACCTCAAACTGGGTGGCTTACAACCACAGAAATGTATTGTCGCACTATTCTGAAGGCTAGAAATCTGAAATCAGTGCCTCAGCACGGCCATGTTCCCCTGACACCAGAGAGAACTCTTCCTTGCCTCTTCTGGCTGGTGGTGTTTGTCAGCATCCTTGGCGTTCCCTGGCTTGTGGATGCATCCATCCCTCCAATCTCTGCCTCTATCATCACGTGGCTCTGTTCGTTATCTTCCTCCTGTGCGTGTCTGTCTACCCAAATTTGCGTTGTGTTATGAGGACAGCAGTCAAGTTAGATTAGGCCCACTCTAATGACCTGATCCTATTTAGATTACAACCACAGAGACCCTATTTCTAAATAGGGTCACATTCACAGGTACCAGGGGTTTCCCGTTTTGCCGACACAATTCAATCTATAGCACTGTGATTGAAAAACGCATGTTTTCTGTTTGTACCCCATAAAAGAATCAAAGGCTTATACTGGCAGTTACATTCATTGTTTGGTTAAAATGAGTCACATTACTTTAAAGTATTTTATTCTTTTACTCATAGCAATCTTCCCTTTTTTTTTTTATACCACTTTACCTTTGTGTCAAAGGACTTTTTGAGTGCATTAATCCATTAAAGTTTACATTAGGTTACTTTGCATACCACTTACCAGTTGAATTTTCCACACTCTGATATTAATATTAATAGAGCAATTTAGTACAGTAAGTGCTAAGAGCTAGTGATAAAACCCATCAGCATGAAGCAGAGAGCAAAACTGAAACATTAAATACCTGGAATTTTGGACCTAGAATTTCCACTGCTGCTCTGAAAGATTAAATAACTTCTAGATCAAAGGTGAAAACTTTATCCTCTTAGTCTATTAGAGATGAATGTGATAGAGTCATCCTTGTATCTTAAGTAACAGAAAACCGATTCAGGTCCTTTTTTAAGTATGGGTTTTGGCTTTTGCTGATTCTGCAAGATACCAACAAAGTAAATGGGACCCTGGTTTAAAGAACTTTATAAATGCCATGCTTTTACAGACCTTTTACAGATGTCCTGGAAACAAAGTTCTAAGAATATGATTTTTAAACTCCAGTGGTGAGTGACATTCAAGCTTCACTAATGAGTTCTTAGTTTGGGCAGTCTTCAGTAAAGCTCACTAACTTTTAGAATATTTCACTGTTTTGTTTTTTTATTTCTACAAGTGCCTTTAACTTGAAAAACCAAGATTCTTTAGTTTTAAAGGTCGTGTCTCTTCTGTTATTTGCAGAAGAGCACCCAAAAGCTAAACCTAATCTACATCCTTTCATAAATTCCAATTCTGAGTAACAAGAGTCTGACAGGTGATGATGTGTCTGGTTAGTGTTGGACACCAAACACTCTGAAGCTTGATTAATTGGGTTCTAAATGGCTGGCTGGCTCTCAGGTCACCTTCAGTCTTTTGGAATTCATCATGTGTGGAATCAATGAGGCATCAAGCTTCTAACCAAACAAATGGCCTGCAAAATTATAGTTGTGTGTATTTTATTTTGTGGGAGTGAGAGAGGCCCTGCTACTCTATTTGTCTTCTTGACAAGCTCTAGCTGTACAGCTTCAACTCCACGGGTCAAATGTCAGTCGGGGTGTGTGTCACCAATCAAGAGAGTCCAAGGGACAGATGGTGCCTTCAAAATCATGTTCACAAAGATTTATATAGAAAAATGTGCATGAAGCATTATTTATAATAGTAAAAAAATGACAGAGCCCAAATGTTCAATAATAAATTATGGCCCCTCCATAAATGGGAAGCATACAAGAACACCAACCGGCATCTTTTAGAAAAGATTTTAAAAGACATAATAAAAAGTGAAAACCAAGCTATAATGCTATATATAATTACAGCTATGTAAATTGTGTGTGTGTGTGTATAATGCTTTTAAGAAAAAACAATGACTGGGAGGATAAATCTCTAAAATCTGAAGTTGTTTTAATTTTCTTATTGGTATTATTCTTCATTTTCTAGATTTTCTACAATCAGCACGCAATTTTTTTTTCATAACTGGGCGTGAAAAGTCCTTCTAAAAATTTTCTCTTCTAGCTAGTTGAGAAGTGCAGAGAGTTCATCCGCTTGTCTAGACACGCTGATGGCAAATTGGCCTGCCCCGCCGGTCTGGTCTCGCCCACGTGAGGCAGATAGTAGCTCTCAGCCAGACACGTGAGCCTCCCATGCTTGTGTCCGTTCATTCACAAGCATTCTCGGGACATCTGCCAAGTCACAGGAGTTAGGTTTATAATCCGGGAGAGATTTTGGAGGCGCTTATAGTATGTATACTGGAAAGATTTTAAAGGTATCCTTAAACCAGTCTTATACAAAATGAAAAGCTGCAAGTTACTATGTAAAAATTACAGTAAGTTTTTTGTTTTTTTTTAACCTGGGTGATTAATATAATCAAGTCTAAATTCTCAAAGTTTGATAATAGCTGGAGACATTGTGGAACTGCTCGCACTTAGTAAAACTCCTTTGGGACTCAGTTTCCTCACATGAAAGTGGGGATACCACCAGCCAGCTCACTCTACTTGTTCTGTGAACTGATTGGAGAGTGTACGTACATTACAACTATGTAGTAAGAGCCTAAGTCAGGGGTCCCCAAACTTTTTACACAGGGGGCCAGTTCATTGTCCCTCGCACCATTGGAGGGCCGGACTATTAAAAAAAAAAACTATGTACAAATCCCTATGCACACTGCACACATCTTATTTTAAAGTAAAAAAACAAAACAGAAACAAATACAATATTTAAAATAAAGAACAAGTAAATTTAAATCAACAAACTGACCAGTATTTCAATGGGAACTATGCTCCTCTCACTGACCACCAATGAAAGAGGTGCCCCTCCGGAAGTGTAGTGGGGGTGGATAAATGGCCTCAGGGGCCGCATGCGACCCCCGGGCTGTAGTTTGGGAACCCCTGACCTAAGTGAATTGTGCATTCGACTGCTTGGGGATTATTATTATTGTTTAGCACCAATGGAGAGATTGGCTGGACTTCATCTGTCATTTCTTATCACATGAGACTTTCTCTACTGCCAACTTTGCCATTGAAGCCTGATTTATTAAGGATCCTATAGGTGCACTTAGTGGTCACTTAGAAAAATGGCTGACATTTCAGACTCCATATCTACCTAAGCCGAGAAAGGGTGCTTGTTTGCTGTGCGTGTACAGGCATGACCATGATGATCAATACCAGCAAGAACATTTTTAAGTTCTCTTTGGAACGAATCACGCTTCATGCAAAACCAGTGGAAACGGCCCATTATGGCCACATAAAACCTAGCAATCTACAATATCAGAGCAATATGGACAGAAGACACATGGATAGGAAGTGAAGAGGAAATTAGACTAGGTAGCTGGAAATACACTCCAACGATTACTGGATTGAAACCACCCATCCTAGAATGCAGAGACATTTTAGGTTTGGAAAAGGTTACGTTTTACCTAAAACATGACTCTTAACATGAGGGTAAAGCCAAATCAGAGTTCAAAGCCGTGAGACCAGAATCTACTGTGCTTCATGAAATTGTATTTGTAATAACATGCGGGTATATAGAGAAGCATTTCCATTTTGTTTATAACAACCAAAAACTAATCATTGCTTTGGGGCATGTCTCCTCTGCAATGGGAAGGCAGCGATATCTTTGTAGCTGTCAAAAACACTGATCATCAGTGTTGCTGGCTCTCTGCCTCTCAGGGACCCTCTCAGGGACCGGGTAGCATTATAGTTCGTGGCTCCCATGGGTTGGGGTGCCATGTCCTCGATTTTGATCAGTGGAATGTGAGCAGAGGTGCAGTGTAGCTTCTGGACAACACATGTCCTTGCTGCTGTGACTTGCCCAGAGCTCCATTCCCCATGACATGTTTGAAATTGTGGTCGCTCCATCAGCCAGAGTCCTCCATATGCCGTTGAACTTCTATGGGGATGTGGCATGAGCAAAAAGTAAAAGTTTCTGAGGAGGGTTGGGGATGGTTTATTTGTTACATCATTACCTAACATGCCTGTCTGGTGTCAACTATAAGTGTATAACAATTGACATCACATGCTGATCATCTCTTTTGCAACTGTTTGGGGATTATTATTATTATTATCATTATTATTATTATTATTTAGCACCAATAGAGAGAGTGGCTGGGCTTCATCCGTCATTTCTTATCACATGAGACTTTCTCTACTGCAGAACTCTTTCTGTTTTCTTTGGGAATGACTGAGTAAATAAGGATTGTTATTGCTTCGAACATGCCTATAATCACTAGTATATTTGGGGGAGGAAATGCAGAGACAAATTAAAATTGGGAAAGGGGAGTGATTACATTTGGTTCTTAAACACATTCTTAATTGCATCCATCATTTCATAGAGAAATGCATTAGCGGAAAATTAAAGTTACAAAGAAAATAAATCCTTATAGAGAGTGTTTACCTGCTAGAACTAAAAAGGAACATAAATGCAAAAATGGCAAACACTCTTCCAAGAAGCTCATTATATTTGGGACATTTTTTAGAACCATAATAACGTTTATTTTTTTTAAAAAAACCATTTCAATGTTAATTAAAGCTGCTTCATGTTTCTTGATTACCAATTCATTTCTATTCTATTTTATACAAATTGCTTATCAAAACTGTATTCTAAAGAATTTCAGGCATTTACTAATGATGCAAATATACAAAAGTGGATTCTTTATTCCAATTTCTAATGCTTGGATATAATTTAAAATCTATTTAGCATATTGTAGCAGATAGTATTTACTGCCCTTTCCTCCAAAAACCTCTATTCAGCCCTCTAATGCTGGTGGTTGAGGCCAGGCAGGTTCTCACTGGATTCAGGCAGACAGTAGAGGAACTGTGGAGCCAGAAACATCAGGCCATGCCTGTTTATTGGAGGCTTGCAAAGACAGGCCAGCAAACAAACAACAAAAGGAAAAGAGCTAATAAACAAAGGAAAATCTGCTTTTTGCAGTGAGGGGTCAGGGAGCAGGAAAAACCACACCTCATGGTGGCGGGAGATCGATCTGGGAGAATCACCCCTGAGGGAAAGCAGCCACAGCCGTACATAGACCACACACATGTGGCACTGCCACGTGCCCATGCGCCAATCAGGCGAAGTGCTCGTAGCAGGTAAACCAGTGCGCAAGCCTAACACAGTTGTTTTCCCCACAAGTCCCCTGCTAATGGTTAGTGTCTTTGAAGAGGATGCTCTCCATCCCAAAGCCAGACCCAAGAAGTAACCCCCCTTGGCTTAAGTCAATCGAGGCTGTTTCATTTCCCTCCCACATGTGGTTTAGATATGCTCAGGTGATTTAAGTTCAATGAATGAGAGCATCTTCTGAAGGACTTTTGAGGGGTTTCTCTTCAAGAGTGCACAGAAAGACAGGGTCTCTCTAAATGTTGCCATGTTTGGGTGTGATGCTTATAACTACTACAGCCATTTTGACACCATGAGGAAATTTTCTTTTTTTTCTTTTTTTTTTTTTTTTTTGTCTAGGCCAATGGATGGAAGAGGTTCCAGTAGAGACATAGGAAAAGCCCTTTGTGAACCTTCTGTGAAATCATCGGGCCACTGAACTACCCAAATCCAGAATGTCCATGCTTCTGGTCCTCTTGTTATAAAAGAATAAACGTTCTTTATTGTTTAAGATATTTTGTGAGTTTCCAGGAGTAGTCAGGTATTAGTTTTGAGGCTTTAGACATGGGTGTCAAATGCAAATATCTTCAGAGCCAGGAAACAAAAGAGAGGTAAAAATCAGGTCACAGAGAATGGGGGGAGGAGGGCCCTTTTGAGGAACCTGCAGCATCTGTACCATGTAATGGCATTCAAATTCAATTTTTAGATTATTCTTAATTACTCTCCTGCCAATTAAAACTGATTTATATGCAGTGTACCAGCTCCTGCTAATTTAAAGCAAATATGTTTGGTAACACCTTATTTTTTTTGCCTTTGAACGCAAAAGATAGGCAAGTTCCGTTCAAGGGCTCTACCCTTGTTCAGCCACTTTGGAAATAACAATGTTTCTACCTTCATGAATATTTGTATGTAAAATACAAGTCTAAATTTTGCTCCATTTATAAACAAAACGGCTTTCCATTTATATAAAAGAAAGCCATGCTTAAACCAATAATGTTAATAAATTGTGATCCAGTAATTACGGTTAATCCAACCTTTTACAACTAAAATCCAAATGAATTAATCAGATTATTTCACCTGATGCATTTATTGTTACCTTGAAATATGATGCCAAGAACCCTCAACCTCATCACCCTGGGAACAGACAACAGAAAAAGAAAAAACAGAATGATTACAAAGTAGAAGCTACTGGTGATGCATGAACATATGGGTGTTCAACAAGAAATCGATGGGGAAAAGTGTGACATAGAATGAACTGTTTTCCACCCATTTTAGGAAATGCTTAATGCTTAGAAGAAATGTTGAATTTGTTTCTGCGTCAATTGTGAAGGCATTCAACTTTAATGTTCCTTGCCATGTTTTTGATTTCTAAATGTGTTAATATAGAACCAAATTTGACAGAGTATCAGTGTGGTGTACTTTTGATAAAACGCCTATCTTTTATATGCTCAGTTTTTTAAAATGTATTTAATGAAAGGTCAAAATTCAATCTATTATGTAACCCACAAAACACAGTAATTAAATAACAATGCAATATCTTGAAAGCATATGAACGAGGGATTGTTGTTATCAAGTTAAGTTAACCTTTTAGAATTTTTATTATTACCTTTGTAGATGTTTTTTCCATAACACTTTATATATCTGTTCTGACTTATTTACTTCCCTACTCCTTAATAAAAGTGGGCAATATATTTTCCTCTGCTACTTTGTTATAAACAAAAGCTTTAATATGTATGAACATGGCTTTTCCTCTTATCTGCTTACAAAAATATATGCAGAAACATCAAAAAATATTATTGCACATATAGAAAATCAAACACTGAGTTTGCAACAGTTCATATGAAAATATCTGAGACTTCTAAGTGCTGGCAAGTTTAAAGGGAGCCAACATTGCAATCATTACTACTGCTATTTCTGCTGTTACTACCATCAACAATAATAATTAATACTTCATTCTACCAACTAAATGGGAAATGATATTTTCAAACAACAGCTCAGATAAGGGCCTAATATCCAAAATATACAAAGAACTCATAAAACTCAACAACAAACAAACAAACAATCCAATAAAAAAAATGGGAAGAGGATATGAATAGACACTTCTCCCAGGAAGAAATACAAATGGCCAACAGATATATGAAAAGATGCTCATCTTCTTTAGCTATTAGAGAAATGCAAATCAAAACGGCAATGAGATACCACCTCACACCTGTTCGATTAGCTGTTATTAGCAAGTCAGGTAATAGCAAATGTTGGAGAGGCTGTGGAGAAAAAGGAACCCTCATACACTGTTGGTGAGAATGTAAAGTAGTACAACCATTATGGAAGAAAGTATGGTGGTTCCTCAAAAAACTGCAAATAGAACTACCTTATGACCCAGCAATCCCTCTACTGGGTATATATCCCCAAAACTCAGAAACATTGATACGTAAAGACACATGCAGCCCCATGTTTATTGCAGCATTGTTCACAGTGGCCAGGACATGGAAACAACCAAAAAGCCCATCAATAGATGACTGGATAAGAAGATGTGGCACATATACACTATGGAATACTACTCAGCCATAAGAAATGATGACATCGGAACATTTACAGCAAAATGGTGGGATCTTGATAACATGATACGAAGCGAAATAAGTAAATCAGAAAAAAACAGGAACTGTATTATTCCATACGTAGGTGGGACATAATACTGAAACTAAGAGACATTGACAAGAGTGTGGTGGTTATGGGGGGGAGGGGGGAATGGGAGAGGGATAGGGGGTGGGGAGGGGCACAAAGAAAACAAGATAGAAGGTGACAGAGGACAATCTGACTTTGGGTGGTGGGTATGCAACATAATTGAACGACAAGATAACCTGGACTTGTTATCTTTGAATATATGTATCCTGATTTATTGATGTCACCCCATTAAAAAAATAAAATTATAAAAAAAAAAAAATGAATACATAATTTTAAAAAATCTTAAATAAAAAAAAAAAATACTTCATTCTAGTCAAAGTAGTTTTATAGGATTACTCACAAAGTCAACAACATTGTTATAAACACAGAACAAGACAAATAAAATATTTGCATATATTTTTAGAGTTATCATTGTGAATTTAAATGATATTAACTAATTATTCATGAACCAGAAAAAGAATTAAATTAGTTTAGGACCACAGACCTAGTGAGAGTCAGGATGGACCTAGAACTCACATCTAGATCAATTTCTAAGTGGCTAATTAGGAACCATAATACCACATACATGTTAGATAACCAGGGTCAGTTTGGTGGCATGGATTCCGAGAAGAGCTTGCCATGAACAAAGTCTTTCTCTTAAAAACTCATCCAATCTGGAGAGATCAGCAGCATTTGAGATCCCAAAGTTGGGTCAAGCTAACCAGTTGGCTTAAGAAATGAATCTTTGATATTATCCTAGCTTAATAGACCCATGTTACCAAAATAGAGTCTGGTTCTACGATGGGGATTGCAGCATACTCGGGAAAGCCAGCTGTGAAATACTAACAGGGAGATCCGTGCATGGTGAGAGAGAAGGAAAACACATACAGGTGCATACACACTCACCTACATGTAAATACTTCACAGGGTAAGTTTGCAGATAAAAGTTTCAAAGCACATGGGGAAAATAAATATCAAGAAGTTCAAAAACCAGAAGAAATTATTCTAAAATAATAGCAAGTATTAAAAGTCTTCTAAGGACTTTAATATCTCCATAGAGCTGATGGAGGAGGAGGAAAAAGATAATAACATCAACAACAAAATATTAGCAGCTGAAATGAATTGAACACTTCTGTCACTATTCTAAAGTGGACTATTTCACTTACTACCAAAAATCACAGAGGAAAATAAAGGAAAACATTGCAATTTTTACCTACCCCCTGTTAATCCACTAAAGTTCTGCTTAAATTCTCAACCTCTTGATTTTGGAATTAGCAAACACCTTAAGAGAAAAAAAAATGGTGCCAAAGGCTGAACATTTCTCTGTGATCTTCTGCTTTCTCCCCTGAACCTTGCTCTCACCTCTTTAATGCAAAATCAGTAATTAGGAAACAAAGACAGGAAGTGTCAACCAATGGTCAGTGGTCATTGGCACCAATTCAACACCAATAGGAAGCCAACAGGAGTCGCCAATTTGGGGCGTGGTGAAAAGGAAACTTTATTCAGTGGGAAACAGCTCAACGGTGACCCAGCTCTGCTGTAAGATAGATTCATTGGCAAAAGTAACAGCAGAGGGAAAACAAGAGTTCACAGGGAATCTCAGATCACGGGCAGACCTGCCACCTGTGGAAAAGTAACTCCGGGAGAAGGACTGCCGTGGAAAAGCCTCAGACAGTGGCGCAGCTCGGATCACGTCTCGGCCAGGCTACAGGAGCCCCGGCAGTCGCCTGCCGGCTGAGCCACACCCCGCACAGGACAGGAGTGGCCCCTCAACACTGCCACGCTTCTCATTGCTGGGAGCAGCATAAGTAAAGGGCGACCCTGGGGTGAATGCAGTGGCTGACCCCAAAGTAGTCGCAGGTGTCAGCTAAGGGCACTCCTGCAGCAGCTTCTTCCTTGGAGACAGAGCTAAGTGACACACCTGTTAGATGCCACAGTCCCCCGTGTGTGCTCTCTAGACCCTCATATTTGTGCATCTTAAAACTATTTTTTATTTTATAGGTATTACTACGATGAACATCTCTGTTTCGTTGCTTATTTGTGAAAGCACATCCGAGGGGCCCAGGGTGAGCCCTGCTCGAGCCGTTGCTATGTGCTGCTGATCTTGGTGACACTTTCTAAATAGGACATCGGCTGACTTGAAAGGAAACCTGTAAAACAAAGGAAACTCGAAGACCAGAAGGTTCTAACACTGTAGGAGCATTCCAGAACGAGGGTTTGACAACCAGAAGGCACAGGTGCAGCGCATTAACGTTTTAAAAGAACTCGCTTATTCTACTTCGTTTCCTTTGATACTCCAGACAGATACTCTAGGGGAGTAGGACAGATACGACCATCGCTAACTTGGCCAAAACCAATTGTGCTGGCGTGCCAGCCCATGCTGGGGAGGACCCTTGACCCAATTTAGCTTATAGCTACAGCTAAAGTAGAAAATTCTCATGGGCCTCAGCATTCCTAATCTTATTAACAGAGGCAGGATGCGTTCCTTGTGCGTCAACCCTGCAGATATTGCAGGAAGGTGGGTTATTATCTTAGAACAGTGTATGCTTGTGTGCTTTTGCAAAGATATTGTACAAACATGCTGAAGTAACTGTAACCTTGTGGTCCTTGTCTATTTATGCCTCTCTGCCCCCGGGCTCATCGCTGTTCGTTGCTTCCCCACGCAGTGGACAGACCACCGGCTGGTGAATAAAAGCTCACCAAGTTCCTAATCAATCGGACTCTGGTTCCGTTCCTTATGGGTCAACCATAACACCAACCAGTCATAATATAAATTAATCTCTTATACACGGAGGCCTGTGAGTCCACAAGCCCTCTTCTTGGCCCACAGCTTTCAGTGAGATAGAGTTGTATACATACACACTAGTCAATACTAACTCTTTTTAATGAATGTTGCTGAAGTGTTGTTCTCATCCTTGTGCTTAAGTTTGATATTACAAAAAAAATGGTCAACAGGAGCTATTTCTGACTTGAACCAGATAATGGTCATTCTATCGTTAAAAGTCAGGTGGCTTTCATCCCGTACTCACAAGAGTGCTCCAGGAGCTAATGAGTTCACACAAAATCTCAGGGATCCTTTTCACCTGTAATATAATAACAATAATTGTATCACACCTTCTCAGCTTGTGGTGAATAAAAATTGCAGTGCTCAAGAAAAGGAAAATATGACAAATAGGCCTAAACAATCATAGCAAAGAGGGTATATGTTCCCAGTTACTTTCTTCACTTTTTGAGTGGAACATTCCTTTGGGCTCATTCTTTCATTCTGCCTCAACAACACAAAATGGCGTCCTTTCCCAGCCGAAGACTATACAGCTGGTCCTGGGTGTCCATGGGTTTTGCATTCATGAATTCAGACAACCATTGATCCAAGACGTTTGGAGGGGAAAAAAATACCAGAAAATTTCACAAAGCAGAACTTGAACTGGCCATGCACTAAGCACCACACTGTATCCACATGAATGCAGTGATGGATAGGGAAATCCTGCTGTAGCCTTTATGCAAATACTGTGCAAGGCACCCACGCAGCCTCGAAGTTTGGCATCTCAGAGGGTCCTAGAACCAAGTCCCCTGCAGACACTGAGGGACAACTGTATTCTTCAGCACTGAAAATGCTCCTTCTAGAAATCGATCATTTCTTTTATTTGTGTGAGAGGCATTTCATACAGTCCTTGACAGTTGTGCCATGACAACAGATGTATTGCCGTCCATGTCACCCCATGCATGCCCAACCTGCGGTGTCTCTCTCTTGTTTTAGACTGTGGTCTGCTGCAGGCTCAGAAAGCACAGCGGTATTTCTGTAATTCATGTTTATTTTTAGTTATATGACTCTCATCCGAAATCACAAATCTATCCTAACGCAGTTTAGACTCGTGTTCTGACAGAAGTGTTCTTGCCAGGAGAGTTCCAATGAGCAGGCTTTGAAAAGTAACAGAAGGAACTGTTCCCGGAAGGCATGGTGGTGGTGGGTGTGCTCCGCCGGACCCCTCTTGTGCGGTTAAAGGAGTTCTTCTCGCTGTTTCATTCATGACTCCAAACAATGTCCAGTGCTGGTCTCTTCAAAGATAGCGATGATAAAATGAGTCTGATAAATAAATCACAGCCCCGTAAAGCAAGATGAGAGCATATTTGAAACAAAGTGTGTGTGAAGAGGGAGGACATCAAACTCAAAACCATGCCCAGCGGGTTCCAAGCACTTTCTGTAACATAAGAAGTAGGTATTATTGCTATTCACATTTTAGCGCTAGAGCGGAGCTTTAACAACTGAGTAAATAAAGAGCAGAGCCAAGACGTGAATCCAAGTCTGTTTAAATCCCAAAACCATTGATCTCTTGGGGATTACGTCCTGTAGTGTACATGCTGGATGACAGTGCCATCTGCTCTCAGTGATAGATGGCATTAACGCTCCCACAGTTTCATGTGCCCTTTGCCACGTCACTTCAATGGGCCCTCTCACTATAAGCAGACTGACCCCTATAGCCTAAGTCTAGTCTCAGCCATGTGACTTGCTTTGGCCAGTGAGACATTAATAGATGTAATGCAAATAGGGAGTCTCTGCCACTATCATGGGAGTGACTCACTGGTCCAGGGCAGGATGGCAAAAGCACGAATATCCCAGCCCGGATCACCTGGATCCAGCAAGTTGCAGACACAGGAGTAAATGTAGCCAAGACCAGCAGGGCCATCCAGTTGCACCTAGCCTAATTCAACCACCCTCAGCCAATCTACGGACTGGTTATTTTAAATCACTGAGCTTCGGGGTGATTTGTTACATACAGTTTTGTGGCAGCAGTTGACTCATCTATCCTCCATATCCTACCCCAACATGGTACAGGAATTGGGTCATGCTTTTCCTTTTAGTTCTGTAGGTTGCAATTCCTACAGAAGACTGAGTATTGCTGCTATGCACAATTGAAGGAAAAACTTTCAATCAAACAATTCATTCTAGAACTGTTCCCTAAGAGTTCTTGAAATATTGAAATAGCCACACTACATACACAGGTAAGCAACTGTGAAAAAGTATGCCCTAAGATCACCAGCTCTTAGCCTTTCCAGAATTTAATGCCATTCCGGGGACAAAGGTGATGTGCTCTTAAGAGATGTTGATAAGCGGTGATTCTGAACGTAAGGGGGTACATAAAAATGTCAGTCTATGAAAATCACTCTTTAAAATAACTGAAAGAGAAAGTTTGAGTCATTTTCATTTTTTATTCCTATAGTTTCTCTTCCCCAGAAGACCTCACTTAATTCTCATTTATGTGAAAGAGAAAATGACCAGGCCAAAATAAAAAGATCAGTTATAAATACATCTTCCCATTTCTCTTACTACTGTCCTTGTACTCACACTCGGGCGTGCTTCTATTCTGCATATTCTTTCCTGCCTGCAGACCACTTTTTAGGCTAAGACGTTTTGGCCACATGGCAAGCTTTCACCCATGCGCTGAGACTCAGTTCCAATTTTCACTCTGTAATAGAGTTCCATAAACTCTTCTCTCTTTCTATCCTAATGACTTCCACTACCCAAAAATAATTCAGCTGATCTCCCCTGCCAATTTATTTGCGCTTCTTTTTAATAGCCTCTTAACACTTTCCAGTTGGGTCTTGAGGTAATTTTGTGATTTTGACCCATCTGCTACCATAAATTGGACTGCCTCCAGGAGCCAGAGGGTAATGATGAGTAAACAGGGCTGACAAACGGCTGTGGGTGGTAAAGATTCTGCCAAACAGAAAGGGCCTAACCCATCGGACAGGGAAGAGCTATGCAGTACTTGGGTCCACCTAACGTCTTGTTAATAAGAGGATATAGACCCAGAGGTGACAAATGCAATCAGGTCTTAAGATTTGAGACTCTGGATTTTTATGTAAAATTTCTCAGCTCTATGTGAAAATCCCCACTTTAAAATGTTACTGTAAAGCTTTCATTATTGTTCTGAGTCATACACCCATGAGAAAGGGCTTGGCTATGTGATTTGCTTCACTGAGTGAGTGGATGGTTGTAGTCCACACGTATCCAGAGCTTTTGACATGTCACTGTGACCTCTGATCCTGTAAAGCCAGTATCCACTGCCACCATCACAGTCACCTGGCCCATGCAGGTTCGCATTAGATTCGGACAGCTGGTAATGAAACAACAGAGCCAAAAACTGGTGAGCCATTACCTTTAATCCTAGCTTGCACCCAGCTGGGCAAGTAAAAACACACACTGGGCTCCAAATCCCACTCATTCAGTGCTCACCAAACTACTGACTTATCTGAGTTTCCTAGAATCAAAAGTTTCTACCTCACCAGCCTTATTCACCTCTGTTCTCCATCTCCTCCTCTCTGCACAAACTGGCTTCTCTTTCAGCATTCTGCCATCTTGGCTGCTTCTCCTCTCCTCCACGTGGCCTTACTCTGCTCTCCTCTCTCATGGGCTCCTCCTAGAACATAATCACTCTTCTCCCCCAACAATGTGATCTCTCTTCCTTTTAAAACCTTTTGGCGCGAGCTCTGGCCGGTTGGCTCAGCGGTAGAGCGTCGGCCTGGAGTGAGGGAACCCGGGTTCGATTCCCGGCCAGGGCACATGGGAGAGGCGCCCATTTGCTTCTCCACCCCCTCCCCCTCCTTCCTCTCTGTCTCTCTCTTCCCCTCCCGCAACCAAGGCTCCATTGGAGCAAAGATGGCCCGGGCGCTGGGGATGGTTCCTTGGCCTCTGCCCCAGGCGCTAGAGTGGCTCTGGTCGCGGCAGAGCGATGCCCCAGAGGGGCAGAGCATCGCCCCCTGGTGGGCAGAGCGTCGCCCCTGGTGGGCGTGCTGGGTGGATCCCGGTCGGGCGCATGTGGGAGCCTGTCTGACTGTCTCTCCCCGTTTCCAGCTTCAGAAAAAAAAAAAACCTTTTGGCGTGAAAGACCTCCCCCAACACATATTAACATAATCACACCCATCCCAAGCAGTCACCTGGGTGACAGGCTTTCATGTGGGCAGCGCCATCTTTAACAAAGTGAGCATAATATATTTTATCTGCCCGACAATCCACCCCTATGCTCACTTTACTACCCACAATCTACACCACCGGCATTCTTGTGCAAGGTAATTAGACACACTACACAAATTACAACAACATGACAAATCATACAATTTCAACAATTACAAAACATTTTACCAGTCTCTGAGCACTTTGCCAAAAAGTGCAAAATGTCCTTGGCTTTTTTTCCAGCTATTTGAAAGGCTTCCCAGGGCAGGGGAAGGGCCTCCAGCAAAGCCGTCCCCCACCCCCATCAGGGTATTTAACCTTGTCCAAAATCCATAAGTCCATCCCACAAAGGAGCCAGTGCTCACTCTAGTCATAGTCCAGGAATCAGTCCATGCACATGGGGCCTCAACCACTCCCCTCATGCCTGCCGTCCTGGTAGTCTTACACTGTCCCAAAAAAGGAGCACATGGCAATGGCTGTCAGCATTTCCATCTCTGCTCCAGAAAGCATGATGGCATTCATCCCTATGTCCCAAGATCAAAGACCTACCAGGGGCATAGTAAGAACTCCTTGCTGCTGGGCTCTGATCTTCTGGAGACTGCGGATCTCAACTCCAGCCTGATTCTCCTCATCCCCCAAAGAGTAACTGGAAACATCAGCTCCCACCACCAGGCTTGAGCCCCGGGCTGCTGCCGCCTTCTGCTTTGCAGATCTTGCAGCCCCCGCTCTGGCCTCAGCCCCAGGGTCCTCCCGCTGCTGGCTCTCCACAACATCGAGGGCAATCTCCAACTCACAAACTCCTTCTCCAGCAACTGCTCCATTTCCAGGCAAATCTCACAAACTTGGTTGGCCTCCTCCGGTGCTTGCTCCAGCTCCAGGGTCAGCATCTCTTTCTCCCACGTTTGCTCCAGCTCCTTCCACTGCTCGGTTTGCAGGTCCTGGGAAGCCTCTTCCACAGAGCTCTTGGTTTCCTCACACATGGCTGTAAAAGTCAGCCAGCCTATGGCCCCCAAAAGGACAGCCATGGGGAACCATAACAGCAGCCAGTCCTCTAGGCCAGTGGTCCCCAACGTTTTTTGGGCCACGGACCAGTTTGATATCAGAAAATATTTTCACGGACTGGCCTTTAGTGTGGGATGGATAAATGTATCACGTGACCGAGACAAGCGTCAAGAGTGAGTCTTAGATGGATGTAACAGAGGGAATCCGATCATTTTTTTCAAAATAAAACATCATTCACACTTAAATATAAATAAAACAGAAATAATGTAAGTTATTTATTCTTTCTCTGCGGACCAGTACCAAATGGCCCACGTTCGGTACCGGTCTGCAGCCCGGGGGTTGGGGACCACTGCTCTACTCCACCGCTCAAAGGTGGTGGTGGATTCCTACTCATCTGTATCGAATCCTGCCAACTACACCAAATGTAAAGCCAGTATCCACCGCTACCATCACAGTCACCTGGCCCATGCAGGTTCGCATTAGATTTGGTCAGCTGGTAATGAAACAACGGAGCTAAGAACTGGTGAGCCATCAACTTTAATCCTAGTTTTCACCTGGTGGGCAAGTAAAAACACACACTGGGCTCCAAAACCCACTCATTCAGTGCTCACCAAACTACTGACTTATCCGAGTTTCCTAGAATCAAAAGTTTCTACCTCACCAGCCTTATTCACCTCTGTTCCCCATCTCCTTCTCTCTGTACAAACTCTGCACAAACTGACTTCTCCTTCAGCATTCTGCCATCTTGGCTGCTTCTCCTCTCCTCCACGTGGCCTTACTCTGCTCTCTTCTCTCATGGGCTCCTTAGAACATAATCACTCTTCTCCCCCAACAACGTGATCTCTCTTCCTTTTAAAACCTTTTGGCGTGAAAGCCCTCCCCCAACACATATTAACATAATCACGCCCATCCTAAGCAGTCACCTGGGCGACGGGCTTCCATGTAGGCAGCACCATCTTTAACAAAGTGAGCATAATATATTTTATCTGCCCAACAGATTCCAATATGAGAGACATGGAGCAGGCCCAGCCTGAAACAGCCGTCCCAGCGGAGCTGCAGACCCATCAGCAAGAAAAATAGGTATTTGTTGTTGCATGCCACTGAGATTTCTCGGGTTGTAGTTTACATCATTATCATATCCGAAATCTCAGTAAAACATTTGGACATAAAGTTTAAAAAACATTAGCTCAAACACTCTAGTAACCAAGCATGGCTCACAGTCCTGCAGATTTCTACCTCCCTTACTGGGAGTTTTTTGAGGGGCATTCATAGTGGGTCTATTTCCATTTAGACTCCCTGTCTCCTATCATTTCAACACCTCATATCATCTATCACTGAGCTTAAAAAAAACAAAAACAAAAACTTTGTACTTGATAATAATCTGCCACTCTGTGTCAAACCTTTTTTTATTAAAAATAGAAACTTCTTGTCTAGAGTCAGATTTGGGGGAGATTAATCTATGAAAGTTGCTGAGTCACTATGAAAATAAACTAGCTCACATTTCCACACACCATTTCCCCCCCATAAACACTACAATATAGGTAGCACCCTTGAAGGGGAATTTGAAAACACCCCTCCCAGCATTGACTTTATTTCGCAACAAGTTGACATTCAGAGTTAAATGCAATCTTAAATCTGAATAGTTAAAGATGTTGTGCACAGACAAGCTGAGTTCTCTCAACATAGTTTTTGTTTGGCTGTCCTGGATGGTACATAGACTCAACAATGTCTGGAACAGGCTTTTCCAAAACACTTTTCGGCAACACCCTAATCCTCAGGCCAAAAACAACTCACCATAATAACCTGCATTCCAGCCCAGAGGGAGGAGAAAGAAAAGAGAGGTCAGTCTCTCCTTCTAAAGGCATCTTTGCTCACATCCTATTGGCCAGAGCATTGTCACATGATTCTTTGCTGCTAAAGAAGTCTTGGAAATGTAGTCTTTTTCTTTTTGTCTTAATAAATTGTTTACTGTTGGTATTGCTCCTGTTATACTGACAATACAGAAACATGGAATAAAAAAATGAGAATAGACCTCACATAAACCATGAGTAAGTTTCCTATATATTCAATAATTTACATGTAGAATTTTTTTTATTTTTTTATTTTTTTATAAATAAATTTTTATTAATTTTAATGGGGTGACATCAATAAATCAGGGTACATATATTCAAAGAAAACATGTCCAGGTTATCTTGTCATTCAATTATGTTGCATACCCATCACCCAAAGTCAGATTGTCCTCCGTCACCTTCTATCTAGTTTTTTTTGTGCCCCTCCCCCTCTCCCTTCTTCCCCCTCCCCCCACCCTGTAACCACCACACTCTTGTCCATGTCTCTTAGTCTCGTTTTTATGTCCCACCAATGTATGGAATCATGCAGTTCTTGGTTTTTTCTGATTTACTTATTTCACTCCATATAATGTTATTAAGATCCCACCATTTTGTTGTAAATTGATCCCATGTCATAATTTCTTATGGCTGAGTAGTATACCATAGTGTATATGTGCCACATCTTCTTTATCCAGTCTTCTATTTTTTTTACAGTGATTAAAGCCTTTAAGCAAACTCTTAGCCAATACAGCTAAAATCCATAAAAGAGTAGTGTCCTTAACATGTTCACCAAGTCCAAGTTGGCCCCAACACCATTCCAAATCCCTGAAAAATGCAACCCAACCTCAGTTCAGTCCATTAGGAGCTGTCACAAGGAGCAGGAGTCCAGGAAAAGTCCACCTCCAGGAAAAGTCCACATGGCACTGGAATTGTTGTCACAATTCTATACTTTGCAGCTCACATCCAAGTCCCAATGACCGCTGCTTCTAGCTAGTAATGATTCAGGTAGACTGGAAAAGCCATCTGCAGCATGTGTGGAGATGGAGCTTCTGTTCTCCTCTGTCTGGAGAGATGAGACCAGGTTGCTTTTCCCTGGAGCTCTGCGACTGTGGCATGGTAAAGAGAATCTTGGGATACACTAAGCTGGGTGGCAAAGGTAAATTCATAATAGAAGTTGGCAAAAGGGGGAAAGAGAGCTCTAAATTAGGAGTAGGTCCCAGCCTGAAATATGAGTGGGGCATTGAGGTAGGAGGAATAAAGGAAACACTATATATTAAACAAAGCAGCAGAAAATAGGGGAAATGTAGTCTTTATTAGCTTCCCAGCTAAAGCTTCAATGACTATAGAAGAAAATATATGTATTGAGGAGACAACTAAGTCTCTGTAATATACAGATAAAGAAGGAACATTTTGACAATATTTTGAACATTGATTCTACTTTGTTCAGTGCATGTAAATTTATAAGAAAATCTGTTTGTATGTATGCTTCTTTAATGAAAACCACCTTTTCCTCTTACTTCCACTATGTACACATTAAAAAAATTTAAATAAATTTAAAACAGGGCTATAAATAATCAACTTCCCAAAATGGCCAGAAAATTTGATCTAGCCTCTTCCTTGCTCACCACAGGATTGATATTGGGTACACTTCATTCTGAAATAAAAGGGGTGAATTTCACAAAGGATACTCAGGCAGGTGGTCTGTATTTTATAGTAGTAGTTAGTGGTATCTATTTATTGATGGACAACATGCCAAGGCACTTTGCTAGGCATAGGGGATACAAATGGATAGCAGGGCACACGTGGTCTTTGTCTGCATGGAGAGAAGATAGACAGCAATCACATAATCACAGAGAGGTGTGATTACAAACAGATGCACGTGCAGGCAGAGCTGATACAGAGTATGGGCGATGGGGACATGAAATCAAACAAGCCCTTGGAGAACACCAAAAGCTTCTCCTCTCACACTCACCTCTAGCTCTTTCTGTGTACTTCCTATTGTGAGGGGAAACCTAAGGGATTGCTTAAAAATAAGCCACCAAGTAATATAGTTGATCAGCTTCCAGGCAGCACAGTTATGCCTTTGAAGAGAATTCTATTGATATATCAATTAATTTTTGCTCTAGTCTAGTTTTCTACCCTCTCCCCCAAAAAAGCTGAGTAGTTTGTATGAATAACAATAATAGCTTAGGGATGTGTTTGTCCCAAGCCATACTCTCTGCTTCTCTCATGGAAGTCCTGTTGAGCTGCCAAAATGATAATCAACCTCATTAAAAGCATCTCAACAGTCAGTGCTCAGCAGAAATTGAAGAGGATGCTGGGAAATTGCTATTGCTGTTCCAAGATGCTGGTCTCATTTAAAGGGAGCAGGTTTTCCCTGACAGGGGAATAAGGTCCAAAATAAAGTAATGTCTCGTGATTATATTTTATCCGAAATGTTTTAAAGATGTATGGTTTTTATTGTTAGAAATTTTTATGGTGCATACTAAATACATTTTTATTTTATTATGACTGTCCTATGACTATTGCTTGTACAAACCCTACCCAGCAGCCCCTGCCTCCTGAGCAAGTAGCCCCCTTTCTGCACGGCTGCCTCCTCCATGACACTCACTCTGCTCTCATCTCTGCCTTCCAGCCCCACACGTGCCTGATCCAGTTCTGCAAAATAACAACATTTTTAAACACTCAACAATTTCATTTTCTAACACACACTGAGCAACTGCTGCTTCAATAAGAAAAACAGGAAAGGGGATTATTCCTGAAGGCAGGAGACAGGAGCAAAGTGCCCCGTCTGCGGAAGCCTTGGGCTCCTCAATGCTAAAATGTATTTTACAAGCAGCTTCCCTCCTTCTCTCCGCGGGCTTGGATGAGGTGAGCGCACTTGAAAGGAAGGTGACAGTATACGCTATGTAAGCCCAGGGCATAAGAGTCAGTGTGCCCCGAATACACTGGCTTAGGAGGCCTTCACGACTGAAAAATCGTGCTGTCTTCATGACTTCACCTTTCCCTTAAATCTCAGTCTAATCCAGTTTATCATGAAACCCAAATTGTTCTTTTAGACTGAGTCATATGTCTCCAGAAGTTGCCCTGAAAAGACACAGATCCACAGCATTGGTAACAACTAAATCCTGAGGGCAGGCACAGAGAGCAGTTTATCAGATTACCTCATTTCAGTCGAGCCAAATGGATGAGTTAGTCACCTTAGAGAATGGGATACAACATGAGTAGATTTGGACTGAACAGAGAGAGTTCAAGTTTGCCTGAACTACATGTATGCTAGAGTAGGATGCCAGGAGAATAGAAATTAGGAAGGGGGAATAGGAAATGAAGTACTCTAGAGCAGGGTTTTTCAGCCGCCAGTCTGCGGACCGGTGCCAGTCTGTCAGGAATTTTGTGCCACTCCACGAAAGGTTTAACCACCCTTATGTATGAAGGTTATGGACTACCTCCAACTGCAGAAGTCCTGCTTGGGGCTGCAGGTGGGCACCTGCCCCTACCATGCCCAGGAGGAGGGCCAAAACCCAGAACTGCCCTGCTGTGAGACCCAGCAGCCGAGGCACCAGTAGGCCAGCCCAGTCTCTGTACCCATCTGTACTCAGATGGCACAGCAGCTAAAGACAGAGCACCTACACAGTGCTACCATGACAGGCTTTTGTTAAACTTTCCTTTGTTTTAGCTTTCCTTTTGTTTGGGAAGGGTAAGCCTTTCTTCACACTATCCAGTCTCTTTTTCTGGGTCTTCCTGGGGCTATGCTAATGGCTCCCTCTATTCAGTCCCTTAACTGGATTGTCTTGGGTTTTGTGCTCTTATCCTGTTCAGTCTTTTCCCCAAATTTTCCCAAGTTTGTCTCCTTGCCTTTATAGTTGGCATTTTGACTCCTACTTTGCATGCCTCATAGTAGGACCTCCCCCTGCTCCATCTTGGCTTCTGCTGCGCATGTGCTTGGTAGGGGCATTTCCCCCTCACTCTGTTCATCTGCCCACCCAATCCCAGCCCCCCCACTAATCTGCGGTAGTAGGCCAGTTGTTCCATGAGGAAATTGAAAAGTTCATCTTTCCTGTCCCTTCAACACTAATCCCTTTGGCAGTGCTATTGCAGCTGCTCCCTGGAATGCCCGAAACTGTAGTTTCCTAGTTAATCTGGCTTAATTAGATGTCTGGCTCCCTTCTCTTTCGTTAATACCTCACTAGCTGCCTACTGTAACAGAGACACTAACAACAACAGCAACAAAACAAAAACTTAAATCTTAGCCCTGAGTAAGAGAAGTTCAATGTCCACGTCAGTATGGAATGTTGGGATCAGTTATTGGCAATATAAAGGGGCTTTTAAGCACCAGACAGTATTTAGAGGAAAATGAGAAAGATGGTAAGAGACATGGAAACCACATTATTGGGGGAACTATTAAGAGATCATGTAGAAACTTTTTCCTAAAAAAAAGAAAACTCTGCAAAGTGTAAAATGGTTCTAAAAATCTTACCAAATATTTAAAGTGCTATAATATGGAAGTGAGAATAAACTTTTCTGACTACAAAGGACAGATCATAGGCTTTCGAAAACCAAAGAAACTAGCTCATAAACTGGGCTTTCTAACAATTTGAGTTGTGTCAAAATGGAATGGTCTGACTGTGTCTAGAAGTCTTCTAGCAGAGGCCAAGAACTGGAGGGGGTTGGGGGAGGGGAGGAGTTCTAGAGTAGGACATAGTTCACTGTATAACCATCTCACATCCCTTTCAATTTTAAGGTTCTCTCATTCACCTCGTAGCTAAGCAGAGAGAGATGCTCCCCAGGCATTCCAAACATATTCTGACAAGCCCGATGATCCTCCTGCCGTGGAGAAAGCTATGTCGGACAACAACACAGTCAGCACAAATGGAGGCAAATGGCCCTCGTGAGAATTGCTAGTTTAATCGCTTACATAAAACTGTTTAAATATAGATGTGCATATGGTACTCATTTAATAAATCTTAAAAGTGACACTTCTTGACAGGCAAGGGAAATATTTAAATGCCAACTTCAGAACCACAAATCTAAGTATTATAACTTGTGAATGAGATACTTTGCCAATTTATAATGCAAATAAGGTATACATTAAAGACACAAACATATACACATGCTTTTAAAAGTATTCTTACTTGTATATCTTTGTCTTTATATGGCAAGTGTTTATAGCTGAAATTGTACAATATTGCTGTCTTTTAAGCTTATTTTCTCTATTTCCTTAATATTGCTTCTTGTTACTACAGTGTTTTATAAATAGGAAAAAAAATTATTCTGATAGAGCCCGCGTGTTAATCCACAGTAGGTAGTATTAAATTTTGTCATGTTGCCTGACCTGTGGTGGCACAGTGGATAAAGCGTTGACCTGGAAATGCTGAGGTCGCCGGTTTGAAACCCTGGGCTTGCCTGGTCAAGGCACATATGGGAGTTGATGCTTCCAGCTCCTCCCCCCTTCTCTCTCTCCTCTCTGTCTCTCTCTGTCTCCTCTCTAAAATGAATAAATAAAAATAAAAAATAAAATTAAAAAAAAAAATTTTGTCATGTTAATTTTAAACTCATGTGTAATATTGTGATATAAAAACCAAAATACATTTGTTATATAAATTTGGTCTCCATCCAGGGTTCCTAGCTTAAATAGCTTCCAAAACCCTTGGAATTTCCCAAGTGTTGAGAACATAAATATATACATATTATATTTTTTATATATATATATTTATATATATGGTCTACCGGAAAGTTCTTTTCGTTTCTATCAACAAGTTTCAACACGTAAGCACATGTTTATTGGCACATGTGTGCCTCTCTATTTTTATCACTTAATGTATACATACTGACATAGCAAATTAACTAAAACAAAGTTGATTCACGTTAGTCTTATGTGTGAAGCGATAGTGTACCCATGGCTACTGATAAAGTTCATTTACCTCACTGTAATTTTTACGAATTTCAACAAGGAAGAAATGCTACGGAAGCATGTAGAAATTTATTGAAAGTGTTTGGTGAAGGAATAATACTGACTATCACTTGTTTTGTCCTTACAAAATTTTTTGAAGGGCAAAAAATTCAAAAATGAAGAAGATATAAAACAAGCACTGGTTCAATTTTTCACATCAAAAGATAAAACATTTTTCAAAAATGGGATATACAAATTGCCTTCACGCTGGCAAAAAATCATTAATAATAATAGCAATTATATTATTTAATAAAGTTTATTGATGGTAAGAAAAATTTGTATTTTGTTTTATTCCAAAAACGGACAGAACTTTCCAGTAGACCATATGTGTGTGTGTGTGTGTGTGTGTTTTGTTATGTTAATGAAGTGGCTTTTGGAAAATTGCTCAGAATAGGGGCTGGTTGCCAGGGGACCTAACCATGTGATGGTGTTGCTGGTTGAAATGGGGTCCTTCCATGGAGTTGCAAGAAAAGCAGTTCAGGGACTCATGTATGGTCAACATCTTGTCTCCTACTGCACATGCCTCAAAGTAGAAGGAACTGCCCCTGAGCCATCGTGGCTTCCATTGGACATGTGCCCAGCAAGGATCCCCCCCCACCATAATCCCAGTACTAGAGGGCCAGCTGTTTTCCAGGGAGATCCTTCCTCCCTAAATGGAAGGTAGGGGAAGTGAGGGCTGTGAGGGGGTGTTAACCCCCTTGGCTAGGCAATACTGCTATCCCCTGGACCTGGAGGGTGTGTGAAGCTATAACTTCTGACCTAATTAAGTTTAGCCAGTTGTTCTCCCTTCTTGTTTATTATTACCTAGCTACCTAAACTAATAATTAGAGGGTTGGAACTTCCAATCCCATCCCCTGACCTTCACCTGAGAGAAGGGGAGAGGGACTGGAGATTTGAGTTCAAACATGATGATCAGTGTTTTCATTATTCATGCCTCTGCAATGAAGCCTCTATAAAAAAACCAAAATGGCAGATTCAGAGAGCTTCTGGGCTGGTGACCACATTGAGACGGGCAAGTGCAGTGCCAGCAAGGTCATGACAGCACCTTGCCCTTTGCTCATACTTTGCCCTGTGCATCTCTTCCATCTGGCTCTTCCTGAATGATACCCTTCTATAAAAACTGGTAATCTAGTAAGTAAAATGTTTTTCTGAGTTCTGTAAGCCACTCTAGCAAATTGGACCTGGAGGATTTCATAGAAACCTCCAATCTATAGCTGATCAAGAGCCACTAAAGGATTTAGCATTTGTTTCATTTCACTAAAAACAAGCACATTCCAAATAACAAAAGTAAACTAGGCAAATTTTATTGACTGTTTAGTTAAGAAATGAGAGGAATTGACAAGTATTCTTTACATAGATATGAAACTTCTAAAATCACAATTAAAATCTAGATTAAAAGAGGCATAAGACACATATCAACTAATTGGGTCATATTCAAACCAGTAAACTCTAGACAAATATAATGATACTATAAGGAAATTGAACTGATCAAATACTTAATGATATTAAGAAATTGCTAGGTTTTTTAAGCATAACAATGGTATTATGCTTATGTTTTCTTTAAGGACTCTTTGAATCTTGAACTTTTAGAGAAACATTCTAAAATACTTGTGAATAAAATTAGATAATGTCTGGGATTTGCTTCAGAACAGTTCATGAATGGGGGAAACATAGGGGACGTAGAGGAGGAAAATGGCTATGACTCGATAATTTTTGAAACTGGTGATAGAAACATATCTGAGCATTTATTATACAATCGTCTCTACTTTTGTAAATGCTTGATATTTGCCATGTATTACAAAGTAAAATCAAATTTAGATATTTCTCTTCTCTCCCAGACTTTCTTCAACCACCAGTCATCAAAATTTCCCGTTTCACTGCATTTTCTCTCAAACCCCTGTGTTTTCTCCAGCAATTCAACCCTCACCTCACACTTAAACTCCTCAGAGAACAAAAGACTTGAAGCTAACCCCACCTAGTTTTTAAAGGACACGTTAAAGATTATTGACATACTTAAAGTTTATCCCTTGAGACCTTGCTTCCCATGACAAAACATCTGTTTAATCATTTAACCAAATCACAGTTCTCCCTGTAAATTATTACACTAGAATTTTGAATACAAAGCAAATGTATTCTCATAAATTCAACAGCATCAAAATTTGTATGTATAACTATATTTACGTGTGTGATCAGGAGGCACAAAAGCTTAAGTGAGAGTTGGAAACTAAGTTTTGAGAGCTCGTTAGATAAAAAAATAAACAAGTCAAAATGGAGTAAACCTAACAAATTAGGACAGTGATATGAGGTATAGTCTTCATTTGAATAGATCTTTTATACCCTAAACTAAATTTATAATCTTGCCCTTACTTCTGTTCACTATTGAGGATTCATATAAAGCAGCGGTTCTCAACCTGTGGGTCGTGACCCCGGCGGGGGTCGAACGACCAAAACACAGGGGTCGCGACCCACAGGTTGAGGACCGCTGATATAAAGCTAAATGACAAAAAAACACAGAAGGAAAATGTGATCAAACATAGAGACTAAATGGCCGTATCTGGCTCCCACAGATCTCTTATATTATTTAGGCTTATGGCAATCTACATACCCTTAAACATTTGTAACATGATAGTATATTGTTTGGCAGACACCCTGGACTGTCTACCCAAAGAGGCTCATAACCCCTTTCTTCTTTTCCTTTCTCAATTGAGAGGCATGGATACTAACATATATGATTTCCCAGACTCCACTGCAGTAAAGAGTGGCCATGTGATCAAATTCTTACCAATGAAATGTGAATGAAATTCACTGTGGATGTTTTCTCTTCCCAAATTAAGAATGCTAATATCTCACATGGAGAAAGCTTCATACTTTTCTGCCTTCTTCCTTCCTGGAATACAAATGGGAGGTCTCTGGGATCATATAGCAATCTTCCTGCAGCTAAGAGGTCAAAAATAGTAAAGCAGAAAAAGAGAAAGAGCCTAGATCTATAATAGCATTGCTGAACAGCTGTTTTAGCTCTGGCTACCTGTCTCCTGATGGAATTTTATATAAGAACAATAATACACGGTATGTTTCAACCACCATTAAAAGTGTTTTCTGGGTTTTTGGTGTGGGGTTTTATTTTGTGTGTGTGTTTGGTTGTTTTGGTTTTATTTTACAAGGAAACATATTTCTAACTTATATACTAGTGTTCCTGGGAGTAAATTAGGTGGCAGAAGTTCACAAGACACATAATATACACATAATATATATATACACATAAATGTATATAACAATGTTGGCAGGCTTGTGCTCCTGGTAAATATAAAACAACTGGGATTGGATTTACCTTTCCATATGAAATAACAAAAACAAGAGGCATAACATTAAAAAAAATGACAGTTTTCAGAAACTGAACACGAGGTAGTTCAGAACATTGATCTCTGAGAGTGGAGAAAAATATGAGGTTAGCCCTAATGATTGCCCAACCTTACTTGAGAGAAAGTCTCCAAGCCCCTAAACTGAGTAGAGGAAACCCAGAGGAGCTTGGAGGTCTTAAGACCACAATATACCCAATGCTGCTGCAACAATGTGTCTGCTTCATCTGAATTTGGTTAAATTACAAAGACAATGAGAACAAGAGCAACACAAACCAAACAACAGATAACTACAACTTTCTGATAGCTCAGTGCAATTTATCTCCCTTGCATTACTCAATCTACACAACTATCCACTTCACTGAAGATGGAACTGAGGCTTAGATAGAGTAATAAACATCTCTAATATTTTTTTTACAACTTCTTAATTAGTTTTATTTATTTTTTAATTATTTAATTAACTGTGTTTAAATAGATTCTAGGGTCACCCCAAATGCATCCTCCCTCCCCCATATTCCCTTCAACATCTCCCTTGTCCCCTCCCTATAGCACCCTCCCCCCTTCCCTTCAGGTTTATCCCATCCTATCATCCCCTTTCCCTCTGTCCTCTTTTCCTCTGGTTCCTTTGATCCCTCCTCTGTCTCAATTTCGTTCCTCAGTTCTCATTGTTCCTTGGATTCCTCAAATGAGTGAGATCACAGATGACTAATGGACAGATAAAAAAATATTCAACATCACTAATCATTAGAGAAATGCAAATTAAAATCACAATGAGATACCACCTCACACCAGTCAGAATAGCGCTCATTAACAAAACAACACAGAATAAGTGCTGGTGAGGATGTGGAGAAAAGGGAACCCTCCTGCACTGCTGGTGGGAATGCACAGGGGTGCGGCCACTGTGGAAAACAGGATGGAGATTCCTCAAAAAATTAAAAATGGAACTGCCTTTTGATCCAGCTATCCCACTTTTAGGAATATACCCTAAGAACACCATAGCACTGTTCCAAAAGGAGAAATGCACCCCCATGTTTATGGCAGCATTGTTCACAATAGCGAAGATCTGGAAACAGCCCAAGTGTCTGTCAGTGGACGAGTGGATTAAAAAGCTGTGGTACATATATACAATGGAATACTATGGGGCTATGAAAAAGAAGGAAATATTACCTTTTGCAACAATATGGAGGGACCTGGAAACTATTATGTTGAGTGAAATAAGCCAGGCAGAGAAAGAAAAATATCACCTCTAATATTTTTTAATGGATAGGTCTTTCTGCTTTAGTAAGCACCAAATGCTGAGATGGGCTCCAGGTCCACCTTCTTGAGTTCCTGTGCTCATCTGTACGCCCTAGGAGCAGATGAAGAGTTATGTATACTAACACTAGGACCAACCACAAATATTACGGCTTTTTTTGAATTCTTGACCCAGATTATGCTTTTGTGATGGGCCTTTTTTCTGGCAAAATTCCTACTCGTATTTCAATGATACTGGTAATGAGAAATTTTATTAATTGAAGTTTTATCTAATATTTTACCATGATTTCTTGACATGTGTTTTTTTGTGTGTGTGTTTTGTTTTGTTTTGTTTTACAGGGACAGAGAGAAAGTCAGAGAGAGGGATAGATAGGGACAGACAGACAGGAACAGAGAGAGATGAGAAGCATCAATCATCAGTTTTTCATTGCAACAGCTTAAATGTTCATTGATTGCTCTCTCACATGTGCCTTGACCGTGGGCCTTCAGCAGACCGAGTAACCCCTTGCTCGAGCCAGTGACCTTGGGTCCAAGCTGGTGAGCTTTGCTCAAGCCAGATGAGCCCACGCTCAAACTGGCAACCTCAGGGTCTCGAATTTGGATTTACCTTTGGGTCCTCTGCATCCTAGTCCAACGCTCTATCCACTGCGCCACCCCCTGGTCAGGCATTGACTTATGTGTTTTTGAAGTTTCACTTGATAAGTTGTTTTTATAAAAGTCACTGAATATTTATTAGATTCTAAAAGTCTCCAAGTGTACCAGGAAAATATCCACATCTTTATGGCATATCTAGAGACCACTGAAACTACCAAAATAATGAATTTTAAATGTGTTTTTCATCTTATAAAAGGAATCAAAAGACAATAGAGATGTTTGTTTCTCTAAATATATATATATATATATATATATATATATATATAAAAGATCTTTTTCTTTGTAAACATAAGATAATCACCCAGAGGTAATAAAATTATCTTTTAATCCTTAAAAATATAATGCTAATTATATTTCTTTTAAGATTTATTTACTTAGGAAGTTACAGGACACAAGTAGTTTATTATAAAATGCTGAGACATTAAAAATATCTTACTTTGAATTATCCAGCAACCATTAAAGCTAAATTCCTCAGGCAAAAATATGACGTTTCATTTCACACTAATATGACTTGATGGTTAAAACCTAGTCCCTCTAAGAGCTCTGGCCAAGCTTAAGAGATCCAGAAAGCAAACAGCCCAGTCCTGTGACGCCAGGCCACCAGCTGAGGTCTCCTGAGGTAAAGGGCTTCCTCACTACCCCAAACTATAAAGTCAGGCCATTCTTCTCCTGACACCTGTTGGTAATGAACCTAGAAATGGCTACTTACTCATCTGTAGGGCTTGAATTATCAATCACTGAGAGTGAAATCATATAAATCCGTCTGCAAATTCCCTTCTCTGGATTAAATTCTTGAGCATCTCCTGAAGGGATGACTTTAAAACCATTTCTCAGTTTTATTTTACTGTTATTATTTTTTAATTTACTGGCCATTTTTAAATTTTAAAATGTAGTGTGCTCAGCCCTGGCCAGATGGCTTGGTTGGTTAGAGCTTCGTCCCAGTTCAATCCCTGTTCAGGGCACATACAGGAACAGATGGATGTTCAGGTCTCACTTTCTCACTCCCCTCTCCTCTCTCTCTAAAGTTAAAAAAAAAAAAAAAAAAAAAAAAAAAAAGGAAGAAAGAAAGAAAATTAAAATGCAGCATGCTTAATAATATACAGGAAAGTAACTGCTGTTTACACATGTTTCAGATTAGCAATTCATGGCTAATATCCCTGGGGTTTATTAATCAGAAAACATTAATGAGGCTTAGTCATTATTAGGCTTTGAGGTGTATTTGCCTGTCTTACTTTGCCTTCTATAGTGATGGCTGCCATACATTCAATCCCCAGATGTTTCTCTGACCTCTTCTCTCTCCATCATCTGCTGCTGCTATCAGTGCGAGGAAGAAGGTAGTCTCCATCCCAGGGGTTTACGGGGAAGATATAGGAAAGTTTCTACCCCCAAAAGGCCAATATAAAATAATCATTTGTAAGTTTGCTGTTAAGGAATTAAAAACAGCATTGCAAATGATTTTGGCACTATCAAGAAAATGAAAACAAAGTTGATTTATGCAGGAAATAATACTCCTTAGGTCCACTATTTTGATTCTCAGATTTTACAATTGGGAACAAAAGCTCAGCCCAGAGAGGTCAACTTCTCCAGAGTAATACATCTAGTTTGAAGCAGAACTTAGATGCAATTCCAGTTTCTGAACTCCAAGTTCCATGTTAGTTTTTCTCTTTCCTTTTATTTCCTAAATAAATCTTGTCCTGGAAAAAAGAAAAAGGTGTTTTGAATATACATTTCATCATAATAACTGATGAAATATATTTCAATATATAGCCGAACACCATATATTTACACTAGAAACAATAACTGTCTAACTCTTGGAAAATAGAAAATCAATCATCACCTAACTTTTCCAATCTCAATGACATAAAGTAATTCATTATGTGCAGTCGCAAAATTTTTGCCACCAATTACCAAAGGAGAAAGAAATTGATTAAAACAATACCTAAATGGCTAGCTTTTCTTTCATTGATCCTATGGCATATTGTTCTTTAAGATTTTTTAAGTGCATATACTTGCCAAGGTTTTTATTTCCCTATAGGACATTAGGAGTTTTAGGCTGTCTCCCATCACCTCAACACCTCTTTGACCCACCAATTCTCAGCAACTTCTCCAATGGGTGAGTGAGCCATGGTGCTTGGGATGAGCTGCTGCTGTTCTTGCTCAACCCAGTGAACGTACTTCAAGGAACTGCTCAATTCTCCATTGTCCACTAATGGGTGACTAGGCAAGGATCTCAGCCAGTGCTTCTGGGACTTCAGCAAACCTAAGAATCACCAGTGGTACTCATTAGAAATACAGATTTCTGCCTCTCGTTCTAATTGACCAGGTTTGAGATGGGCCTGGAAGGGACGTTTTAAGTACGGACACCAGGTGATTCCTGTTACCCAGCACTTCTGGACCCATCAGAAAATAGAGATGCTGACTTTGGAAGCCAAAAACATTTTTAAACACAAGCCTACTGAGGACCCTGACAATAAATACAATGCAAAATATCTGCCTGTAGAAAGAATGGTGAGTTCAAAGATTTAGTTGGAAGCATTTTACCTTTGCATCTGCAATAAACTTCACTAATGAAGAAAGATAGCCAGGGAAAGCAGCAGCAGCTGAGAACTGTGCTGAGCCCTCCCCTCGGCCCCACTGCCATCCAGACCTGTAGACTGCCGGGACCCACTTCCCACCCTCTGACATCTGCCGCATTAACATACCATCTGGACACACCTTGGAACTTGTGCTCCTATATAGATTGAGGGTTAGGATGGCGTGGGACCAGACTTAGGTCTATACTAGTAAAATTGAAAGCATTATAGCCAAGAGGTCTAGATTTAAAAAGAAAAAATGATTTGAAAACCAGAAGAGAGAATGGAGTCAAGAGAAAAGGCTGAGGATGGAGTGAGGCCACATCCATGATGGGGGTGGGGTGGGAGAGCGGGAAGGGAGGGAAAGGAGGCTTTGCCTCGCTGCCGTCAGTTGGACATTCCATTCAACTGCCCCTAGCAGGGATTCCAGTCCACTGGGCATGCCCAGTTTGTGTGACTGACTCTTACCAAGTAGAACAATCAACATCACCACCATACAGGCTTTACCAACACCAAGCCAATAAAGTGACCGCTGAAAATGATTCTCAAATTTGTGATCAATGGACCCAAGGTTAGGGAAAGGAGCTCCTTTGGTCTGCAAAAATGATTTGAGTTCCAGTCTCTAATTTCTTTCTTCTCAGGTGCTCTGGTCTCCACCAAAGGGACCCTATTTGGTGAAATGCAGCCATTTTGTTGTTCAGCAGGAGCTCAGAAGCAAGAACATGTCACAGTGGTAGACTGCAGTATCCTCCTCAACAGCCGACCACCACTCGAAGTGCCTGGGTCATTGTGCCAATCAAGTGAAGGAGAGACTTTCATTTAGAGAACCTCATGTGAACCTTATATGAGAAACCTACCGACCTGCTTCTTTGAATTTTTAGCCTTACTGTTTCTGATACTTAGGTGCTATCTCTTAGCCTGAAATAGCGAAGCTATGGCTCAGGGCGCGGAGGAGCCTGTAGGTGAGCATCACCATCTCCTGAGGAGCTGGGTGCTTTGTGTCTTTGTAACCACATGCATATGGGGGTTGGGAGATGGTTTTTGTCTCTGTGGGAGGTCTATATGACGTAAAGGTTTTATGGAAAGCTATGCTAAAGTAAGGCTGTTTCTCTCTACTCTCCCTTAATTCCAAAATCGTAAAATCACACTGATTGCAAGTGACCAATGATAGATGAGGAGCCTAAGGTATGCTTGTGCCTCATCCTCTTTAAAAATGAGTAGTCTACCCGAGAATAAAACAACGAAGAAAGTTTGTTTTTGTCAATGTAAGGAAAAGCCAACCCTGTACTTAAGTTTTATGAGTTTATTTGAGCCAAACTGATGATGTATGCTGGGAAGCAGTATCTCAGATACTCTGGAGAGTAACAGTTTTGCAGCTTCTTTTATGCATTTGAGATTAAGGAAGAAACATAAGGAAGAATACAGGAAAGTGGGAGAAAACAAGGCAAGGATTGGATTACAGGATCACTAATAAGATTATGTGCTCTCTTGAAGCTGGTTACGTCTTATTTCAAATTTGTGTTAATCGAGATGCATGAAAACAATAAACAGGCTTTGCTTAAGGCAAAGATAAACCTTTTACTAAAAGGTTATAGACCCAGAGTATGACCACCCAGCATGTCCTGCCCTTTTAGGATTTTATGATCAGAGGACTCTGTAAGGTTCCTTTACTTGACCCCACTTCCTCCTCCTTTTTTTTTTTTTTTTTTTTACCACGCTCTTTAATCTTAAATACTGGAAGAATGTTTTGGAAATATTTTCCCCAGTTTCAAAGTATGGTCGCCTTTCTGCGTTGCCAAGAAGAACTGTGCGAAGGGACCATCCTGTTTGACATGGAAGCTCATGGAAAATCACCACCTCCAAAAATATCTCTTCTACCAACTTGCCCTGTGGCCGAAAATTGCTCCATTTTTTTTTTTTTTTACTTCATTATTTTTTCAGTTTCCCAGAGAGCTTTCTTTAAATGCAAATATTCTAGGAGAGTGCAAGTCAACAACTTTTAGATAGTAATCATAAAAAGACAAGGTTCCACGAGCATGGGACCCTAAGAGAGATGTAGCAGGGTGCGGAGGGAAAGGATTGGGGAGAGGAGCTAGAAGGTGTGCTGAGGCCGGAGAGCTGCATCGCACCATCACCTGCCCCTGCTCGGGGCAGGTGGGCGGGGCTCAGCTCACTGAGCCTGAACGCTGAGGCTTGCTGAGGGTGTGGGGGGCGGTAAGGTGATGCCTGCAGGCAGGGCTGGAGGGACACATGGGAATCGAGCATCTTTTATCTTTCTCTCAACATTTAATTTAGTTTTAAAAAAATACTTAGCATCAGCTGGTTTTAAGTATGTCAAGTATAGGAAATATGAATAAGACATAGTTCTTGCCAACAAAGAGCTAGCAGTTAAGGTAAAAAGGCGAGAGTGGGTGAGAAAAACGAGGAAGAAAGAAGAGGGAGAAAGCGAGAAAGCAAAATTTCTATTGATTGTAATTAACAGGAGGGCCTTTCAGCACATACTTCTTTTTCCATGCATTTTAGAGACTTTTGGAGATATTAACCTCACTCTTGGCATGCTGAACAAGGACAATAATACCAGCAAGGTAAGGAAAATAGAGAAAATTCTCTTTCCCATTCACTTTTCCTAGTCCGGCTTTTGCAATATTTTACACATGTCCTTCTTTGCCTCGACCTCCTCTTTTCTGTCTTCTTGTGTAGTAATCAATTTTTCAGAAAATGCTCTTACAATAAAAGTCACTACCATGTCTAGACAATTACATTTGGCATTTGAGGAATCAGAATATCCAGTTCTAGAAGTCAGCAAAAGAATGCCCCCTTCCATAACCTTTTGCAGGAAGATATGGAAAGAGAGGATTGGCAGACTCAACCTTGTGGACATGTGGATTACAGCCTCCTCCTGCCTGATTTCAGGGCTCCTCTGAGAATCCCAGAAGATCTCCCCTAGTAATCTGTCATGCTAACTCACAATTAGAGGTTCTTACCTCTGGGGTTTGAAGATTATTCTGGCTTTATTAACCTTTTCTAAAACAACAATAGCTACCCTGAACTGAACACTTACTCTTTCCTTTCCAAACAATAGTGCATCATATTATATATACTCCCTCCTCACAAATTTATAAGGTAGGTATTGTGATTTTTATTTGGCAACTAAGCAAAAGGAGGCACAGAGAAGTTACGTGACTTGACTAAGAATAGCAGGACTATAGTCAAACATAAGCCTGTCCGACTCCAGAGTAATGCTCCTAATGATTATTCAGTGTAGCCTTCCTGGGAACGGTAATGCCTAGTTCTTGACACAATGATTCTCAACCCTGACTTCATATTAGACTCTGTAGGCAGAGAGAGTTATTTCACATTTTAAACATAGGCACAGTACCTTGAGGTAGCATGCTTGAGGCTGTTGGAGATTTCAGAACACCTGACTCTCATCTTCCAAAGGCCATGGAGACAAATAAGAGATTTAGAGGAGCCTTCACATACTGCATTGGGTCAAGCCATACAATTCCCAGAGGCTGTAGTTCTATCCAACAACAGCAAAAAAATCACAACTCTGACCCCACAAAGGCGTGAATGAAGCAAGGGCCTATAAATCTCCCTTAAGAACAAGTTTCATAGCTTAGTAGCCTCTCTGAAAATCACACTTGTTCCTTGGTACCGTAGTCAATTCCTGGTAGTAAGAGCAGCAGTTAGGTTGATGGGCATTTCCATTCCCCTGAGTGCTCTACTACAGTGATTTCCAAGAGATTTTGGTTGTCAGGTAGCCCGTCCCTACCTTCAGTTAGACTTTGCAATAGAAGTGCAGTCAATAAGAGACATGGACAAGAGTGTGGTGGTTACCAGGGGTGGGGGGAAGGAGGACATGGGAGGGAGGGAGGGAGAGAGTTAGGGGGAGGGGGAGGGGCACAGAGAACTAGATAGAGGGTGGCGGTGGACAATCTGACTTTGGGCGAGGGGTACGCAACATAATTTAATGACAAAATAACCTAGACATGTTTTCTTTGAATATATGTACCCTGATTTATTAATGTCATCCCATTACCATTAATAAAAATTTATTTAAAAAAAAAAAAAAAAAAGAAGTGCAGTCAAGCTAAAATAGGTTTTAGTATAAACTTTGCTCTATCTGAAAACCTTTGACTCCTAAAGATGTATAATATGTTTGGGAAGCCCCAGTTAAGATGCACATAATCTATCGTGTAGTAGAAATACGCTTAGTTTAATGATGTTATTCATTTGGACTTCATCTGATTCCTTTAGTTTTGCAACACAAATGTCTGTGTATCCTTTGTATGTTCACAGGAAGAAATTTATAGTCATCTCACTTCTGTTATTCAGAATACTGACATCCTGGATGACGCCATTGTCCAAAGGTTGATTTATTATGCTTCTAAGGACATGAGAGACAACATTGTAAGTCTGATTGTTGCCAATGAGTCAGCAACGGGTCTTTAAGTGACCCAACTGCACCCATGTAGACATCCATGAGCTTTTTACACATAACTGCCAGGATCATGTCATTTGTCTTTGCTCTTCATGGTAACTTGAACACAGGAACAGTGCCTGTTACTTACCCTTTCACAGTTGAAGAAACCGAGGCAAAGCTAGGAAAGACATTAGAGGTAATATTACACAGTCCACTTTTATAGGAAGCAGTTGATGTTTAGAGAAATTTTTTTCAAAGTAACAAGCTATGTATTGACAGAACAAATGACTAGAAGGCAGTTTTCTTGGCTCCCACATAAATTTTTATCTTTTCATGTGCCTACTTGTCTATGCACATTGGCATTGTAGCTGAAAAAATTATTTGCAGAAATTGAGTCCTAGGAGAATAGTATTTTCTTCCAGGAAGGATTTTTACTTGTTTACCTGCCAAGGGCACTAAGAATTCATTATTAATTTCAGAGCTTGAGAATTTTCTAGGCAACTGCTCAGCGCCAGGGTTGATGGAATTTATCTAGTTCCCCACTACCAAAGGCTCAAGTCCCTCCAAATAGCTCCAGTACCAAAGGTATTATTAGATCAGGATAGTATTAAATCCAAAGCTCTAGAGTGGCAGCCCCTGTCTTCTCTCATCGTGGCCTTTCCTTCACAGTCATTTGGCCAAAGTGATTCATATCACTCAACCATTACACATAAATCCTATATGTATGGTGCTTGATTCATTAGTGAGAAAATGTACATTGACCCCAAGTTTACAAGATTTCTGTTAAAACCTAGTTTTAAACTGCATTAAAATGACCTCTGCTTCCCCAGCTCCTGATACCTACCCTGAGGCTTTCGCCCCGGGTATGTAAACAGCCCTTCTCCCTCTGATCTCAAATTCGGGAAGCGTACACATACCGCGTACTTTATTTCTCCTCTATGGACTCACCCTGCCCTTCTTCCACTTAGCATTGTCATTCTCCTTTCCTTCTACAGCTCCTCAGAGAAACCAGAATGCTGGCTGGCGAGGTTTTGGTGTCTCTTGCTGCACATGATTTCAACTCTGTGATGTCTGAAGTGCAGAATAACTTCAGGATCCTGGAGCTACCAAATGAGTTTGTTGTGCTCACTCTGGCTGAGCTGGCAACCAGCTACGGTATGGGGGAGGAGAGGGGTGGGTGGAGGGGGTACTCCACGTCTTCCTGGGAAACGAGCCGCCAGACTAATTGGTGAAAACCCCCATGGAAGCAAACAGCAGAAGGGAGAGCATCTGTACCTCGTGCGCAGCTAAGGAACACTGATAGAGGGATCTGGGCAGCTGTGCGTGGGCAGGATGAGCCTGCTGACCACCATGGGTCCACACCGCTCTGACTTTGGCTGAGTCCTCACCCAACCCTACCTCCCCTTTCCTCCGGCTTTGTGTTGGCAGGAGCACATTTTCCACAAGGCACATTCCGCAAACCAATGAATGCTTACGCAAAGGGTTTCTTAAAGATCTTTTTCTACACCACTGTTTTATTTAACAGATATTTATTGAGCATCTGTGCTAGGCCCTGGAAATAGATACAAGCAAGTTCTGATGGAAAGGATGAACATTAATGAAATAATTATCCAAATAAGTGATTGCTACTAAACATAAGTAGGTACAGGTGGCTCTATAGCTAGTACCTTACATTAAGCCAGTCATTCCCTAATCTTTTAACAACAGCCTGGCATCACAGTTGGGGGCAGGAAAGAGAACATCTCTTGCTGTTGGCTTGAGAAGGGGACGAAGAGGAATGGCAGACTTCCCAGTGTGAGGAGCTAATGCCTTTCTCCCCTCCTCCTCACGGTAGCGTCCCAGAGCATCCCCTTTATGATGATGACCCTGCTCACCATGCAAACCATGCTCAGGCTGGCAGAGGACGAGGGGATGAAGGGAGCTTTCTGTGTGGGTGAGTACCCTGTGCTTTCCGCTTTGAGACCAGACTATGAACTGAGCGAATACCTCAGTTTTCTTCTCCACCAGCTCTGTCCTTTCTAATAGCTACCATTTATTGAGTGCCAACCGTATGGAAGGTCCTCTGCAGAGTTCTCTCTCTCAATATTCACAACAGTTCCTCAAAGTAAGTACTTAACTAAATCATTATAAAGACAGGAATCCGAGGATCATGGAAATGAAACAGTTTTTTTTAAGGTGGTGACACAATCAATGAGATGTAGAGACGGCATTCAAACCCAGGTCTCTGTAGCCATCCAATCTATACTCTTGCCACTGCCCTGTGTGGTCCCCATGTCTACTAGCCTCCTTCTGCAATTGAACCACAGTTTCTCTACAATGACTATGAGGGCTTACCTGTTCTTACCAGTTGGCTAAATTTTAGCATCTCTTTATAATGCAATATCATAATAACGATAAATAAATGATCTAATCAAATACAAGCAATCATAAAATAAAGGAAAATAGGTAAACAATTATAGTCCTAAAACCCCTCCACTTTCAAGCTGATATACAAGCACAGTGAGAGCTTCCTGCATGAGTCTGGAGACCTAGACGTTTGTCCCTGTTCTGCCCTGGGCCACGAGGTGTCTCCACCCTTCACTCAACCTCAGTTATACCTCCGAAAACATGAATGAAGTGAGTGCTAAGATCCCTTTCCCCCTTAGCACCCCCACTGTTATTATTCTGTATTATTTGAAAGTCCATGCTGTCAAAAGTGTCTTCTTTACCTACAAGCCAAGGCTTTTCTATTCTATTTTGCCCTTTTTCTCTTGTTCTGTCCTCAGTGAAGGTACTATTTCCATCTGATATATGCTGTACTAAGAATTCACAATGAACCTGGATGCTGCTTTGGGTATTTTATTTAACCCTCACAGTAATCCCATTAGGTAGATAACATTTTTTTGCATTTTTGGAGATGAGAAAATTAAGGCTTAGAAAAGGTAAACAGCTCGCCTGAGAACACAGAAGAGCCAAGATCTGAACTATAATAGCCTGACTCAAGGACTGGAGCAACTAGACTAGATCAGCCCACTTTTCAATACTTTTTGCTATCTCTATTTACTGTGATAGCTGACTTTGTGTTCTGAAAATAAACTTTGGAACCTCTGATAGCATTTCTACTTGCAAAATTAGCAACTAAGAGAGAAAAAGAAAACACCCTAAAATCAGAAATCCTAATGACAATGAATAAGGGAATCTTCTGTCTTTGTGTCATAAAGTTATCTAGTGTCCTTTGGTCCTAAAGCAACTTTTGTCTGATTGCCGCTAAAGAAAAGGTATAAAATTCAACAGCCATCCACCCACCCATCTACCTAACTGTTCAATCAGCAAATAAGCAGACCCTGTATCTGTTGCTTCAAATACCATCAGCAAACAAAACATCATGCCTTCTCTCGCTATACTTATAGGCCTTTGCGACACACACAGAGAAACACACACACACACACACACATGCACGCACAAATAATTATGATAAAGTGTAGCAGGAGGTTATCAGAAAGAGTTTGCAGGGAATGTGAATGAGCAATAAATGGCCAGCTTTAAAGCTAAGACACTTAGCGTCTTTTCTAGAGTTTTCTTTGCAGAGGAGATATCCTTGAGAGAGGAATCAATGAATTTTATGTATTATCTGTGAAAAGGGGAGGAGGAGGGCTGAAGGAAAAGATAATATTATTTAATGCATTTGATGCAAATAAATACGGGTTAGTGGCCCAAATGGTATTTTGTGTAGTCCCAAAGTCTTTTCAAATTTTATTAAAGTAAAAGAGACACACAAGAAGACATACAAATCAAAAGTGTCCAGGTTGATGAGCCATAACAAAGTGAACGTATCCATTTGACCATCACTCAGGTCAAGAAGGGACTTGACTAACACCCTAGGAGTCCTCTTCATCTTTTCTTCCAATCACCACCCTCTCTATCCTCTCACAATCTGGACTTCTAACACCATGGATTCGTCTCGCCTATTTGTGAGATTATACATGCTGCTTTGTGGAGCCATAGTCTCCTTTCACTTTTGTCTACTAGTACCTGTCTACACCAAAGTTTAGTTTTCCATTCTCTCAGGTGACAGGTATTTGGACAGTTTTTCTGTTTGAGGCTATTAAAAAAAAACAATATGAATATTCTTGTACAAGGTTCTAATGCCTATATGAATACATATCTAATGATTATATATATATATACACACACACACACACACACACACACACACACACACACCTAGGAGTGTAATTTCTGGATCACAGAGATCACACATTCAACTTCAGTAGATAGTGTCAAATGGTTTTCCCAAGTATTTGTATCAATTCATACTCCCACCAGCAGTGTGTGAAAATTCCACCAGCACCTTAGACTTGCCAACACTGGACATCGTCTTAGATTTTAGCCGTGCTGGATAGTATAATAGGGTCTCGTTTTGATTTTAATTTATATTCCACTATTATAGCTGAACACTTTGCATGTGTTTATTTGGTGTAGTCATAAGAATTTACAGAAACTATTAACACTACATTTGCTAATTATCAGTACTCTTTTGTCAAATTATTTTATGGTCCTTCCCATCTTTATATTTTTCTCAGTCTTGGTTGTTTTTAAAATGCAGCCCTTGAGAAGTTCAGCAAGGCCATTTACAAGTATGTCAACCACTGGAAAGATTTCCCGTACCCCAGACTGGATGCCAACCGGCTATCTGACAAGGTCTTCATGCTGTTCCGGTATATAATGGAGAAGTGGGCCCCCACGGCCTCAGCCATGCTAGTGAGTGGGGCCTCCGACTAGCTCTCCTTCTGGGCTTTGTCGAACTTCCTCTTTCTTTACACTTGCTCATTAATCTCAGTTGTTTTCTAAAGCTATGGGTTGTATTTTATCAGGTTTATCAAATCTTTTGTTTTTATTATCTCAAATCAATATTTATCCATTCTTTCAATTATTACTTATTGGGTCCACGTGACACATCAGACAGGGTACAGCAGAGATGAATCAGACCAGGAGCCCCACCCCCATGGCACTGACATTCCAGGTGTGGAGAGAACAATAAGCAAGATAAAATGCAAAAAGCCTCTAGCATGCCAGCTATTTCATGTCATATATTAGAATTCGTATTTGGGCTGAGTCACTGGTTAGGAAAAATGACAGTCCCCAGAAATTTCCTCTGTGTGTGGATATCATAGTGAAATAAAATGACATCTAAAGAATTTGCTAGGCTGCTTCAAAATATTATAATTCTTTACAGAGAATATATCACAAAGTGCATATATATATATATATATATAATCCCATCTTTATCTCACTTAGTTGCTATCGTTTTTTAAAGTTGGCTAAATTATATCCTATTTAATCTTCTACTGCTATATTATAAAACATTTAACATTTAGCTACCTTCTCTAGTTCAGTTTTTTTTTCTATACTTTAAGCTAATAAGGCATTTATTTTGCTAACATGCTGGGTTTGTTAAATCATTAGTAAATGTTGAATTTAAAAAATCCCATGGAAGTTTTTTCTTTTACAAGACACCTGAAAAAACAAAATTCAATACAGATTTGATGACTACTTTCCTCACTTCCCACAGGAAGAGTCAGGCAGGTGATGGGGGCGGGGGTGTGTGTGTATATACAGTACTCAGGGAGCACAGAGGGAAGCACTTAACTCCTGTGCTGAGCGCTGGAAAGGCTGTGACATTGGAACTGAACCTATAACCCTGAAGCCATTTACTCCAGGGAAGGTGCATTCCCTAAAGAGGCAGTGAAACCTTCTGAAGCATGGGTCAGAGTTGGGTTCCACACACGCTTGAACCTGGTGGGAGAAGGCAAAAGAGACAAGGGATATAGAAGCAGAAAGAAACAAAACCAGAAAGGTCTTAATCACATAAGGAAGAACCTTGAATACTACTCAGGAACTCGGACTTTTTTTTTTTTTTAAGAAATGAGACACTTTTAAAGGATTTTAAACAAGGATTTGAGTGCCAGAAAAGTCATTGTAATATCAAGGTCAATGTAGATGGGGAGTAGGGATGGAGTGAGACAGGACTATCCTCAGGGGGCTATAGAAACATTCCAGGTTGTCAATGCTGTGAGGGTCAGTTAATGTGCTATCAGTAGTCCAGATCGAAGGAGTCACATGCTGCAAAATAGGTTTGGCAGGACTCGGTATCAATTAGGTATTTACAATGAGGGAAAGGGAAGCATCTGCGAGGATTCTTAGATTTCCAACTTGAATGATCTTGGGGCCATTCATCAAGATGAGAAAAACACATTTGGAGCAATAAGAACAGTGGGTTTGATTTTAGACATTTTGACTTGAACATCTATGGGACATCCAAGTGGACGTATTAATAGGTTTGGGAATATTTAGGGTTGGTGTTAAGAAGAAAAGCAAAAACTGGTTATGCAGATTTGGATATTTGCTTTCTATAAGTGACAGCTGAGTAAACACTTGTGGATAGACTTGTTCAGGAAGACTATGTACTGAATTATCAAAGGGAACATTTTGTAGCCTATAATGAATGTCTCTCCACTGCACTGTACACCTGCAAATGATACCAAATAGTGTTGAATTCAAACTGTCATCAAAAGATAAAAGTTTTAAAAAGAGTAGAGTGTAAAAGTACCAAAGATAGAGTTTGGGGTGGTGGGGGTCCCTATTTAAGGGAAAGCAAAGAAAGAACTCGTGATAGAGAAGTGAGACTGTGCTGCCTAAGGCCGTGGGTAAAACCAAGTGGAATGAGATCTTATAAACTAAGAAGGGAATTTCCAAGAAGCAAAGAGAGCTCTAGAATCCATTGGCAGAGTGCTCAAACAAGAAAAGTCTTGAAAAATATTCATTTCACAGAAATGTGCTAGGAGAACCACTTAGCTAACATAGTCTTGATCGAAATGAAAGGTGGTTGTTATTAGCCATTAAGTGTTGAAGTGGTTTTCTGTACAGCAAAATTTAGCTAATAGAAAACAATTGATCAAATAATATTAGGTAGAAAAAGCAGAATGTAGAACTATATATTAAAGAACAATGTCAATTTTTATAAATTTAAGTCCAAAGAATAAAACATTTTTTAAAAGTCAAATAAAGAACATGTAAAAAATATACCAAACTGTAATTACCTATGAGTACTGTAGGTACCATGTTTTCCTCATCATAACCTTGGGGATTTCTACACTTATTCTTAAGATTTTATTTATTGATGAGAGAGGAGTGGAGGTGGGGGAGAGCGAGAAGCATCAACTCATAGTTGCTTCCCTTTAGTTGTTCATTGATTGCTTGTTGTAAGGGCCTTGATCGAGCAAGCCCAGGGCTTCAAACCAGCGACCTGAGCATTCCAAGTCAACGCTTTATCCACTGTGCCACCAGAAGCCAGGCAATTTCTAAACTTTTATAATCTAAATATCACATTTATATTTTACATGTGCTCATTTTTTATGTCAATGGAAGACAGGTAATAGTAGATTGAGGGGTAAATTGGAGTAGGGAAGAGGAAACAGCAAACCACTCCTTCAGAAAGCTTTGCTCTGAGGGTAAGAAAACAGAAACAGAAATGAGTGAGGATGACAGTTGGTCAAAGTAACATGGAATCAAAGAAGGTTTTTAATATGAAGGAAACTTTATATTTGTTAACATAGTGAAAGAAAGTGACAGAGAGAGGTTAAGGAAATAAGAGTGGGCAGATATTGAAATAAGAATCAGTCTAGATATAGACGTAGATACAAGTAGAAATACAAACATAACTATACCTGCCTTGTGCAATGATGTTAACCTAAACGTTTTCAAACGTTTTATCGAAATATTTCTCGGTTGAAAGCGGTGAGGGAAGTCTGGGGAGGGATCTGAACTTCCCAGTATTCTGAGACATGGACACAAGCAGATTGAAGAGCTAGAAGCACCCTTGCTTTGCCGCCTCTGTAGACTTTGTCCATCGTGAAGGCCCTCGGCCCCACCGTGAGCCTGCTGCTCCATCAGGAGCACCTCTGTGACTACGCCCTGGGCCAGGTGCCCTGGCTCCTGAAGCAGTATAAAGACAAAGAGACTGACTTCCAAGTCACTCAGGTGAGAGTCACACCCCAAAGGAACTGATTCAGGGGGGCCATTGGCCACCATCCTGGGGCACACAAAGTCTCAAGAGGGCCTAAGGGACTTAAAGCCCTGCTTGGGCAGCTGGACTTAAATCCCTCTTGGGAAGTACGAGGTAGCAAGAGGTTGGCACAGCTGGAGGATGAAAATGCCAGGAGGGATGATGAATTATTTTTTCAAGCTGCAGAAGCAGCGGACTAGGTAGAGGGGCCAGATTCACTAGAACAAACTGGTGATTCTGGAAAGATAACGGTTTTGTTCTCGCAAAACAAACATCTCTGCCTTCCACATCCAGGGATTGCCTCCAACTAACCTTTGATTCTAGAGCCTGAAGCACATCCTGACCGCAGCTGTCCTTTATGATGTGGGCCTCCCTAGGGATGTGAGAAGGGCTGTCTTCCTCAGCTTACTCCACCAGGTAGGAAGCCCACTCTGTCCAGTCACTGGTTGGTTTTTCCCCAGTTAGCTGACTTTCACACCTGCCACCTGCTTTTCCCCTCCCGCTCAGGTGTGCAGAGTTCCAGAGCCACCAGCAAAGGAAAATGAAATGGAAGCTTCCAGCTGTTTCCTCATTCTAGGTAGGACCAAGCATCCAGAGAGGTTTTAGTAAAGAGGTGACGAGGTGATTTAAATGACATGACAAGGGTGAAGGGTGTGCAAACTGTCACGTTACTTTGACACATACACACAAGAAATGTTTCTTCAACTCACAATATTCTGTGCCTGTCTCCATCTTACCTGTTCCTCAGAAGAGCACAATATATAAATATAGGGTGACTAGTCATCCCAGGAGATAAGGCTTTCAGTTCTAAAACCAGAAAAGTGCCAGGTATATTTTGGATATTGATCCCTTGTCGAACATATCATTGGCCATTATTTTTTCCTACTCCATACATTGCCTTTTCGTTTGTGTCAATGGTTTCCTTTGCTGAGCAGAAGCTTTCCAGTGTAATGTAATCCCATTTGTTTATTTTTTGCCTTTGTTGCCTCTGCTTTTGGTGTCAAATCTAAGAACTCATAGCCGAGACCCATGTCAAGGAGCTTGCTCACAATGTTTTCTTCTAGTTCTGTGGCTTCAGATCTTATATTCAAGTCTTCAGTCCATTTTTATTTTATTTTTGTATATGGTGTATGGTAGGGATTCAGCTGATTTTTATTTTTATTTTTTTTGCACGTGGCTGTCCAGTTTTCCCAGCACCATTTACTGGAGACTGTCCTTTCTCACTGAATAGTCTTGGCTCCTTTGTCAGAAATTAATTGACCATACACACATGGGTTTATTTCCAGGCAAACCAGGGTGAGTTGGTAACTTTAAGGATCGAAAATGTGTTTTTCCTGGTATTTGGGATTATTTCAAATCATCAAACCCAAAGTCATGCTGTTTTGTCCCTGCTTGTCTCTTAATATCTACTCCCGTCTGTCTCCCTCCTTCACTCCCCCCTGTTCTTGCTACTCTGGCTCCGCAGTCTCACCCACAGCCTGGGTAGAATGGCCAACAGGGGTGGCAGAGGAGGTGCCAAGGTCTTGGGGTCAGGATTCAAAACTGTGTTCCTTCCAACACAGTCCCCGAGGATGAAAGACAAGCGTAATCCTGTGCCTCTCCAAAATATTCCATTTCTGCTACTTCATTGCATGCCTTTTTCTTGTGTTCTAGTTTTGTCCTGATTCCTCTGTTTCTATATTTCCGTTTGTTCTATGCCCCAGCCAAATTAGCTGTTTTACTTTATCTCGAATGAGTTCCAACCCAAACTGCTGCACCCTGACCTCGCTCCCGCTGCGTCCTGCCCTTCCCTATGTGTCTCTTGATCTCCACAGCTGGTGAGCCTCACTCCCACTCTGCCTCCACGTTCACAAGGTGCTCTTGTGTCTCCGTGCCTCCTGGCTTTTTCTTATAAAGGCATCAGCCATATTCAATTAGGGCCACCCTACTGACTTCTGCCAATTCATCTTCTTATTTTAAAGATTTTATGTATTGATTTTAGGGGGGGGGTGTATTGAGAAGTATCAACTCATAGTTGCTTCACTTTAGTCATACAGCAATTGCCTCTCATTTGTGCCCTGACTGGGCAAGCCCAAGGTTTTGAACCAGCGACCTCAGCATTCCAGGTTGATGCTTTATCCACTGCACCACCACAGGTCAGGCTCTGCCAGTTAATCTTGACTTAATTTAACATGCCAAGAACCCACTTTCCAAATAAAGTCACATTCACAGATCTGAACAGACGTGGGCCTACTTAAAGAAAGCTCTCTTAGTCATCAACCTGCCTAATTAATTCTATGATTACCAAAGAAGTAAGAACATAATAAAATCTGACTACCAACCTAAGAATCACTAGGACAATCCTTGTAAAATTTCCCTCTTCCCATTCACAAATAATTTTGGTTGGGGGTGAAATGAGTTCTATCAACACCAGTGTTTCTTAACCCTGCAGCCCATTCCAACCCTGCACACCTGATGGAATTTTTTGATGAACAAATGAGAAGTAATAATGAAGTCATTCGACGGGGAATCTTGACTTTGTTAAGATCAGCTATCAGTGCTGAAGGTAAGAAGCAGGAATGAAGCCAGACGGTTCATTCCACACCAGGGGGTAAGCCAAAGCCTGTGCCTGCGCTAACCCTCTCTTCTGTCTTTGCGTTGTTCATGGAACATCATGTTCATGGGAGACTCTGTCTTTTGGTTGTTAATGTTAAATAGGCATTTTCAGTTACCTCTCTTCTTTTTTCATATTTATGGATGCATTGAATTGAGAATAATCAGTAGAATATTTGAAAACTGAATTTAGAATTTAGAAGATCTAGTTAGCCAGGTAAGTGTCCAATTAACAGGCGGTGGGTGAGAAGAGTGCACAATATTCTGGAGGTTAGTACATTAGATAAAAGTAGAATTGAATAAACTGTCATATTTCATTAAATCCAAGAAGCACATATTTTCATGATATTGGAATATATCTTATAATTGACAGCATTTTAAATTATAATCAGCTGCTACAGTTTTTCTTTTCTGAAGCAATGTAAAATCATGGTGCCTCGTAAAGTTGATGACACCTTGGATTAATAAAATATGATCATTTATTTTTGTACTATATCATAATAGTTTTTAAAATTCAGTTAGCACTAGGACTTATTGAAAAATCAAATAAGAGATACGAAGTGGTTTCACAAAATTTAAAGCTGATCCAATGGATGTGAAGTATTAAATTCACTTTGGACCCTAACTTAATTTTAAACAAGATAAAACCAAATAGAATTAGAAGCAAAGGAAGCAATCGACATCTTGAAAGGGTTGGGGAAGAAGAGGGTGGGAAGGAAGTGAATGACATGAAATGTTCAGGACGGGAGTCTTTGCGGTCGTGCCCCTTAACTGGACCATGTTTTCCTCAACCCCGGGACATACTGTGCTCCTGCTGCGTCATGCCTGTCAATCCCTCCTCTGCCTTTCAGAGCCCAACTTAAGGGATCACATCACTTCAATCGAAAGAATAGTCAAAGTCGTCATGAGTGACCTCAGTGTAAAAGTAAGAAAATTAATGGGGACTTTTGTTTGGCTGGTGGTAGTTTTAGGAGTAAACAGAACAGTGTTGATGGTTTAAGGGTCCAGCTATGAGATTGCTTTATACAGAACTCTGATCAATTCTATTTTTCAAAGAACTTCATTTTCCTCCAAAATATGAACCAAATCCAGAAACAGTTCTAAAGTACATTCAGTTCAAGAGCTTCTCAGCAAAACAAATACTTTTTTCTCGGAGAACCACTGTGCCATTCTATTCAAATAGAGGGTTTAAAAATAAGTTGTTAATTATAAAGATAATGTACCTTCCTCCAAAAAAATAACCCCTGAAACTTGTTCTGTGCCTAGATGTTCTATTTTCCAAGCAGAGGCCACCTAGACAAGCCTTGCACATAGTAGATTGCTCAATATTTCCAGATTATTTGATTAAAATATTTCATGTTAATAAAGATACAGAATTTATGCTAAATTTTTAAAACTCAGCAATTGTATTTTTTGTGTGAAAACCATAATTTGTTTGGATCAAAGCCCTACCTAGAAGTCAACATGAAGAAGAAGAAATTCCCCTAAGAAGCTTTGATTGACTGTGATTGTGTTTAAAATAAAAGTTATGTAATAAATAACAATGGAGAGATTATATGGAAAAATCTGACCCAGTAATTAGCCAAGCCAGTTAAAGAATTAGTAGACGATTTTCAGATAGAATAAAAGAACACAGAAATTTTAAGAAAGGCCAGCTCCTCAGGCAGAAACCGAGAGATGGTGTACTTCTTTTTTCTTCACTTAAGGAGACTACTGGGAGACCTTTTTGATAATTGCCACCATGTAGCTCTGCCTCCCTGTTCCAAATTATTCTTTTCTTCCCACCCTCCATTAAAAGACCCATTCACTAACGAATTAGATCTGAGCTTTCTATCCTCCAGGGAAGCAATCTGATAAACTAATTGAAGCCAAATTTTTAAAAACTTGTAACACAAGTTCATAATCCTTTCTTCCGATCCCTAGGGTGAGATATATTTCAGAATTCATAATTTTTCAGATTTTAGAGAAACATTACCATGACAATAGCTCACAGTCAGAACCATTAATATTTCTACAAGAAAATGTATGGCTGTCCACACTCCATAAAATAAAGACTACAAAAAGCTTTAAAACAGTTCAGTTGGGGTTTTGCAACTAATGAGTTGGCATCAAATTTTTTTAAAATCCCAGTTTTTAGGGTTGTTTGAATTTTGAATTTGTGGATAAGGGATGTGGACTTTTACTTCAATGTGCTAGCTTTCACTGAGGATTTTAAAAGTGAGGCAGTGTAGCCCAAAGTTACCAACATTGCACAATATGTAATAGAATATATTTCTTGAGATCTAAGGAGAAAGATTTTGGTTAAGGGGAGCTTTTTGCTGGCCTTTTAACCATAACCTATAAATTACTTCCTGTTCCATCTATTGTAACATTATTCAGTTTATTCTCTTTTTAAAAAAAGATTCCCACTAAGTGACCCATGAAGGTTTAAGAAAAGGAGAAGTTAAATTTTCATTCTGCCCAACATAGTAAAATGTTGCAAATGGGTTTTTCTTACTTTAGGTAAGAAATTCCATCCTCCTCCTCATCCAAACCATGTGTAAAAAATGCTACATCGAAGCCCGGGAAGGATGGCCGCTGATCAATTATATCTTCGCCCAGTTTGCAATGTCCAACAAGAATCTGGTAGGAAGAGGGTGCAGTTTCTGAGTGTTGGCCTGTAGCAAGTACAGTGGACTCAACTGGGTTTTAAAAGAAGTGGGGGGGGGGGTTCTGCTTAATAACTGATTTGGAAGTTATATTTCATTCTCATCATTTCTATTAATAACCTTTTCAGCCTCTGTGTTATCAGTTTCCTTTCACCTGTATCACTTCTGACTCATACGAAACACAAGGTAGTTAAACCACAGTTTTCCCTAAGGAGGAGGCAGGCTGGCCTCCGAGGCTTGGGAGTGGAGGAGGGAAAGGCCAGGGAAATGTATTGTTTAGAGGAAAGAAGAGACAGCAACCAGCTCAGCCTCTGTTGGAGGAATGGCATGAGAAGCGTGTGTGTAGGAAGGATCTCAGTGACCTCAGCAAGCTTGTCACTACTGGAAGTACAGTCCTCTCCACTTGGAAGCATTGTCTTTGACATTTTTTGAAAAAAACGGCAAGGGCCTGAGAGAGGGAGGGAATATTTGCAGTCCCAGGAGCCTCACAATCTTTGCTTTTCTGCTTCAGTAGGGGTGTTTTTGCTAACCCATTCCTCCAAGAAGCATTTTAAAATGAGCAGTCAATGCTGGAAATGCAGATGGCCGGGCTCCATGGCCCCTTCAGTTGAGTGACTGCATTCTTCACCTACCTCAGAGTCTGAGAACACACCCACATCCAGTCAGAGAAGACCCACAGGAGGGATTATTAACATGTCACCCGTTTCATGTTTTCTAAAGGAGAAACCATCAAAACCCAACTCCCACGAGGATGAAAAGGGAGAGAAATCTGTCCGAGAAACAAGCCTTTTGATCTTAAAGATGCTGGACCCACTGGTCATTGGGATGCCTGAGGTAAGGGGTCTTTGTCACCCCTTACAGTCACCTAGGTCACCTTTCCAAAGCTCTGCCCATGCAGCAGCAAGGACACGAGTTTGTACTCCATGGGTCCTCAGCTTTTCAATGTTCTGACTACAGGAAGGTGGCAAGATACTTGGTGCATACAGTAGTTCCTTAAACACAGGTTTAGAATTGATTGATTAATTAATTAATCTCACATAGGGATAGCAAGTAATAGTTTTAAGTACCTGAAAATAATACTTCTCTTCTTTCCCTAACATAGCGAGACGTGTGATAAGTAGGGAATGGTGATTCTAATGCAGTGAAAGCTAAACCTCCCCATCCGTCTGGGGAGATGTTAAAAGCACACGTTCTCAGGCCTCCCTTGAAGTTTAATATAATCTGGACTGCAGGGAGAGGAGCCTTAGGCTCTGTTTTCCTTAAGCTGAACAACCAGATAAAGGATTTAGTGGTCAGAAATACCCAGCACAGCCAGGAGACAATCAAAGGCCAGTATGAGTGGACCAAAGGCTCTGTCTGGATGGAGGCACTTCCTACAGTGCCTAGAATACTTCCTCACAATGAAGAATCCACCCTCCTGCCCCAAAATCCAGCAGCAACCCCAGATAAAAACACCGGCCAACACTCACTCCAGCCAGCAGCTGGAGGTGGACGTGCTGTGCAGAGGTTTTGTTTAATGATTTCATTTTGCTTTGGTCTGAACCGCAAAATAATAACAAGTGGGGAAAGGGCAAAATGTTTCTAACGCAGAGGGGTAAACACAGTAAAGACCAAGGAGAAATAACGGAAAAGAATAAGCAACGCTTGTGCCTTGGCCTGGGTTTCCCGCAGGTACTGTGGCCAAGAATCCTGACGTTTGTGGTCCCTGCAGAGTACACAGGGACCCTGGACTATCTGTTCAGCATCATCAGAACTCTGATTATGGCGGAGGAGAGGAAGAAGAACAATGCCTCGGAGTCAACAGCCCTGGTCATCTCTACGGGAGCTGGTGTGTACACTCAGAAGCAAAGCAAAACATTTAGCTGAGGCTCATTCACAGAAAGGCTGCAGGGCTTTGAGCATATACCCAACCCCAATCGGAAACTTTCCAGCCCCCACAGCAATAACGAAAGCTGTTTTCTCTCTTCTAGTGAAACTTCCGTCACCACAACAGCTCCTGGCCAGACTTCTGGTGAGTGAGTTCCGAAAAGCCAAGTGGGGTAAACGGAAGCCGATGGCGGTAACTCAGTTCCAAATAAGTGCTAATAAAAATTACATAGCTGCTCCAAACCAAAAGAAACACCAAAGGCATCATAAATGTTTTGCTGTACTGATGACACTCGTGAAAATTTTTCATTGGCAAGATTATCCTCTCACTCTGAAATGCTTGTTAAACTTGATGATTTTGAAACAAGCACAGGCTAAATTTGAACCACGAGTACCATTCAAACAGCTTCCACATCTATTGCTTAAGACTGCATTCTTTTTTTTGTCCCCCATGTGTTATTTACTCAGGCACTATTTCCACATGACCTTATTTAAGTGTTGGTATCTTTTGTTTATTTCTGCTCTTGAATAAGTGAGAATAGACTGTGGAGGTTTACGAAAGATTAGCTAATGTAGGATTCAAGGGAATCCAGGACAATAGTAAAAAGGAAAAGGTAGGTGGCCTTTTAAACACCCCCAGGCTGGCCCTGGCCAGTTGGCTCAGTGGTAGAGCATCGGCCTGGCATGCAGGAGTCCCGAGTTCGATTCCCGGCCAGGGCACACAGGAGAGGTGCCCATCTGCTTCTCCACCCCTCCCCCTCTCCTTCCTCTCTGTCTCTCTCTTCCCCTCCCCCAGCCAGGGCTCCACTGGAGCAAAGTTGGCCTGGGTGCTGAGGATGGCTCTGTGGCCTCTGACTCAGGCACTAGAATGGCTCTGGTCTCAACAGAGCAACACCCTGGATGGGCAGAGCATCGCCCCCTGGTGGGCGTGCCGGGTGGATCCCGGTCGGGCGCATGTGGGAGTCTGTCTGACTGCCTCCCCGTTTCCAACTTCAGAAAAAATAATAATAATAATAATAATAAATAAAATAAAATAAAATAAATAAATACCCCCAGGCTAACCAGCATTTGCTCTTCTGTCTTTCAGGTAATATCTATGCTTGCCAGTTCAGGGAAATTATGTGGGGCTGGTGCAATAGGACTTTTGAAGATACTGCCTGAGCTGATTCACCCCAAATTGGTAAAGCTATGGAAAACACGCTTACCTGAACTCCTGCATCCTCTGGAAGGTACAAGGGAATGGGATCAGGTCTTTTATCCAAAAAAGACAAAAACACAGAAAAAGGAGGCACCACTCCTCTGTCTAAAGCCATTGGTTCATTCCAGGCAATAAAAACAATGCACTTGACATACAAAATAGACAGCTATATTTTTTCCTTGATTGCTCAAGTTCTATTTCTCTACAAAACACTTGTACTACAAGAAGACCTGGTGGGCAACATCCTCAGCAGGAACTTTTACTTTTGTGCTGGCCTTTTCCTTGTGCTTAGAGAAACGCTATTTTGGTATTGTCCTAAAATGTTATTACTCATCCATGTTAGAATGTTAAAATACGGTCATTTCGGTAGTTCCTGTTGAAATTAGCAAAGAGCCTAGAGTTTTTCGTGGATTGAAGACCCTCTGCCCATCTGACAACAAATAATATTTGGCAACATGGTAAATTTCATCTGAAACAACCATCCTGTATAAAAACAAAGCTTGAAATGCAACTCCAGTGTCCTCTGGGGATTTTGCAAGGGAGCTATTGAGCCTTGATTTTGGAAGCAGTTATTGCGTGAATTTCTTTTTCTAGGAAAGAACATGAGTCTTGTGCTGTGGGAAACCATGCTGCTCCAGGTAAGGGTAGCACCTAAATTAACCGTTGATAATGCAGTGATATATGTAATCAGCTACAGTTACCCATCTGAACCAGAAAGAACTGCACTCCAAAGGGCAGTAATCAACATTTCCTTTACTTCGGAAAAGGACTGGAATGTTAGAGGTCATCATGTAAGAATTATGCTCTTTAAGCCACCATACCTTGAGCAACAGTCTCCAGTCTCCAATTTGATCAGGAGTTCAGATAGCTTTGAGTGTTTCATTTGCGAATATTTTTCTCTATGTCTTTCTTAAATCTTCTCCTGTTTTCGGAGATATTTTTCTCTCCTTGCAATTGCATTCTTTTACTATTCATTAAAGAAACACAGGCTAACACCATTTTCACTTCTATACTTCTGAATACAACTTTCCTCCTCTATCTGCTTCTCACTGTCTTTTTCCTCATTTCTAAAAGCCAAAGGGCCACATTGTACCCCGTTTGCAGAAAAGAATCTTCCTTTTCTCACACAGAACTTTTTAGATTTTTGCAACTAAAGAGTGCCTCAAAGGATGATGAATGCCCCAAATGGCAAATTGCAGGCAAGAGTCATACACTGGACGCACGGGAAGGATTTTGATTCAGGAGCCCACAGGAGGTCAAGGAGCCCGTGAACAGGGAGCCTTTCCTCTAGCAGGATTTCTGTTCATAAACCACCCAGGCAGGCATTACATATGACTTTCTTTATTTTTTATTTTTTTTTGGAACTTTTTTTCAATTACAGTTGACTTTTAATATATTATTTTTGCACTGATTTTAGGTGTACAGCTTAGTGGTTAGACAATCATATACTTTACACAGTATTCCCTTGATATTTCCAGGAGCTGCCTGGCACCAAATATAGTTATTACAGAATTTTTTACTATATTCCTTATGCTGTTCTTTACATCTCTGTGACTGTTTTGTCACCGACACATGGCTTCTTTTAAAACGTCAGTTTCCAGTGACCTCTCCAGAGCACCCCCCACCTCCCATCGCCCCCTCTCGTAGAATCAGAAACTCTGGGGGAGCTACGTGAGAATAAACATGCTGTATAAACTCCCACAGGGATTCTTACCCAGTAAGAAATGTGAGAGCCACTGTCTACTCTCCTGTCCTTAATTCTAGGACTCGCCTCTTCTCCTTGTTCGTGTTTCTTTTATCTGCCCCACACCCATCAACCTTCTTTAAAACAACTTTTCTTACTGGAAAGGAAGGTTCTTTCTCTAAAAAACAAAGCCTTGAGAACAGTTTTGTCCTCCTTCCACTCTTGAGGGCCTCTTAGCCTTCTCTGCAGCTGTTGGCATATGCCTCCTTCCCTGAAACTTCCAATGCTGTTTAATTCTTTCTCATCAAAGAACGCACTCCCTGCATGAGTCCCTATAAAGAAAATGCGTGCAGATTTTTTTCATTGGCTTTCATATTTAGTGTTCTTTTCTAGGCATAAAGTAGAAAAAAACATGGAAGAAATAATAGATTTTAGAGACTGCAATGGATTTTGTCCTCCAAAAAGACAAAAGCGCCTTTTGATATATTGTTCATGAAGAAGGACATGAGTTCAGATGACTGCCTGTGGCCTTGGCTCAGAACAATTGGTGACAACACTAACAATAGTTACTAGAGTTGAAGTTAGTTCAAAGTACCTGTGTATCTAATTGGTTCTTTAATACATTTATTTCTTTATTCCAGAAATGTCCCTTTTCTTTTAGTATATAATAATGAAAACTAGAATTGACAGATGGAGTTTGTCCAGATCTATTCACCACTTGAAAACCAGTAACTTCAATTTCAGTATCAAGATAGGTTACTTTCTTTTAAATCTTTAAGCAATTTTTATTTAAGAAGCTAAAAAAAAAAAGCACTTACATAGAGTGACTTCCACATTCTGTGTAACTTATTCTTATGGGAATTAGAAGCATAACAGAATATGGCTTTTAAAATAAACTAAGATGAAAAGTTCCAAAGTAACTAGTAGTTTGTTTTTTGTTTTTCATTTTTCTTTTTTTAATGGGAAACTGAGTCATCCCATTTAATATATATTTATACTTTTGAAAAATAAAGTAACAGAAAAGTACCAGGAAAGCCCACTAACATGCATGTTATGTCTGACTTCCACCTTCTACCACAGTTGCTCAAAGAATCTTTATGGACAATCAACAATGATGCCTGGACCATTCAACTGAGTCGGGATTTCAACCAGCAAATGCGCAGTTACAACAACCCCTCCATTGAGAAGGTTGGTATAAAGCTAAGGGGCCTCAGCTCTACCTCGTGATGTAAAACGTCTGCTCGGGTCTCACTGATCTCCACTGCTGTGAAAAAGAGGGAGGAATTGCTAGGAAAATGCTATCTTGTCTTCAGCTCATGCCTGGCCAAAAGTTACCCTGAGGGCCGCAGCCTTCTGGGAGGAAAATGAAGTACCATGTCTGCAAGATAGATAGATACAGGGCTAACTGAAAGCTAGGGGTCTGTTCTGGAAAAGGAAGAAGGGTGAGCACTGGGCAGCAGATAGCAGCCCCACACAGTACTTGGTACACAGCCCAGGTCACTGGGCCAGCTGTGTGAGGCCACCTACCGAAAAACACCTACCACAGTTTAACAAAAACGTAGAGCTGAAAGGATACTCAAAGGCTGGATCTTTCTCCCCTCTGTCCCCGGCTGGCTCTGCCTAACCCTCCTCACTGCAGCCATCCATTCCACATGGGGTTTGAATCCACTTTCTGCTACTCACTACTTACGTAGTTTTAGGTAAATTACTTACCTCTTTGGAGCCTCAGTGCACTCACCAATGAAGCAGAGATTACACCCAACTTTGAGGACTGTGGTATTAAGAGGCTTCAATGAGATAAAGTACATAAAGTCCTCTGAGTCTTGCTTTCTAACCTTTTTCCCAGAAATTCCTTTGGAAAGCCTTGGGAACCACCTTAGCATCCTGTCAAGACACAAACTTTGTAAGCTCACAGATTGAGGAATTTCTGATCGCTCCCAGCCAACTCGGGAACCAACGACAGGTGATCTCTCCATCTCTTCTTATGACAATGATAATTAATTCCATCCAGAAAATCTCTGGCAGTCTTATGATAATGTCTTACATATCCAGAATCATCCATGAATACACTCAGAATAGCCAAACAGAATTTTCCAGAAAAGTGACACATCCCTGTTTAAATATCAGTGCTTCATTATTTAACCAGGTTTGTGAAAATATCAAGGGATGAATCTTAATCATCCTTACTTAACAAGACTATCTTCAATATATTTTGACATTGGCTTTATAACGAAGATGATCACAAACATCAAAGTCATTGAGTTTATAAGCTGAAAGTAACTTTATATACCGATGGTCTTCAAGCTGGATAGAATGTACGTACACCTGGAGAGCTTTTGCTATTCCCTGCCCTATCCCGGGCTGGATAGCACGTGAGAATATGGAGGAAGGAAAGGACCACCTATGAGCCTTACAGAATAATTACTGGGTTGTGTTACAGACTCTCCTCAGAAATTCCAAGGATTTTTTTTTGGGGGGGGGGGGTTCTCTGCTATTAAATGTGCAGAGACCATTAGACTTACTAAACTTTTGAAACTACTTTTTTTAAATTTTTTATTGCTATTATTTCTTTTGTCCTTGTCAAACATTCAGTTATCTGTTACTGCTCTTGGTATTGTTTCTAACACCATTTTCCCTACCCTGGTTGCCTTTTTAGTTCTTCTGTAGTAGCTGGGAAATAAAATAAACGTGTTTTAGATACAAGCATACACAGTAAGGCTCTCATGTGAAGTCTAAAGATTTCACAAACTTCCAAAGACAAATTTTGTGACATCCATTTGAGCTCCTCGAATTCCTTTCTTACTTCACTTCAAGTCACTGAGAGTGTCCCGCACACTTGAATTGCTTAGTAAGTGGTCTCTGAATGGGTAAGGTGTTAACACTTAACTTTCTGAATTCTGTGAGCCTGTTGACTTTTCATCTCTTAGGTGTCACTCTCACTCACATAATGCCAGAGCTCAGATTGTGGGATCGAGCTAGATGGATTCAAATCTTGGCTTCCATATACTATCTCTACTCCTGAGGTTCACCCAAAGTAAAGTAAGGGAAAATAGAACACTTCTGGAACCTCTATTCATGGAGCAGTGTCAGCGGAAGAGATTAGAGGCTGAGCATTGTTACTAAGAGGACTGGAGAGAGACATGGATCACCGGAAGACAGTCGGGCATTTGTGCAGATTGGAGGGCCCAGTTGTGCCGTCATCCTCTACTGCTGCTGATGGTCTCTGTGGGGTCACCCTTTTTTCAGTAGCATCCAGAAGACCAGGTGTTGGCATAGTTGGAGAGTCAGATTTTTCCAGAGCTTGGTTTTGCCAGACTTAAATGATAAAAGGATAATGACATGTAGAAAAGTTGTGGGAGGACATGGGAAGTTTGGAGGATGAGTGGGGAAAGGAGAAACGCAAAGCATGATGGGACGAGAACACAAAGAGGGATAAAGACACAGAGAGGAGTCTGTCTGAGGCCTCGACCAAGGAACACAGCAATGTCAAACTACGAGCATTTGAGGAATTTTTCTAAGCATTTTCTGGTGATGGAAGGTGTGTTGCCTGGTACCTCAGGACGAAGTACAGTGCTGGTTCAGACCCTGGTAACACTGGTCTAGCCCCTGGGTTCTCTAGCAGAGATATGTAACCAAATAAAATATAACAGGATTCATGAACAAATCATCAGGAAGGTACCATTGTGAAATCAGCCTGGGACAAGAGAGGTGGACAGGGTGGATGATGGATAAGAGGGAACATAATCTTAGAGGGTAAAACAGGAGCTACCAGCTTTCAAAAACTTAACCATTTAAGATAAAGCTTCAGCAACAGAGTAATCCTTTTAAAATGTCAGTCAACTCAAGCTCAAAAAACCCTGCCAATCTAAGACTAAAAATCCAAAACTGAGTACATCTCAGAAGGTTCTACCTAAACCAACCTCTACCTCCTCTTTGACCTCCTCTTGCATGGCTCTCCTTTTTGATCATTCACTCAACCCACCTCAGGGCCTTTGCACTTACTTTTTCTCTATTTGGAACTCTCCTTCCCAGATGGTCCAATGACTTGCTTCCTCACTTATTTCGGGGTTCTGCTTCATGTCACCCTGTTTGTGAGGCTTTCTCTGGCCACTTTCTTTAAATTGCAAACTCCCCCCAACCTGCAGCAACTGTGCCTTTTTATCTATTTCTCTTTTCTCTATAGCAGTTATTGCTATCAAAATACTATATATTTACATTTACTGAATTTGTGTTGGTTTAACGTCACTTCCCTGCCACTTCCCTTGGTTGTACACTCCACAGGGATGAGGAATTGTGTGGGCATCTTTTTACATCTACATCCCCAGCACCTGGAAAAGTGCCTGAAACAGTAGGTGCTCAGTAAGTGTTTGCTGAATAAATGAACAGATAAAGTCAAAATCACCCATCTTTTCTGATTTTAGGGAATAACATCTATTTTAGGATACTGTGCTGAAAGCCACCTAGATACTGTTTTAAAAGCTCTTAAGACATTCCAGGATTGGGAAAAGCGTTTCATGAATCGATGTAAGGTAAAAAAACAAACAAACAAACATAAAACCTCACTCCTCTTCAAAGCTTTCAGTCATATATACATACTCCTGCCCCCAGGTATTTATTCCAGGTCAGAACCTGGGCAGGAGCCCAGGCCTGTAGAATGACCAGCTAGATACCAACCATTTTCTGTCACTGATGCTGGCCTGGAGGTCCTGAGGAGCTGTGGTGTGCCTAGGTTTGTCCCCTCCAGCTGCTCTGGCCTCGTGAACAGTTTCCACTGCGTACGTCCCACTTCCCCCGAAAGCGACAAACTTAATAAGTAAAAATGAGCACAAGCCTTCTCGCAGGTACCCCTATTCAAGCCTGCTGTGTCCACAACACACTCCGGGGTGTTTAAATTTGGACAAACGAGAGTCTCTGTTTTAGACAAATTTTAATCACCCCAGTCTCATTTCCTCGTAGGATTAGGGAAAGACACAGAGAAAAAGAAACTCCTTCTGTCCCATTCTTCATGTCTTGCCTCGTCTGTAGGGTCTCTTCAGTGGGAAGAAGAGCCTGAGCAAGACCGATGTCATGGTGACCTACGGAGCTGTGGCGCTCCACGCACCCCGGGGCCAGCTCCTCGCCAGGCTCGATCAAGACATCGTCCCCCAAGTCCTGTTTTTGTATGGCCAGTGCTCGCAGGTAACAGCCCTAACAGGCCGCCTCTCCTCAATGTGCAGGCGGCGGTTCCCAAACCATGGAGGGCTCAGTCCCCGGGGGCTGGGGAAGCCAAGGGCAAGATAGGATCAAGTATGTTTGGGAGATGAGAACATGTGGGAACAGAAGAGTTTATGATGAAACAGGGTCAGGTCATTTGCTTCTTTCCTAAGGTCTTGGGACATTTCTGTCCTACCACTCCCGTGATGCCTGCCCACAATTGTACCCATAGTGGTCTCTCCCACTTTTGAACTTCAAACAACTACTCCCATTCTACTTCAGGGCAGCCGGTTTATTCGGGGCTTCGAAGAGCCTCTACCCTGTTACTAATGGGAGTTGTTTCAACTTTTATAAGGCAATATTTATTTATAAATAAATTCATAAATTTATAAATATTTACTTATAAATATAAACCAGTACTTCACAAATAAATGCCAGATATGTACTTTTTCTTTTTTATTGATTTTAATTTATTGTGTTTGCATAGATTCTAGTGTCCCCCTGAATGCATCTCCCCGTGTTGCCATATAAGTACTTTTAAGTGAATAAAGTATCTTTCACCCATCTACCCAATCCACTTCACATTGTACTGTCGTCCCCTCTACATTCATCCCAACCCTCTGGCTGTCCTTGACACTCCACAAACATGTCAAGAATGTTCTAACTAGGCCTGACCTGTGGTGGTGCAGTGGATAAAGCATCAACCTGGAACACTGAGGTCACCAGTTCAAAACCCTGGACTTGCCCAGTCAAGGCACATATGGGAGTTGATGCTTCCTGCTCCTCCCCTCTTCTCTCTATCTATCTATCTATCTATCTATCTATCTCCCCCCCTTCTCTAAAATAAATAAATAAAAATAAAAAAAAGAATGTTCTAACTAAGAGCCACAAAATTCAATTAGGATTCATCCAATCATTTCTGCCCCCATGGCACTTTTTATATCTTCAATAAAGTGTTTTATACATATTGTCTGCTCAGCCATTTTGCTGACTACTGCCAAGATCACCAACTAAGACTCACCTAGCGATCAAGTTTAAAACTGCTCCCCAGAGCCATTTTCCAGAGAAGGCAATTCAGTCAGTGGGGTGGAATCTGACCTCTGTATTTTTCAAAGGTTTACAGATGATTCTTATCCACAGCCAGGTTTAGGGAACTAATTGATTACGGGCACATCTGCTCCTCCCATTAGATTGTTGACATCTTGATGTTAAGGATTGTACCTTATGCTCCTTTATCTCCTCTTCTGTGCCCTCCACAAAACACCTGCTGATACATCTGTGCTCTTCACACTTATTTATGTGTGTATGTGGTAAGAATGGAACCACAGGGAGCTCATGATATACAGATATAAGCCTATGCCAGTAGAGGGAACAGGGCACTGCGTCTCACACCTCAGCTACATGAGAGTTATTTCGTGGAGCTGTTATAAATAGAGGTCCCTGGTGAATCACAGTCCTCAGGGATGGATCACCGAATCTGTATTTTACATATGCTCCTCAAAGGATGATTCTAACGTACCCAAAATTTAATACACAATGATGAGACAGAAAACATAACAAAAAATATATTTTCAGCTCATCATTGAGAGAAATAATAAAAATAAAAGAAAAAAGGAGATAAAGATGTTTTAGATAAAGATAACTGTATACTTTCAAGGTACAATCAATTTTACTATAACACAACATAGGCACCGAGTAGTATAGGAGAAGCCACAGGGATGATGGCACATGGGTTGAGAGGCACAACATTCAAAAAAATCCATCAATGATACATTAGAAAAAAAAAGAATCTATTTTTTAAAATTTTTTTAATAGTTGAATATATATACTATAAAAATTGTGGCCTTTTTTCCTTTAAAAACTCCAAAAGTCAATTGTGAAAGTTATAAAATATTATGAAATATTGACAATGGAGGGTTATCTGAAATCTGAATGGACACTTGTAATGCCAGATTTGGATGGGGAACACTCACAACACAGTAAACTGAGGCAGCTGGCAGACGTTTGAGGGGTGTGTATGAGTATTTTTACGTGGCTCAGTTCAACTGGAGCACCATTTTGTTCTCACGGACACAGCTGCGCATAAGCGAACACAAACCCCAGCATTGCTACAAGTATTCCCTCATATACCGGTCTCATTGGAGCAAATTTGCATTTTCAACACTAGAGTCAGAGGAGAACTGACTTGGCCAGCTCCAACATAAGCTGCCCTTTTAACTTCCCTTTCAGAAGTTCTACTGCTCTTTCTGCCACGAGCCCTTCCCCTTTTTCTTACCAAAGTCTGGAGGAGCCTCTGTAAAGTGGGAAGCCCGAATCCCAAAGGCTGGACATCCTTACACTGCCCTTTGTAGCATAGTCACGACTTACTCAAGGGAAAGTTTCTGCCAGTGTACGAGGTCTCACTGTGAATGTGGGGGAGGAAGTGAGTGGACCCCACCCCTCAGCAAGACGGGGTAGGCTGCTGCCCTGTGTCCTTCAGGTTGGTCCTTCAGGATGCTTCGGTCTTGTTGGGCTCTGGGAACTCCCTCACTGTTGCTCCAGTATCGCTTTTGCCTTTGAATTTTCAGGTTCTGGGCATGTCCATGATGAACAAGGTATGTGATATACTTGAATATATATATTTGAACACAAAGCGTGCTCCCTGGAAGCATAGTCAGCACAGATGTCCTTGTGCATTGATTCCTGAGGAAAGGGTCCTAATTTACAACTAACTCAGTTCTGAAGCCAGGGTCCCAGAACCAGATCTAGAACAGGACAAGCTGCTGCATTTGGTTCCGGTTGGTTTGGAAGTTAGTAAACTACAGCGGGGTTTTTAGGACTGTGCATTGTGACCCACCAGTAGACCATGAAATGAATGTAATAGTTCACAACCAGAAAATGTTTTGTAGTGAAATAAAAGAGAAATGGAAGAATACATTGCTTATAGCAATAAGCATCCTACAACTTTTATTTCATATAGATGGATAGATGATAGATAGATAGATAGATAGATAGATAGATAGATAGATAGATAGATTGATAGATAGATGACAGACATTGTGTATATAAATACCAGGTGGGATTGTAAACTATTTGAAAGCCACTGCTGTAGAGAAAGCTCCGTCCATCAAGCAGGATTGAGATGCAGGGAGGGAGTGGAAATTCACCTTTGTTTTTCAACTTCCCTGCAACCTCGACCCTAGGTAAAGATAGAGGTGGCAAAGGGGCAGAGGTTCTCGCTCCTTCTGGGCACCCATTTCAACTCTGGGGCCCATGTTTTTTGGAGCCGGATGTGCTGCCTAAGACCTCGGCTTGTACCATGGATCACTTTGCTTTAGGACATGGATCTGCAAATGAGCTTCACAAGAAGCATCACGGAGATTGGCATTGCTGTCCACGATGCTGAGGATCCGAGGTTCAAGTTCTCCTACAAGGAGGTTCTGCTGGGTTACATGCTGGTGAGTGAGCGGAGAAAGGGGTGCAGGCAAGGCCCTGAGGAGCCCACAACCAAGGGTGTCAGGCTGTCTTTTTAAAAGCGGGTAAAATGCGCCAGCCCCACGGAACAGATCTCTGCCCTATTTCTGCCCATGGCAGCTCAGGGCCCCGTGAGGTTGCAGCTGCGTCTGGAACCTCCCTTGCTCCCTTCTGAAGGGCACCACCTCCTTGTTTGTGCGGCAGGACTTCGTCAGGGACGAGCCCCTGGACTCCTTAGCTAGCCCTGTCCGGTGGAAAGCCTTGATCGCCATCAGATACCTCAGGTAGAGAATTTTTTGTTGTTCTCCTTGAAAAAGTATTTCCTGCCCCATGTCCTCCCTCTGACTTAGGAATAGGTGCGGACTCCAGCGCACCCTCCGGAGGACAAACACCATCCGTCAGTGGGTTAGTTCAAACAAGGTCTTTCCTGTTTCCAGAGCAACAGAACTGACAGATGGATCATTTGATGACTGACAGAGACTAGTGAGCTACTTAGAGGAGTCCGATTTATTGATAGATGAAAACTGAAATTTCTATGCGAAAGGAAATTTTTCTTCCTAGATCTAGGCCTGCAGGCAAATTTTAATCTTCCCATTAAAAAATGGTGAATGCCCTAATCACATTCTGGTTGGTTAGTAGCAATAAACCTGAAGCAGAAAAATAATTTCAAGCAAATTTTTAAAATTACATTCCCCCCCTCCCCCCCTGCAACAAAAGAAATACAAGTTCACTGTTAAAACTTGGAAACTATAGACAGCTTGGATGGACCTGGAGAATATTATGCTAAGTGAAGTAAGCCAGTCAGAGAAAGACAAGTACCATATGATTTCACGTATATGTGGAATCTAATGAATAAAATAAACTAACAAGATAGAAACAGACTCATAAATACAGAGAACAGACTGACAGCTGTCCCAAGAGGTGGGGTAGGAGGCTGGGTAAAAAAAAGTGGAGGCCTTAAGCAAAAAAAGAAAAATATCTCACAGACACAAGAATGTGGGGACTGCCAGAGGGAGAAGGGTGCAGGAGGTGGAGGAGGGTAGAGGGGACAGATGGTAATGGAGGGAGACGACGTGGGGTGAACACACAATGCAACATACAGATGATGTAGTATAGAATTTTACACCTGAAACTTGTATAATTTTAGTAACTGATATCACCCCAATAAACTTAATAAATGTTTTTTTTAAACTTAGGAACTATATAAAGTTTTCAGTGATACTGAAATCACCTCTGTTTCCTCCCTGTCTTTCAGCACTTTATAGATGGGGCTCCATTTGGATTAGAGTTGAGCCCCTACTGCACGCGTGCCTCTTCATCCTGCTTTTTCTTTCCCGCCTTTTATATCCCCAAATCTTCGCTAATTCTTCACAAACATCATTCTTTTTTACTAAAAAAGGTTTTTAAAAATGTTTAACTGTGTTAAAAAACACACATACACAGCATAAAATATATCGTAGCTATTTTCAAGTGCATGGTTCAGTAGTATTAAGTAGACTCGCATTGTTGTGCAACCTGCAGCCATTAAACAAGAACTCCCCATTCCCTCACCCACCCGCCCCAGAAACCACCGGTCTACTTTCCGTCTCTGTGAATTTTTTATGTTACCTCATATAAGCAGTCATACAGTATTTGTTTTTTTCATTACTTACTTAATTCACTTCGAATAAATTCCTCAAGGCGTATACGTGTTATATAGCATGTACCAAAATTTCATTCCTTTATAAGGCTGAACAATCTTTCATTTGTATATAAACCATACATTCAACGAATGAACATTTAGGCTGTTTTCATGTTTTGGCTATTGTGAGTCATGTTGCTATAAATAGGTATGTAAATAACCCTTCTAGACCCTGCGTTCAATTCTTTTGGTTATTTACCCAAAAGTAAGACTTCTGGATAGTATGGTAATTCTATTTCTGATTTTTTGTTGTTGTTGTGGAACCACCTTACTGTTTTCTATAGAAGTGGCACCATTTTACATTCCCACCAACAGTGCATGAAGGTTCTTATTTTTCCATATCCTTTCTAACACGTTACTTTTTAAAAATATTAACCATCCTAATTGATATAAGGTGGTATTTCATAGTGCTTTGGAGTTGCATTTTCTTAATCAGCAGGTTTGGGCATCTTTTAATATGTTTATTACCTATTTCTATGTCTTTGGCAAAATGTCTGTTCAACTTCTTTACCCATTTCTTTTACACTTTATAAATTTTTATTTATTTTTTTATTTATTCATTTTAGAGAGGAGAGGGAGAGACAGAGAGAGAGAGAGAGGAGAGACAGAGAGAGAGAAGGGGGGGAGGAGCTGGAAGCATCAACTCCCATATGTGCCTTGACCAGGCAAGCCCAGGATTTCGAACTGGCGACCTCGGCATTTCTGGGTCGACACTTTATCCACTGCGCCACCACAGGTCAGGCCTCCTTTACCCATTTCTTATTGTTTATTTTTTTTTATTGTTGAATTGTAAGAATTGTTTATATTTTTGGTTATTAACCCCCTTATCAGATATATGATATATATTTTCAGATATATATTTTCTTTTATGTCATAGGTTGTCTTTTCATTCTATGAATTGTGTGCTTTGATTCACAGAATTTCTTAATTTTGATGTGGTATCATTAATTTATTTGTACTTTTGTTATGTGTGCTTTTAGCATCCTATTTAATAAAATCATTACCAAATCCAATATCATGAAGCTTTCCCCCTGTGTTTTCTCTGAGTTTTAACTCTTATATTTAGGTCTTTAATCCATATTTAGTTGATTTTTGTATATGGTATAAAGTAAGGCTCCAAATTCATTTTTTTCCATGTGGATACCCAGTTTTCCCAACACCATACTGAGTTGTCTTAAAACCTTTGTTGAAACCATTTGAAAGTAAATGCTAGAGTCTATTTCTGGGCACTCATTATATAATATTTTATTGATCAACACATCTGCCCTTTTAAGCCAGTACCACACTGTTTTAGTTATAGTGGTTTTGTAATAAACTTTCAAACCAGGAAGTGTGAGATCTCCAACTTAGTTCTTTTTAAAGATCGTTTTAGCTATCTGTAGTCACTTGAGACTCCATATAAATTTTAGAGTAGATTTTTCTATTTGTACAAAAAGTGTCATTGAAATTTAGAGAGGAATTGCAGTAAATTGGTAGACTGTTTTGGATAGTATGAACTTGTTAACAATAGTAAGCCCTCAATCCCATGAACATGGGGTGTCTTTCTATTTATTTGTGTTTTCTTTTATTTCCTTCAGCAACATTTGTGGTTTTTAGTGTACAAATATTACACTTCCTTCACTAATTTTTTTGAAGTATTTTATTTTTTCACACTCTTGTAAGTGGAATTATTAATTTTCTTTTTGATTGCTCTCTTTTTGATTGTTTGTTGTTAGTGTATAAAACACAATGGTTGTGTGTTAATTTTGTATTCTGCAACTGTAGAATTTATGATTCTAACAGTTTTTTCATGGAGACTTTAAGCTTTCTTGTATAAGATCATGTCATCTACAAAGAAAGATAACTATTAAGTGTCATCCTTGTATCAGGCATTGAGCTAGCTTTTTTTTTTTTAATTTAGTGAGAGGAGAGGAGGCAGAGATAGACTCCCAAATGCACCTCGACCAGGATTCACCAGAAAAACCCACTAGGGGGGGATGATCTGCTCATCTGGGGCCCTTGCTCCACTGCAACCAGAGCCAATTTTTAGAGCTTGAGGCAGAGGCCACAGAGCCATCCTTAGTTCCCAGGGCCAGCTTACTCCAATTAAGCCATGGCTGTGGGAGGAGAGGAGAAGAGAGAGAGACAGACAGAAAGAAGCAAGAGGGGGAGAGGGGGAGAAGCAGATGGTCTCTTCTCCTGTGTGCCCTTACTGGGAATTAAACCAGGGACATCCACACACTGGGTGGACACTCTACCATTGAGCCAAATGACCAGGGCTGAGCTAGCTTCTAAAAGGACAATAATGAACAAGATATGGCTTTGCCTTGAAAGAGTTTTAGCCTACTGGGGAAAGAGATGCAAAACACACCTATGTAATTTCTCTAAAATGTGGAAAGAGTTAAGATAAGGGAAGACACAGGTTACCATGTTTACAAAGATGAAAAATATTTGAAAACAACTCAAGTAAATAAACCTTGAACAGGAATTAAGAATTAACCAGATTCTAGGACAGTGTTGTAACGTAGAAATATAATGCAAGTTACATATGCATTTTAAATTAATTTTAATAATTTTATTTAATCTAATATACTTGGTATATCATCATTTCAACACATAGTCAATATAGAAAATAGTAACGAGTCAATCTGTACAGTTTTTCTTACTAAATGTTTGAAATCCAGTGTGTCTTAGACTTGCAGCTTCTCTTGATTCAGACTAGCCATCACTCATATGTTTAATAGCCACATGTTGTTAGTGGCTGTCCTTGCTTGGACAGGACACCTATAAACTAATCTCTAATGACAGAAAACTAATGAGTGTTTTCCTGGGGCCAGGGTGGAGGAAGAGGTGAACTACAAAGGGGTGTAAGGAAAAATCTGGGGTGACGAGAATGTCTTATATTGGTTACAATGGTCATTTCATGGGTGCAAAACTCATTTAATTGCACACTTTAAATGGATACAATTTGTTGTGCATAAATTATACCTCAATAAGTTGATTTTTAAAAATTCAGCCAGACAACCAAGATGAGAAGACTACTGGGCACATATCAACACATTTAACCCTTTCAAGGAGCTGTCCCCTCTGTCCTGATTCTCCTCCCCACTAAGGGGACCAATTTCACCCTGCCCTGAGAGTGTCATCATTTTTCATTTCTTTGCTCATCTGGTCACTGACAAGTTCTATTATATTGTCCTAATTTACATTTATTTAATAACAAATTGGATTTCTCATGTTTTATGGAATATTTTCATTTACCAAGGTATATCCAGGTTTGTTCATATCCTTGTATATCTATAGTAAATGTAAGAAAGAGAGAGAAGGGGGGAGGGAAGAAGAGATTATTTATTCACTTGTGCATTTATAAGAACATGTAGTGTATATTACATTACCTATAACATAAGAGGACAGATTAAATTGGTAAACTCACTACTCAAACTTAGAATCCTTCTCTCTTTCTCTCTCTCATGCATACACACAGACAGATGCACACACACAAGCACACAAGCCCTGAAGAAAACAAATAGTTAATGTTATCTCAGATTATATACTCAAGGGTTAAATAATGCAGAGCAAGTAATGAGTTGCTTATCACTCTAATAAACTATAAATGAGGCATGCTGACTGACAACGCTCACCAGTACAGTCGCATTCTATGTCCCCCATCCTTCCCACGCCTGTCACCACCTCCCTCAACATCCCAACATGTCAGGAAGCTACCTGACCCCTTCTGATGTGACCAGCAGTTCTCGGAAACTCTCCTGGGTCCTGTTCTGTTCAGCCTCCCAAGCCCCACTCCTCCACGTGGTTCTCATTTCAGTAAACTGAAACCTCGGCTCTCACTGAATGACCATCTTAATATTCTTGAAGAGAATGTCCGCAGGCTGCTGCCCCTTCCACCGCTGGAAAAACTCAAAAATGAGGGCGAGACGGACAAGGACAAGGAGCACATTCAAGTATGTGGGTGAGGCCTGAGTGGAACGGAGAGCTCGGGGGGCCTCTCCTCTCTTACTCAGACTCACAATCCCCCCCCCACACACACACACACACACACTCACCTCTGATTTCAGTTTCTCTATGAACGGTCCATGGACGCGCTCGGGAAGCTGGTGCGGACCATGATGTGGGACAACCTGAAAGTAGAGGACTGTCAGGAAATGTTCAATGTGAGCAGAGCCGCTGCTCCACCTGCTCCCCCTGCCCCCCGATCCGTGTGCAACGCGCCACCCAAACCTGTGTGCCGTCGTCCTCACAGGGAGACCCAGCCTGACGCGCTTGCCCCACCATAGGGCCAGGCCAGTTATAAGTAGTTTGTGGGGAGGGGAGTACTGGTTCCAGTAGTCAGAGAGAGGGCGGGGCTGAGAGAGGGAGTGAGAGCGATAGAATGGGAAGGGTGGCCATGGAGGGCACTAAGGGAAGGACGCTCATCCTTTCACCAACAGCTTCTCCGAATGTGGCTTGTTTCACAAAAAGAGTGGGAAAGAGAAAGAGCCTTCCAGATCGCCGCGCAAGTGCTGACAAATGACGCGGAGGTGAGTAGTCCTCCCAGGTAACCAGGTCTCATTGCTTGCCACCAACAGGGATCTCTGAGCCCGGGGAACCCGCAAGTCCTCTCCAATGGCTCTCCAGTCCAGGGGTTGGTGAGCACCCTGGGCCGAGCTACTTGATGGTCTTGGCATGCTTGCTTCTTTACTTCTGCACCGCCCTTACAGGGCAAGTTCAAGGTCCAATTCCGTTCTAAGGGCCTTACTCTCCAGTGTTGGGAATATTCACAGCCATTACCAAGCCATCCCATGACCTGGGGGGTCTCCTATGTCCTGCAGGCACCAGCGAATTTTAAAATCGGCTCACTCCTTGGCCTCCTGGCTCCTCACTCCTGTGACACCCTGCCCACCATCCGCCTGGCGGCAGCCAGCTCCACCATTGCTCTATTCTGCATCAAAGGTGAGTGGAAGACATATGAAGAGGAGGTGTCTGTTTTTATTTGTTCTCAGTTTTTCTCCTTGTACATCCATGCCCCTCTCCTTTCTCTCCTCTCCTCTCTTCTCTTTCTCTCTCTCTCTGTCCTTCCCTTCCTCCCTCCACAGCTCAGCCACTTCTGAGTTCTAATACCTTTATGTCACAGAATTTGTATCTTTTTTTCTCAGTGGTTCTGTTTCTCTCTTTTTCAAAATAAAGATAATGACACCAATGCATCTTAAAGAGCCATTCCAGTGGGTAAATTGCTTGGAATGAGTCCGGTTTATGTCACTGAGCAATCGGGCATGTTAGTATGCTTCCTCTACCACATGGTTTTCTTCAGGGGGAAATGGCATTGTTATTATGGCACTAAGTGACTTTCAAAGGCCTCTACGGAGGGGAATGTTGTGCAGGTTTCCCCAGATGGCATAGCAGAACCTTGGTCTGCTCTCTGCGTGCATGTGAAGATCTGTCAATCTGAGTGGATGTAGGAATGGTGAAACCTCCGTCTCGGGCTGACCCCGCACGCAGGGCCTTCTGTCCAGGTTAGCTCAGCAGGTGTTCCAGGGGGCACTCCTGCCTGTGCGCTCCGCTCTGCTACATGGAGACGGGAGGCCTTACACAGGGTCTCAGTTTAGTGTGTCTCATGTTTATGTCTCACTCCCAGTCTTTCAAGGTCCTCAGAAAACACTTCCTGAGTACCTTCTCAGGTGTCACGCACAGTTCTGATACTGGAGACACAGAGATGTTACAGTTCCAAGACGCACATAAGAAAAGTGTGTTAAAGCCAAAAGCTAGGGTTTGGGGGGGGGGGACTTGGGAGAGGGAGTAGTGAGTCAACAAGAAAAAAGCTTTTCAAGCAGAGACAGAGTAGGTGTGAAAGGCCTTTGGAATATGGAAAGATAATTCATTAAAAATGTATGCTTTTACCAAGCCGGGGGGGGGGGGGGAATGAACTGAGGAATTATCTCAGTAAGAGGAGAAATGTGTCAGAGCGGAGACCTCCAAGAAAGAGAGGGATTCGAATTCCATTACTCTTTTGCCGATTCTTCGATTCTTCCGTTAGCCCCTTCATTTCCTGAAACATGCAAGGTTCAGGTCATCAAATCCTCTTTGTTAACAAGAAATCCCGTAATTTGTTATTCACTTTAACTCTTTCTCTTAATTGATCAGATAAGCACTATAGAGAGAAAGAACATGAGTATTGAACACCTACTAGATACAAGTAACTAATGTGGTACAAAATTTAAAAAACATCTGATAGTCATGGATGGATGTTGCTCGGTCCGTTTTGAGATGAGGGACCTGAGGCTGAAAGTGCACCGGGAGCATGGACCGCTGAGCTCGTGTGACACCAGAGGCTGTGTGTTTCATTAGGCTAGGTGGCCTTCCACCAAATCATTCAGGTGTGAGTTTCCACAATTACTGTATGTTCTAACAACAAGCATGAAATCATTACTGTTTAGGCCTCCTTTTATAAATTGAGATAACAAGCTCCTACTCAGTCGCTGTCATTCCTATTGCAATAGTTCCCTTGCCATTCCCCACACAGTGGTTCCCTGCAGACGGCAAGTCTGACAGAGTCAGCAGGTGGCACAGTGGCGAGAGCCTGGGCGTGGTGTCAGGGTATCAGACAGACGAGGGGGAAGTCTGACTTTCCCGTCTTGACTCACCATCATGGGGCCAAATGGCTTCTTATCTCTGCCTCAGCTTTCTCATCCGCAAGACAGGGACAATAAGAAGAGAGTCCGTCTCAGATGATCTTTCTGAGTAATAAGCGAGATGATTGCGTGTGAGGATTGAACATGGTGCCCAGCAGGTAGAAACCACTCGGTACAAGTTCGTTCTCTTGCTCACTGGCTCCTCAGACAGTCTTTAGTGTGTTTGTTAGAGGTATCCAGCAGCTTAATTAGTGTCACATCAAAATATAGCCAGCCTGTCAGCTGTGTGAACTCTTACATACACTTCCCACTGTCGATTTTAGGTATTCACCTGGAAATGGGAAGACTGCAGGGTTTGCAGGAAGGGCTGCAGTGTGATGATGTGGAGGTCCAGATCAAGATTTCCTCTAAAATAGCAAAGGTAATAGGCTTGAAGGGCTGGCCTAGGGATGTAAAGCTGACTCTGGGTTGACTTTCAAGTGGGTGAGCTGTGTATACCTCACCACCAGCGTGAGCAGTAGTATAGCCATTCGAGCCGAATGAAAGACTTTCGTCCTGTTGTTTATAAACTCTGGGTGGACGTGGGCCCAGTCGATACCTGCCACTGCTCATTTCAGACTCTGGGAAACCCTGCCCACCAAGCGGCCCTCTCGAGTGAGGGAGGCAGTAGGGTGGAGTATAAAGGACAAGGGCTACAGAGTCGATCAGACAGATTCCGTGTGCACTGCCCAAAGCTCAGAATCCTCATCTTCAAAAGCAGTACCTAACCTACCTCTCAGAGTTGTGAGGATTGGTCTGATCAATTCATTCATTTATTCAATCATCCATTCATTCACCTAACATGCACTATACATCAGCCCTCCCTGAGCTTGCATACTAGTAGGTATCATCCACCAAATAAATGTCAGGTAGTGATCATTGAGAAAAATGAAGTCAAGTAAGGGAGGGGTAATCCCTTCGAGAAGGTCACTCTGAAAGAGAGAACCATCCAGACATCGAGAAAGGAACACTCCAGGTCGAGGAGAAACAGCAGGTGCAAACACCCTGCAGTGGAGAAGAAGTAAATAATGAGACCCAAGAGGTCGACTCAGGGACCTTCCAGGCCTTGAAGGGCCCTGGCTTTTACTGTAATTGGAATCTTAAGCCACAGAGGATTTTGAGCAGAAGAGTCGGGACCACTACCTACAATTGTGCCAGCTGGAAAAAATGTACTAGGGCACCCTGAGTGAGGTGGTATCATCCCTAAAGTAGACATTATAGATTTCTATGCATTATGTCAATTATTCACAGATGGCAGCCAATGGTCCAACAAAACCAGTCAGACTATAAGACAGAGCACTGTTACCTAATTTGCAATGATGTTTTTTAGTGATGGCTCTGTGAGGAGGAAGATGACCGAATTTATGTTTCTGAAAGATCATCCGGCTGCTCTGTTTAGACTAGAATATGGGCTGGCCAGAGTGAAGTCAGTTAGGCAACTTTGGAGGAAACTACAAGAATCTAGGTGTGAAATTAGGTGACCAGGTCTAAGGAGGTCAGCGGTGACAACGACGAAGTGATCAGATTATGGGAATGAAGCAAAGTGGGGACTGGGGGAATATATGCCACTTGCCTAAGAAAGTGTCTGACACACAACAGGTGCTCAAAACCACAAGTTCCCTTCTTTCCTTTCTTCTAAACCAACATCCATCACAATGAGATTTTTTTAAAAAAAGAAAAGAAAAAAGAATGCCATTGAGCTTGGACCCCAGACAGGCATTTGGTGTTACATAGAACAGAAAAACCTGTGTAGCCCTTTGATCTGGGAACCATAATAACACACAAACTGGCTGGGACACGCAACAGCTCATGTGGAGCAACTCATTCCTCTCTAGGATGGTTCTACCAAACAGCATTAGGCCATTAATACAGCGGAAGTCGGTTGTGAAAAGAAATGTTTTCATACCTGCAGACTTGTAATTATGACCACCTTGCTTGGTTAAAGCCCCAGGTAATGATTCTGGAATTCATTCACACTGCTAACTTTTCACACACAAACACACACTCATACTCGCATACTGCTATCCATCAACATTCTGTATAGTTCCTGTACATAGAGACTAAAATTGCGAACTTTTAATTTTCTTGACCTTTTATTGACTACTCTTAATATTGAGACTAGGAGGAGCAAAATACAGGGCTCATAATCGCTCCTACTCTGCGTCTATAGAGGCCCCTGGTATTACGCACGGCACCTGGTACACGGGGATAGATTTTCCTGGGTCTCAGGTCTTGGCTAGTCTTCGGCAATGCAAGACCTACTTCTACATTATAGGAAATGTGTGTGAAGGATGGTGAGGCATGTAAATTACTATGTAAAGATCATGCACCACTTTTCTTTTATAGAGTATACTATAATAGTTTGGAAAGAAATTGCGTCAGCAGGCCTGGGTTTGGATAAGTGTGAAACGATAAAAACACAACTCCAGGGAAAGTCTGCTTAGAGGTAAAAGGTCATGTCTATGCCCCCCTTTAGTATTTTCTCTGCTCTCTAAGGCCCCAGTCATATGCTCACTGTTTGCCATGTCCAATGGTCTCCAATATCCTAAAACAAGAAGCAACTGCCTTTGGTAGGTATCCAGCTATGAAGTGAGGTGGTTGCTAACATGACTTTTTCTGTCATGTTCTCAGATTGTTAGTAAACTCATCCCAAGTGAAGAAATTCTCCCATTCCTGGAGGAAACGCTGGATGGTCTGGAGACCCTCAACCCCACGTGCACAGTGGCCTGTGGCATGTGGATGATCACTGTCCTGAAGGAACAGGGAGTTGCCCTGGAAGACCAGGTAAACTGACAGCCAGTCTGACAGCTGAGCAGAATTCTAACACTTCTGACCTGCCACATCGGCTGCCATTTCTCACTTTGTCCTCTGCCCAATGCAAGCAAGAGCCTGTGTGTCCTGGGGAGGCCTTGACAGAAACCCAGGTTGTGTATTAATAACCAGGCTCATGCTGAGTGTCTCAGCGGTCTCAGTTGCCTCTCTAGTATGTGATCATAATAATTTTCCAGACTGTCACTCATTGGCCGGAGGAAACAGCCCTTTACCCAGGGCATTGGACTGTGGAAAACTGGGTTCTTAGATCTGCAAGGATGAGAGTGGCCCTGAGGTTGCCTCCAAGATGGTCACTAAGCACCAGGAGAGTCTCTCATCCCATCACCATGCTGCAAGCTGGTCTTCCACACTCCTTAGAATTTATTTTGGGGTGAGGAGGGAGAGCTGTCACTGAGAGACTGATGAAAGGGAACTGGAGAGGGAAGCAGAGGAACAGGATTTAAATTCAAGAAGCTTGATCAAGAGCTCCAAATGGGCATGCTCTATCCTCTCTCTTGAAGTCGGAAGCAGAATGCAAACAATTTGAAAATTAATAAGGAGGGAAAGAATCTTTAACTCGATGAAGGTATTTCAAGGAGAATAGGACAGAGACGGTATGGTCCCCACCGCCTACAGACAACCACACTAAATCAAAGAATTCTCTATGGCATGACTTTTACAAATGATATCTGTGTTAATTACTTACCAATCAGTTTTTTTTCAAAGCCCCTTATTGATTACATACAATTTGTTGACACTGGGCTAGGCATAGGAGAATCAAATGTTAACAAATTTAGAATGTTCATGAGTTTGTGTTTTGTAAACAAGAGTTACTCACACAATAGGTGACTTAAATCCTCTCCAGGAGTCATTGAAATGAGAGACTCTGTAGTAATCATGTTATACTTAATCTAAAAATCTTTATCCAAAATAATTAAGAGAAACATCTACTAGAAGCAAGTTACTTTAGCTTAGAGCCATAGCCTGCTCCAAGTCAACAATATAAATATGATATATATAATATCATTCTATGCTATAATATCAACACCCAAGTTCCTAAAGGTGGCCTTCAGTGCCCTCTAGGCTTTGGCATCATCTTTGCTATGAAGTTATCTTTTCTTTATCACCTTCATTCTCTCTGTGCTCCAAACTAGACCATTCTCCGATTCCAGAAATCTTTTCTGCATTTGCTTGTGCCCGTGATCTCATGCTATTTCATTATATGGATATTTTTTATTTTACTTTGTTTTTTAATTAATCACAGTGACAATGGTTAATAAGATTATATAGGTTTCGAGTGTAGATTTCTATGATACATGACCTGTCTATTGCAATGTGTGCCCACCACCCCCAAAGTCACACCATCTTCTGTCACCATGTATTTGACCCCCTTTCCCTTACACTACCCCTCACCCACCCTTCATCTGGTAACCACTATACTGTTGTCTGTGTCTATGAGTTCTTATCTGTTTGTTTTACTTGTTTGTTCATTTGTTGCCTTCAGTTTTATATCCAACATGTGAGTGAAATCATATGGTTCTTAATTTTTTCTGTCTGATTTATTTTGCTTAGCATGATATCCTCAAGAGACAGTTTTTATTTTTTAGAGCCATTTTAGAGTCCGAGCCATTTTAGGGTCCCAGCCAAATTGAGCAAAATGTAGAGAGTTCCCCTATGGCTGTTGTCCCCACACACACATCCTCCTCCACTGTCAATATCACCCATCAGCACAGAGGTACATTGTTTTACAACCAGTGAACCTACATTAACACATAATATAACCACCCAAAGTTCATAGTTTACACTAGGCTATACTCTTGGTGTTGGCAAGTGTATAATGACATGTATTCACCATAGTTGTTTCATCCAAAACAGTTTCCCTGCTCTAAAAATCCTCTATGCTCCACCTAGTCTCCCACTTCTTGATTTTATACCTTTACCTGTGTTCTTTCTTATGAGGATGACTTTCCCCACCATTTCCATGTTGCTTTATGAAATTTCTGTGTATCCTTCCTCAAGTCCCAGAGCAGACGTCCCTCCAAAGTGACCTCCATTACTCTGGCTTCCCCTCTCCATCCTGCGTACCACCTGTCTGTCATTGGCCATGCACTGTCTGTGCACCAGACTTTAAACACATGTCTAACAGCCTTTCTGAGAGTGCCCATGTCTTCTGAGAGAGAGCTACAGCTCATTCATCTTGGGTAAACTTCACACAGTGCTTAACACAACATGACATCTGGCATAACACAGCCTTTCACCGAACATTCACTAAATTGACTTAAGAATAAATACCCAATTCATCAGTAATTCTCCTGAATGAGAGAAAGCCCATGGGTAGAATTAGTTATCAGTTTTAACACTTTTTACAATTCATCATCCACTGACATGCTTACCATTACCTGCCCGAAACGTTTCACATGGAGGGAAGATGACAACTGGGTATTTGATTTGGCCTTTGCTTTTTAGCTGTTGGAGATCTTGAGCATGCTTTACTACCACATGCCAGTCCTCAGACAGAGGGAGGAGAGTTTTCAGTTCTCTCTGGATGCTGTCTCTCAGATAGCTGGCTTCCACATGGATGCGGTCGTGGCCAACCTTTTGCAGAAGCCTCTGCCCTTTGACAGGTAGGTCCTAACTGGCCTGGCTCCCTCTCCAAGGACAGGCTGCTCTGCAAGGCACCAGGGAGGGCTTGCTGTGTGAGAGACAGACAGCAAGTAAAGGTCAAAAACATCTCACTGAGTAATAATTTTGAAATTGGTGTTTGAATCACAAATAATGTTTTCCCAAGCCTTTTCCATATACGTGTGTGTGTGTGTGTATGTGTGTGTGCTCACTGAATGATGAGATTTTTCTTAAGCCCACCATAGGAATAAGTGAACATTAGAAAGTGAATATTTCTTCTCTGTTTTGATTGCCCAGAATACACCTATCTGAGAGGTTTCTGTCTTGATGGACATTCACAAGCCTCAGTAACCCAAGCCCAGAATGTTGGATTGCTGAATAAAACATCCCTATTCTCCCCAGGCACGCTAACCTATCCACCTGTCCTTGGAGTGTTGATTACGTCATGTGGTTTCAGAGTGAGTTGGAGGGAAAAGCTCATATTCTGAGGAGCTGTGCTTTATCCCTTCCTGCCTGCCCCCCTAGGGACACCAAGACGCTGTGGACGGCTCTGGCCGAGAAGCCGGCCTCCAGTAGGAAGCTCCTGAGGGCCCTGACTGACAAGCTGGGGGCTGGACTGGAGGACGACCTGGCTGGAATGGACGCCATCTCAGTGAGTTGGACCACCCGCCATGCGTCTGGAATGGGCCCCACCCCATGACTTGTCCCCACTTGGAACACAGCGATATATCATTGATCATACTTGTCCTCTCGTGCCCTGATTTTAAATCAACTCCATTTTATAGTAGACAGACAGGGCAGTAGTTGTATCTGTGGCTGCCATTTTTAAAAGCAAATTTCTCATCAGCCCAAAGAAAATCTGTGTATCTGTATTTCCAGATTTGTCTTCAAGATATCCAAAGCACCCTTTTGTTGTTGTTGTTGTTGTTGACATATCCTACTGCTGGAAAACATTTCATTTTACCTACTGGGGTTCGTTCCCTGGAGTTGGAGTCACCCAACATGCTAGTCCTGAGTTGAGATGTATCCAGATCAACCCCTCCCTTTTCTGTGTGTTTTACCATGAGCGTGGTCAGCTTGGGTGACAGCTGTCCCAGGAGAAAAGGAACTTGGCAATCAGCTGAGTGAGAAGATGTCCTCGGAGGAAAGCAGCCCACGTGACCACAGGCTCCTTTGTCCCCTCAGGTGGCCTGTGCAATCCAGGAAGTGGTCACAGTAGGCATCCCCGTGACAGTCCTGTACCCAGAGCTGTTCACTCTTCTCCTGAAGCTGGTCAGCTGCACGCTGGGCCAGAAGGTGCCCACATCCACCCTGAGCTGCCGGCGGCGGGTGATGCCACACGGGGAGCGGCAGCAGATGGCTGACCCCTGCAGGTACACGGCGGGCCGGGCGAGCCTTCCTGGTCCGGGACATGCACCTTCTGGCGTGACCTCGGCTACCACAGAGAAACAAGTCTCCAAGGTCCTCAAGCCTTGGGACCATCCTCCCCTGAGCTGGTCCCCAGTGCCACTGCCCAGGATGGCTGCGGGACGAATGAGCAGCCGTCTTCTTCCCTCGAGGGCCCACTCGGTTCCCTTTGTTTTCTTTCACTGAGACTTTTCAGGGAAAGCTGGGATTCTACAATATTCAAGGCCATTAGGGGGAGGAAAAAAACATAAAGACCATATTTTACTGAGTCTAAGCCTTCGCTGAGCGAAGGAAGCAACCTTGTTCTGCGTACCATTGAGAAAGAAAGGAAAAGACTTAATTGATGCTACATCACAAATTAAGCCATTAACCCATACTTTCTTATACTTTAAAACATGTATTTTGTATTTACCCAAAGAGCTGCTTTAGGGTTATAAGGTATATATTTTTATCCAATGTCACATTGTTCTATTTCCTTACCCTTTTGTATAACTTTACATTCCAAGGTCAAGTCAAGACAGTTTAAATAGCAGTTAGGAGAAACACATGTCGTTTCAGTGATACACGTCACTTTACTAAAATGACACCAGTACAGAGAGCCATGCCTAAGTCCATGCATGTACGTGTGCATGCGCAGGCAAGGGCATCCACCTCACAACTACCGTCGGGCCAACAGCTGTGACACACTGTCTGTCACGAGATGCCCCCTGATCCCCGAGGTGCTGTTTCAGAATCAGTGCAATGTGCTGTTTTGTCGTTGTCCGTGCATAGGGCTGTATTTTCTCATGGGAGGCTGACAAGATTTTGTGGCATTGTTTACCAGCTCAAATCACCTCGAGGTTCCCTTTGACCCCACAGCTAACGTGGGAGGCCCAGCCGCCTGCCTTCTCCTTGCACGGCCTCCATCAGAGCAGGACTGAGGGGCACCGTGGGGAAGAGGAGGGGAGGACCGGGAAGTCACAGGTCACGGAATGGGGCGGGTCTACTCCTGCAATGCCAGCTGTCGCCCACAGGCTCTCAACCACCACCCTGAAGTGCGTACAGGCCCAGGCCGTGAAGGAAGGCCTCGCCAAAGAGTCTGATGAAGGAGACAATGTGTGGACGCTGCTCCACACTCCCGGTACCCACCACATCGGAGTGTGTGCACTGGCCAGGTACTGTGCAGAGTGCCTAGCCCTGTACACAACAGAGGAGACAACTAAAAAGAGTAAAAGTACACTACAGGCAACTTCACTGAGAGCAGTTGACTCACCCAGGCCCTATATACAGTTGAGGAGAAGAAACAGGGAGGACAGAACAGAAGGGTGTGGGGGGAGATGGTAGGACCAGCCCACAACTCACTACCGGCTCAAAAACCCAGCAATACATTGAACAGTCCTGGGCAAACTACCCTTAAACTGGGCACTTAGTGGGCAATGTTATCATCTGGGCATTAGTGCTCTTCCTTAAGCATCATCCTTTTAGAGGCTTTACTGTTTTGACAGAAATAGACTGAAATTTCCTCCATTGCTTAGAAAGAAATAAGCCTCTGCTACAAGCGGCAACTTGCGTTTTCTAGGAGCATGGCGGTGTGGCAGCACGGGCTCATCCTGGACATCATGGGGCAGCTGCTGCCGGCGCTCACCTCGTCCTCGGAGAACTACCGGATAACTGGCACAGCCTTCTTCTCTGAGGCGAGTCCAGACAGCACAGCAGGCTCGCGGGGCCCTGGGGCGTTTACCCAGGGACCTTCCTGGGGGGCTTTGGTGGTGGAGACATACAGCGACCTCCAGGGACATCCAGCCACTGGACAGAGAAGGGTGGAGACTGAGTATGAGAGGGACAGAACAGAAAGTAACCGACAGGCGTGTTAGTGCCGCTTCCCAGTCTAGGATAATGGTAGCCCCAGCTGATCAGAGAAGGACGATTATCAGTAACTCCTGTTTTCCCCACCCCATTTTCCTACTTAGCTTAATTAAAAGCATCTTCTTTTTTATTTATTTATTTGTGTGTGTGTATGTGACACAGAGAGGGAGAGACAGAGAGAGAAGGAGAGAAAGGGACAGACAGGAAGGGAGACAGATGAGAAGCATCAATTCTTTGTTGCGGTGTTCACTGATTGCTTTCTCATGTGTGCCTTGACTGGTGGGAGGCTACAGCAGACCGAGTGACCCCCTTATTCAAGCCAGCGACCTTGAGCCTTGCTCAAACCAGATGAGCCTGCGCTCAAGCTGGTGACCTCAGGGTTTCAAACCTTGGCCCTCTTTGTCCTAGTCTGATGCTCTATCCACTGTGCCACCACCTAATCAGGCTAGAAGCATCTTCTTAACTAGGCATTCTATTCCCATCATCACATAACCTTGACCTGTGGGCTGCTCCCATCTAGAGCTCAGTTTCCGTGACTTGCCGGCTCACCGCGGGGCTCCACCCCTTCCGCTCCCCCAGCCGGTGCCCCTGCTCTTAGACAGCAGTTGCAGTGCCCTGGCACGCTCCCGAAGGGGGGCCACTCCCTCCACTAACAGGGAGGAGGTGTCAATTTCAGCTCATGAAGGAGCCCATCCTTTGGAAGAGCTGGAAGCTACGGGACGTGCTCATCATGATGGACCAGAGTGCTTGGGACTCCAACGCCACTTTGAGACAAATGGCCATCCGTGGGCTGGGCAATGCAGCTTCCGGAGCCCCTCACAAGGTCACAGGAGTTTTCTTTGGGGGGGAGGGAGGGGAATAGTTTCCTTAAGTAGAGTTTTAAATAACTTATTTACTAACCCACACCTTGCGGTTGCAAAGAAATTAAGTGCAAATTCAAATACTTTGCTGAAGCTGTAGCTCTTTAGTTGAAGTCCTTGTGACCTTAACAGGATTTCCATCTCCTTGTCTACGGTCTCCTACCCTATCCCAGATACTCATGCAACAGCTTCTGCGATTAAGAGACTTCATTTCACAATAGGTGAAGAAGCACAAGCAGGTTCTGTTAGAATCCATCATCAGAGGGCTGTATCACCTGGCCCGCACCGAAGTCGTCTGCGAAAGCTTGAGGGCTCTCAAAAAGATCCTGGAGCTGCTTGCAGATCGAGATGTGAGCTTCTACTTCAAGGAAATAGTGCTGCAAACCAGAACCTTCTTTGAAGACGTAAGTGAGCCTGTTCGGGAATCTTCCCTCCCCGGAGGAAGTGAGTGAACACAGAGAGTGTCAGGGCATGCTCGTAGTGAACAAGGTCAGTGCCCTATCCTTCATGGCCTGCCCCAGAGGTCACCACACAGAGGTCACCTGAACAATTCCTATGCAGGCTGTTGGTTTCCTGTGTCTCTCTGTCTGAGGGTACTCACTGGCCCAGGAATCATAGTTGATCTGAGCAGGTTGTGTGAGACATTGCAGAAAAACCCTCAAATGATCAGGTACAGGAGTTTGTAGATTACTCCCCAGCTTCCTCATCACCCCTACCCCGAGGTTGCACTCCACCTTCCCACAGGGGTAATGCCCTCATTAACATTCCTTTTTGTCGCTCTTGTCTCTTCCCTGCCTCGTCCCCACGATCCCATCAGTCAGGCTTCCTGTGCTTACCTCCCAAATATGTAAATTATTTACGCCTAAATCCTCATCTCAGAGTTTGCTTTGGGAGGAGCACAAGTTATAGCAGTAACTCAATACAGGAGTAGCGGCCCCTGAAAAGACATTGTCGCCTCCCACACTATCTTTCCCGCATCTGAGTTTCAGAGACTCAAAACACTTACATAGTTCATTTCATCCAGGAGTCGGTATGAACTACAACTCATGGGCCAAATCCAGCCCGAGTATCCGTTCATAAACAGTCTTATTGGAACACAGCCATGCTCACTGCTTGCCTTAATGTCTCTGGCCGCCTTCCCATTTCATTCGCAGAGCTGATTAGTTGTTACAGAAACCAGATGTCTAAAAAGTCCAAATGATTTACTGTCCGGCCTTTTAGAGAAAAGTTTGTCAACCCCCTGAGCCAGTACATAGCCCTAATCTCAGAAAATACAAGGCAGCAATCCTGAGTCATTTTCCTTGATAACTTCTGGGAAACTGAATTTTATGATTTATTTTTGGTGTATGCACTGTCATTGGTGTAAAAACCTGTTTCGCATCTAACTTAACCCTGTATTTCTGTGCTCCACCTCTGTTTTCCCATGTTGAGTTATCAGAGGAGATGGAAGACTGCTCATTGCCTCCTTCTGCAACATGGAGGCTTTATTTCATTACCTACTTACCTCCAGTCTCCGGGCTGAAAAGTCTTCACTTCCTTCGTTATTCATCATAAACCTAATTTCTCAGCTCCTTAAGTATTTACAAGCCGGCCACTGTGTTTATCTCTAAATGAGGCCTGAGAAGTATTGAATAGAATCTGAAGACAAAAAAAAAACTCTCAAGTCCACTCTGTTCCTATTCATTCATTAGATTTTTTTTTTAAAATCTAGCCCTTTCTTCCGGACTCTTCGGCCATTTACTAACCACACAGACCTCTAGATGCTGGCCTGCATTATGTACCCACCGTCAATAATTCTCCAGTTCCGTATTTCTCAGTGTCCCTTTCTTACTTACCTGCTAACCGAAACCAGACCTTTGACACAAGCTCTCTCCAATGTATCAATATTACTTTTAATTTTCATTTTGTTCTCAACAAGGTTCACTTGGCTCAGTGCTCAATTTGATGTCTTTTGTAAAGTAACAAATGTGCTCTTTTTCTATTGTTATTATTACACAGATAGCTGGTAATGAACTTTAACAATGAAGGGCTGAAGTCACGCCTGCAGAACCTCATCTGTTTGTTAGGTTTCCCTGGGTTGTTGTTGACCTGGTGATAATAATTCCCTTGGAGCTGAGATTCTAATAATCACAAATTCACCTATGACGTTTGTGGTTAAGATAATGTTTTTCCATCTTACTGCAGAAGAAAAAAAATCTAAAGTCTGGCTGATTGTTAGGACAGACTGTTCTCATTCCTAATGGACATCAATTCCATCACATTTGCATAGAAGTTGGATAAAACTTGGGTCGTGGCAATGACATGTGATTTATTCTCCAGTAATGTTCTCTTCCTGCAAATATATTTAACTATACTGTATGGTACTTTGCCCCTATAATTTTCTATAGCTTAAGCATACCATTTTATAATCTCCAAATTCCTCCCTTCCCCCCCTTTTTTTTCATTATTTAAGTATGTTCCTGGACCTCTCAGAACATGGCCATACTTCAGTGAAATAGTAGAACAGAAAATACGCCTGCCGTCCCGTGCTCCAGACCCTGTCTGCTACTGTTCCCCACGCCGTCAGCCCAGCAGCACCTCACTGTCTGTGACTCCATCTTCTCAACTCAAAACAGGACATTAAATTCTAACGTCTCTTTCAGCACCCAAAATGCTTTTGCCGCTTCATTTTGCTCCTTTTTCATCATCCCAATTAGTACATTCTTTCTTAACCTATCATCACTAGGTCATCAATTTTGGAAAATTCAAAAGATTTTTTTTTTTTAAGTAGATAGCTCTCTACCTTTTGGGTACTTTGTTCTTGGTCAGCTTTCTTTTTAAGAACAACCTCTTTGAAAACTATATCCTGCCCGTATCCCTCTGCATGTAAAGAACATTTCTCTCATACGAGATCACACCTCATGCATTCATTTAACTTCTCTGGCGCTTTCACAACATGCCGTCAGTTTCTTCTGGAAGATCTTTATTAACTTCCTCTTCCATGGCATTCTGTTTGGGTGCCCACTTATACATTTAATTTGCCATCAAAATTAATTCCGCCTGACCTGTGGTGGCGCAGTGGATAAAGTGTCGACCTGGAAATGCTGAGGTCGCCGGTTCGAAACCCGGGGCTTGCCTGGTCAAGGCACATATAGGAGTTGATGCTTCCAGCTCCTCCCCCCTTCTCCCTCTCTGTCTCTCTCTCTCCTCTCTAAAAATGAATAAATAAATAAATTAATTAAAACTAAAAAAAAAAATTAATTCCATCTTCTCTCATGCGTATTCTTGGGAATGCCTTTTGTTGGCTTTGTTTACTGCTAATCTAAATAAGATTCTGCTATTCAGGGTGACTCTTCATCCCTCTGCCCCCACATGGGTATTTTAAACTAAGTTTTTAGACCCGGGGAAAAGTATTCTCCAGAGAATTCATCAGAGTGTGTTAGAACTCTGGACCATATCACAGAGTGTCTGAAACAATAGGAGGCCGTCGTTCTCCACCATCTCACCCTTTGGTTTTCACTGCTTACCATCCAAGACAAGCGAGGATGTCCCAGAATTTCACATACACAAGAACAAGGCTAAGCACTTCTTTGTTTATTCTCTCTCTCTGAGACCCAAAGCCCAAATTTCTGAGTGGCCTGTCATTGCATTAAGAAGTGTTTGGGATCTGGAAGAAGAGTCCCAGGACATGGGCAATTTAGATGAGAGGCCCTATAACTCTAGGCTCATGATGTAATCAGGCTGATTTATGTAAATACAAAGTAAGTAGGGACCCCCCCCCCGGCTCTCTGCTCCCTGCTGCTCTTTCCTGTAGTCACGCTTCCCCATCAGCTACTTGAAGGCAGAAACCAAGTATCCAGTTCTATGGTATCACTTAACCCCAGACCCATGGTCACATAAACACTTGTTGTGCAGGTTGGAGAGGCTGCCAGGAAAGGGACACTTGGGGGCTGTGACCGGCCAGCACCAGGCCTGCGTGCCAGCCTTCCTCTGCTGAACAGGCCAGGCAGGGCAGGGGCGGGGTGGGGGTGCTGGCCAGAAATGGCCCGGAAGGGGTCTCACCCGTGACATGTGTCTGTCGCCGCAGGAGCAGGATGATGTGAGACTGACCGCCATCTTATTATTTGAGAATCTGGCATCCTTATCAGGGAGAAAGTGGAAGATTTTTTTCTTGGAAGAAATTAAGAAGAGCATGATTTCATTCCTGCTCCACCTCTGGGACCCCAACCCCAAAGTCGGAGCTGTAAGTGGCCTGAGCCCCGACCCTGGTGCCTTCTCCTCTCCCCATGGCCTGCAGTGCTGGTGCACCCAGTCTGCCAGGGCTGGAAGCCAGAACTGAAGTCACCCCTCTCAGCTGAGCCTGAAAGCCACTTCTCCTTCCCTGGCTTCTTCCTCGCCATCTCTTCCCAAGTTCACTCTCCATCCTTGAAACTGAGGAGGCGACACCATGGATGAAGAAGCCCTTCACATCACTGGCTTTTCCCGCTCCTTCCCCGACACGAGTTCACTTCCCTCCCCTTCTGCAGGGGTCCAGTGCTATGGACTTACACAGAGAACTAACTGTTTTTCAGGCTTGCCGTGATGTCCTGATGGTCTCCATCCCTTTTCTGGGCCTCCAGGAACTCTATGGGGTACTAGATCATCTCCTTGATGGTCAGGACCCGCCAAGGGCCAGAGATTTCTACAGGCAATTCTGTGTGAAACTGGTGAGTGTGCACCCGGCGTGGCCAGGAAGGAACGCAGGCAAGAGACCCAGCAGATCTCAGAAAGGCAAACATCATGGCGAAGGTCTCTGGCCAGATGCAGAACGTCTTTGAAAGACAGCAGTGGTTCTCGATACCCTGCCATGTTTCCCTGGCTGGAATCTGCCCTCCTGGACTTCTGCAACACGTCTGTTGATGAATCCCATAAGCCCAGCGCCATTCTGATTAAATTTAGGTTGGAATGGCCATAAGACATCTTCCAATAGAATAATGACTGGTGTGAGTTTCACTGACCTTGAGGTTTCCCTTCTTAGCACCTCTAGGATGCGGCTCTTCACAAAGGGTCTCTTTCCAATTGCCTTCTGTGCAGTACCTGTCTCTTCTAGGCCAAGAAAAACCAGGAGATCCTGTGGATCCTCCACACACACTCATTCCCCTTCTTCAGCAGCAGCTGGGAGACGATCAGAAGTGCTGCCCTCAAACTCACAGGTGAGGGCACCTGCACGTTCCCTATTCGGGTGTGTCTGCTCTTTGCCACCCCATTGTGCTCTGACTACAGGCTATTCCAGTGTGAACACTGGTGTGACTAGTATGACAAGAAAGAGAGAGAGAGGGAGAGAAAGAAAGAAAAAGGAAAGAGAGAAAGAGAAGGGAAGAAGGAAAGAAAAGAAAGGAAAATTTTATGTCTTGCAATATCTCCCTTCAACGGAACCTGCTCTCTTTTGTGAATGAAAGCTTACATCTGACTTTCCAACACTCACTCTCCATACTGGGCCCTGTGTGCTTCTGATTCTCAGTCATTGCTCCTTCTTTTCCTCATCTTAGCTCCAAGCCTGCTGCCCCTGACCAATGTTTCCCTTTGTATCATCTCTTAACATAAACCATAATAGACTTAAGCTCAGGTCAAACTGAGAGTTTTAGCCGCAAGATGATACAATTGGAAAGAGTGTTGGTGTAGGGACCAGCAGACTATTGTCCTGCTGTGTGATTCCAGACAATTTGCTTAACTTCTCTGTGTTGCCTCTTTGTCTGATCTGTAAAATAAAAGAGGAAGTAAGCGACTCACTGAGGATCCTTCTATTAAGAAATTCTAAGTCTTATCATGATGCCTGTTCCAACTGGTCAAGCCCAGAGTGAATAGACCCACTAGCTTGGCCACTTTAAAGAGTGAGGATTTTTATTGGCTATTGTATATAGTCCCCCAATTCCATTTTAAACTTTTTGAAGATGTTGAAAACCCTGACAATGAATGGCACACACCCCTGGGAGGAAACAGGGTGAGCTTTCTCAAATACACATTGAGTGAGTGAGCTCTTCCATACACAGCAGTCAAGGCCCAATAGCCATGATCCTCGCATGATCCTGGGGCTGCAGGGGGAGTTGTATAGTTTGCTCATGAGCTGACCAGACCATTTAATCTCTGACCAGGGGCAGAGTCTGACCTCACCCGCCCTGCATGGCCTCTTGCTCTATAATGAAACAGTATCTTTTTCTCCTGTCAATTTTAGATGCCCTTGTTCTCAATTTGACCCACCAATATGTGGAATTACTAGAGCGAGAACAACTGACCACACGTGAGTACCAACCCCAGTTTCTGCCTGGCCGATTAGTGTATTCTTAGAGAAAGAGAAACCAACACCGCTCCAGTTTTCATGTTAGCCCAGAGGTTGAAAATCATAGTCTCCCATGCTCCCTAGGCCCTGAAGTTTATCTAGGGTATTAAGGGAGCCCAGCCCTACCCCTGGGCAAGCATCATCCCCAGTAGAGTACAATTTCTCAACTGTCTGTTGATCTCAAGGTCAGGATCTTCTCTCACCTTATTTCAATGTTAAAGTAATTCTCAACTAGTGGCTCCAAATCCAACCTTTTAGGATAATATGAGTGTGGGAACCTGAGCCCACCTCATGCTGATGCAAGTGGGCAGCCCCCCAGCACTGCATGGCGTGGGCCTGGCTTTCCTAGCTCACCGGACTTTGCTGTTCTCTCCATTTCAGGGCTCCAGGCACTTCGGCAAGACCCCTGTATCAGCGTCCAGAGAGCAGCCGAAGCTGCCTTGCAGACCCTCCTGAGAAAGTGCAAGGAGATAGGCATCCCGCCGTAGACCATCAGGAAATAAACTGCTAGGCTTTTCCCATCACTGGCTCCCATCTTTATCCTCATAACCCACACTGGCAGCATCCTGGGGACCCACAGGCCTGGGGCGGGGATGGGGAAGGGCTGGTGTGCTCCTTACCGGCCACGGGCTCCCTGATGGCTTCCACCAGCAAAAATTAAATCCCACAAATTCACTTCAGCACCGACAGCCCCATGGCTCTGCCACAGGTTAGCCCTCCGTCTCAGGAAACTCAAATCCCAGCAGACAACAACAACAACAAAAAGACAGAACCTGAAACAATTCTGCTGCCATCAAGGAGAGGGGCCGCTGCTGTTTTCCACACGCGACCCTCTTTTCACCTGTCCTAGCCAGCTTTGAATTAATGCCTACATTCTTTTCTTTGTAACAAGTGATCTTATAGCCAACTTTAACCTGTGTGTTCTTTTGTTCTTTCTTTTTTATAATTTATGTGTCAGGACGTAGGCCAGGTACTTTTCTACAAAAGACCCTTTCTGACATTCCATTAAATCTCATGGTTTCCTCTCCATTTTCATCCTAGAGCATATTTCACTTTGAATTGTGTGTGTGTGTACACCCGTGCATGTATGTGCATTTGTGTGTTAGTTAACCTTCTGTATAACTCTGAACTCTTCTCCATGGTGCACACCTGACAGGTTACATACATGAAATTACATACCTGAAAAGAAGTTTCTAATACAGAACCTCCCATTCACTTAACAATAATACCACCATCATGGTTATTTATTAGCAACATTATTAAATTGATGTATCTCTTTACAGATTCCTGAGACTTATATTCTAATCTTTTCATCCTCAAACTCTTTGAGGAAACATTTTTTGTTCCTATAAGTCCTTCTAAGGACCAAAGGAATCTTTTAGGTCAGAGACTTTAGGCCAGAGTTCGTGTATTCAGTCATTTAGCAAATATGTATTGAGTGCCTCCAATTTATAAGGCACTGTTCTAGCCACTGGGACTACAACTATGGGGAAAATTAATTCCTACCCTTATGGAGCTTATATTATTCTACGAAATTTGTGTGAAAATTCCAGCAGCTGGAGCCAGCCTCCAAGATTACCTCCAGGGATTCTTGCCTTCTGGGATTCATGTAGTCCCTCCCACAGTGCATGGGAAAACAGAAATGACCTGCGCAATCAATACATGATTTCACAAATGGCAATGCGTGACTTCTGAGGCAAGGTCGTAAGTGGAGTTGCACTCTCTCTAGTCACTCACTTTGGAAGGATCCAGCTACCATGACATGAGGTATCTCATGCAGCCCCAAAAGAGTTCCAGAGCAAAACACTGCTGCCTCCTGCCAACAACCAGGGGTTTTTTTCCTGGACATTTTAATACCCCATCTTGGAAATAATTCCATGAGCCCCAGGGAAAGTCTTCAGATGAGAGAAGCTTCAACTGACACGTTGACGGGATTATGAGATAAAATACAGAATGCCCAATTAAATCTGAATTTCAGGTAAACTTTTTCTTTTAGTAAAAGTATGTCCTGATTATTCCATTGGACATACTGTACTTATAATAAAGAATTACTTCTTGTTTATCTAAAATGAAAATTTTACTGAGCATCTTGTATTTTATTTGCTAAGCCTGACAACCCTACTGCAATCTAATGAGAGTCCCAAGCCACAACCACTCAGCTGAACTCTTCCTGAATTCCTGAAGCACAAAACTGCATGAGATAATAAATTTTTGTTTCTTTAAGCCACTGAGTTTTAAGGTAATTTGCTATGCACCAGTGGGTAACTATTACACAGAGGGTTCGTGATCCCACCAAAGCTGTATGCAAATTTCTGTAATTGCATAGGTGCAATTTTCTGGATAATGGCTTTCATTACATCCTTAATGGAGTCAGAAGTTATTCCCAAACCTAGCATATGAAACAGAGCAAGAAAAGAAAGCAAGAGATATGGGTTTAGTTGACCTCTTCTGGCAGGTTCTTTTAAGTCAAATGACTTTTTTAAAATAACTCTGCCGAAGAGAACTTTCTACAATGATGGGAGTATTCTATTATCTGCACTGATCAATATGGTGGCCACTAGCCACATGTGGTGACTGAATGCTTGAAGTGTGGTTAGGAATTAAATTTTCATCTTTGAGTTTAATTAAATTTAAGTGGTCATAGGTAGCTAATCGCTATGATACTACTGCACAAGATGGTTTCAGAATGTGGGGTCCAAGAGTTATAATGGAATTTGGGTTGAGCCTCCCCAAAAACTGTAGGACATTCTCAACAGATGTATAAACTCAGTGACACAGCACCTGGACTGACCCTTCTTTATAAATCTCCATTATTACTTTCCACCCCTCCTAGCAACCCTCAAAGAGTCTTCCCCATCATTGACTGAAGGAAATAAGGTAGAATGGCCACGTGAAAAATGCATCACCACTGAACCTTTATCTGTCTAAACCCTAATCTTAGAAAAATTCACCCTGACAAGAATTTCCAAGACTCATCTTTAATCACATCCCAGCTTCACCTCTTAGAGCCATGTTACTTGGGAAAATCATATGACCTCTTTGTCCTTCCATTTCAGCATCTGTACAGTTGGGATAGTGGGTATGTATGCAAAGTGCTGCTGTAAGGATTAAGTGTATTGATGTTCACCTAAAGCATCCGGAAACATGGCACAGAACCGTTAAGCAAACATCCACTGTACAATACAAGTAATAACAGTATTAGCAAACGTATTACTAGAATCACAAATAGTAACAGAAACTTGGGGATTGGTACACAATACTAGCTAATTATCCAACCCCCACGTGGCACATGTTCATGGCCTTCTTGGGAGGTGACAAAGAGGGGTCAGAAGATCTGAGCTCCGCAGCTCCTACACTACACGTGCTGTGGCCGCCTCTTTGTCACCGCAGTGCCCCATGGAAGCCTTCTGCCCCCGTATCAGACAGAGTCCACCACAGTCAGGCAGGGTGACAGGAGAAATTTAGAACTGCTTGCTCTCCCCGACCCTCTGCTGATGAATCCCAGCCCTCTCTCGTGACTGGCTGCCCGCCCAGTCCGCCCTCCGTTGGGCCCTGCAGTTTATCTCTGGGGATCCGCGCAGGCACATGACTCAAGGCAGCGAGACCTCCTGAGCGTTCTGGGAAACAGGATTCAGGGAAACATGTGTCCCCGTACTACTGAGGAAATTACAGATTCTGTTCAGCCTCACTCCTGTTGTTTGCATCCCCCTTGTGAGCACAATTCATCATTTTTCAACTACTGTTTACTTGAGGATAGAGGGTCTATGTTGTCCACACACTGCTTCCTGGGCTTGCGCTGTTTGCTGGGCTCTGAACCACGTTGTTTTGCAATTCAGAACACCGCCCTTGAACCCCACAGTGAGAGCCAGTGCTCTGCTGGTAAACTAGGGACATTTAGCTTGGCTGACCTTGCTAAGAAGGCCATTTCACCAGAAAAGAGGAGAGCAAAGATCACAGATGGGAAGAAAGGAACAAACTTCCCAAGAAAAAAGCCATGGAATTGCTTAATTGGGATTGTCCCTGCGTGACCGTAGTTGTAAAGAACCGGAAGACAGGAGCAGCCACTTTTGAAGGCCTCGAGAGACTCTCATATTACCACAAAGACTTTTTTTAATAGTGTCCTGTTATGACTTGATTGAGCCCTCAAACTCACCATGATCCTTCAGTTAGCTGAGTAGAGGACATGCAGGCCAGCCATGGCAGTAACCCGTGAGCCAGCCAGGAGCTGGGATGGAGGCCCCTGACCAAGAGCGACTCTCTGACAAGCAAGTTCACACAGCTGCCACTCAGAATGATCACCTCTTGCAATTTCTCTTCTTTACTCATCTATTGCAGGTATCCTTAAACGGGAACAGCACAAAACATGGAGACAGTGAAGAGTGACACGAGGAAAAGATAGTGGGTTTCATTCCAGAAATGCGTGTGTATAAAAATACCAAGTCATGACTTGAGAAACGGCATTTGCTTCTCACCTCTCCTTTGTCAAACTATTTATCCAATGAAACAGCCATCCTTGTTTGTATTCCTTTTGGACACACTGTCCTGGGTTTTATTTGTTGAATTATGTGGTTGTGCTGAAAGCAAGATAAATTTGGAAACACAATTTTATAAATATCCATGACTCACAGCTCCTTTCTCCATTTGAGAGCCACCGAAAAACACAAGATAAGAAACACTTCCTTTGACATTACCTACCACTTCCTGAACACATCCTCAGAGGTGAATCCTGAGGATTAAATTGGTACCTTCCTAACTGCACAGTGGTCAGGAAAAGGCTCTGTCTGGAGATGGAGAGCCTGGAGACTTGCCTGTAGCACAGGCTGACCAGGATCTCTCTCCTTTCAGAGGGAGCAGTGCAAGTTGGGATTTGTCTTTACCCCGACCCCAATGGAATCATCATAAAACCATTAATTTCCCCACATCCAACCCTCAGAGGTTTTGCTCAGGGTTAGGATCAAGAGACAGTACCAGGCCTGTGGATGTGGATAGACACAGGCCTGTAGGTGGGGCTTGCAGGATAGCCGTTTTCCAGTTTGTAACATTCTATAGAAGACAGAATAAAATGCCACCTGACAGTAGCAGCAAGGTTTTATTAAGAGATAGAGATGGCTAAATAGCAGGGTACCAATACAGAAAGATGAATCTAGTAAGAGGATAGAAACAGTAACCAAAAACCTCCCAACAAAGAAAAGTCCAGGACCAGATGGCTTCACTAGTGGATTCTACCAAACATTTAAACAGGAATTAATACCAATCCTTCTCAAATTCTTCCCCAAAATAGAAGAGAAACTACTTCCTAACTCACTTTATGAGGGCAGCATGACCCTGATACCAAAACCGACCCAAGTCACCAAGAAAAGAAAATTACAGACCAACACTCCCGATGAACAAGGATGCAAAAGGACTCCACAAAATCTTAGCAAATTCAGCTGTATGTTAAATGGAGTATACACCATGATCAAGTGGGATTTATGTCTTAATTTAGTTCACAGAAATCTTGACCACCTTTTTCTTCTATAAGATATTTCTTCTACAAGATATACTGACTCATTGTATTAATCACTTTATGGTGATCCGACTAAGTGAGCAAGATATTACAACTTCTCTAGAATTATTAATAAGACATTTGTATGTCAGAGGGTGAGAGATAAATCCGCCTGAATTCGAGGGCCTCCACCTCAGTGAAATCTGTAGGGGCCCAGTGGTGTTGGGGTGTGTGTGTGTGACAAATAACTTCTTCAAGGTGAAGGGTAAGTTGTTGCATCTGATGCCCCACAACCAAGAAAGGCACAACACCCAGTGGGCATCTTTAGATTTTAGAGACAACATATTTCTCAACTGAGTGTGTTACCCTGGCCCACTTACTGACTGACCTGAGAGCTGTTAGTCTTAAGTGAGATGCAGGATGAGAGAAGGTTCTGCAAAAGATCCAGGCTGCTGTGCAAGCTTCTCTGCCCCATGAGCCCTATGATCCAGCAGAATCCATAATGCCTGAGGTGGCCGTGGCAGGTAAGGATGCTGTTTGGAGCTCTGGGCAGCCAGATAGGTCTATCTCTTCCATATCAAACTGTAGTGGCCCCATTTCCAAGTGAACCTATTCAAACACACACACACGCACACACACATACACACGGACAAGTTAAGGAGCACTAGAACTCCAAAAAAAATTAAAATTTATTTTAAAAGATGAGTTTCAGAAATATATTATCAGCCCTGGCCAGTTGGCTCAGTGGTAGAGCATCAGCCTGGTGTGCAGAAGTCCCGGGTTCGATTCCCAGCCAGGGCACACAGGAGAAGCACCCATCTGCTTCTCCACCACCCCCTCTCCTTCCTCCCTCTCTCTTCCCCTCCCGCAGCCGAGGCTCCATTGGAGCAAAGATGGCCCGGGCGCTGGGGATGGCTCTATGGCCTCTGCCTCAGGTGCTAGAGTGGCTCTGGTCACAACAGAGCAACACCCCGGATGGGCAGAGCATCTCCCCCTGGTGGGCGTGCCGGGTGGATCCCGGTCGAGCGCATGCGGGAGTCTGTCTCCCCATTTCCAGCTTCAGAAAAATACAAAAAAAATAAAAAAATAAAAAATAAATATATTATCTTTATGCAGCCAAATCTTTTTGAAGAATCAGAGTTTTGCTGTTTTTATTTAATTAACTAAATTATATTCTTATTTTGAACAGGACCAAGTATAGCAAAAATTTCAGACCTTATTAATATTTTACATGAATAAAGAGTGCTATTAGCATCTCCAACATATCAGAATAGTGATGAAGATTATGATCTGCTGAACCACAGGGATTGGATGTGAATGCTGGTTCTTCCATTTGCTCTCTGTATAAAGTTGTGTAAATTTCTTGGCTTTTCTATGCCTCCATTTCCTCACCTGTGAAATGAGGCTAATTATAGTACTTATTCATAGTGTTGCTGAGCTGATTAAATGAGTTAATATATGTAAAGTGCTCCCAGCCAGGACTGGCACCCACTAAGCTCTTAGAAGTTTCAGCTTTAAATATTATAGCTGCTCCTTTACAGCGTTTGGGTCTTCACATCCCAAGACTGAACTCCATCTGAGAAGAAACGGTACAACCTAGCCTGAGCTGCAAAGGGCCTGTATTAGGTACTGAAGCACTGCATTATGATGTAAGAAAAAACATCTCCCAGAATATGCAAAGAGACTACTACATCAGTCTCCATAAATTTATTTTGATCTCTTTGCATGACTAGCTAAGGTTGTCACAGGCAAGCTTGTAGGCAATCCTCAAAACCCACTGAGTGCAGCAACTGGTTTAACCAGTTAAACACAGCAGTTCATGATCTCTGCTGTTGGCTGAATGTGTGCCCTCCATGTTTGTATGTCAAAGCCCTGATCCCCAATGTGATGGTATTTGGAGATAGAGCCTTTAGAAGGTAATTAGGTTGAGATGAGGTCAAAGGTCATAAAGGAAGAGCCCCATGATGGGATTTAGCCCCCTTATAAAAGGAAGAAATCAGAGCTCCCTTTGTTTATACCAACTAAGGACAGAACAAGAGGTCAGCCATCTGCAAACCAGGAGGAGGGCCCACACCAGACAGCCAATCTGCTGGAACCTTGATCTTGGACTTTCTAGCCTCCAGAACTGAGACATAAATGTTTGTTTGTTTTCTAGAGGTTATTATTTATTTCAGAATCATCTTTTTAATTTTTTCCCAAAAAATGTACAAGCAAACAAAAACAAAATTTTTAAGAAACTAATTTCAACTCTGTTGGTATTGAGGGGGGCAAGATTACATTGAATCTGTATGTTCACATAAGGGGAATTTTCATATTTTTGATGAATCTTCATATTCAAGTCTTCCATTCAGATTCCTCATAGTGCTTTCATGGTTTCTTTTTTCTTTCTATATCTTTTGTTTCTTGGTTTAATTCCATCTGATCTTCGGTTACCATTATAAATGGATTTTTTCTTCCATTATATCTTTATCAAGCTGATGTTTGTATGTATATTTTGATATGTTAATTTTATAACCAACCAACTTAATAAACTTTCTTATTGTTTGTAACATTGCTTTAGTTGATTCCATTTTCCCAGTAAACAATCCCATCAACTGAAAATGATCATTTTTACCTTTTTTCCAATTCTCACAAAATAAGCGTTTGCTATTCAAATGAGTCCGCCTCTGGTATTCTGCTATAGTAGCCAGAACCCACATGAGACAGTCTCGCTCTTTCTCCCACCACAATGGGAGAGAAGGCTTATCACAGGATCGTAACCCAGTCTGCGTCCACGGGGACTGTCAGCTGCAAGCACCTCCACTGGAGAAGTGGGAGCAGCTGTCTCCCCAGAAGCCAGCATCCCAAGGTCAGCTCTTTTAGAACTTAGGCTTGTTTGCCCACATTGTTTAGAGCTCAGAAAATTTTAAGGTTCCCTAAGTCCTCTGCCTCATTTTCTACCACCACAGCCAGCTTGCTCAGCCTCAGTCAATCTTCCACAGGGCAATTGAGAGGAATTCCCTAATCTATATTCCAAAGAAAAAAGAGAATGAGAAAGGACATACCTCCAAGGCACAAAGGCAAAGCACACCTATTGAAGTCCAAGTTAATATTTCAGAGTACCAGACCCGTACATGTGGCAAGAGACCCCCCACACACACACACACACACACACACAGCTCATTAACTCCACCCTGTGTAGAAAGACCAGCTCAAACATGACATCCACAGGTCTCAGGACAGGGAAGAGGACAGCGTGGTTATGAAACAGGACAAGTACTCCCTGGGAGGCATAAGAGCCAGCTGCAGATTAGGCCTTCTGCTAACTAGCTGTGTGACTATGGAAAATGAACATTTTACAGGGGTCTTTGGGTTACGACAGTCTTGACATATGGTGTTTCGAGTTTACGGCACTTACTCCCATAAAAACTTCAAAAAATTGAGACGTGAGTGTTTCCGCTTATGCTATTATTGTCGTACTGCAATGACAGATTCGGGAAGGTCTACAGAGCTGTTATGGATGCCTTGCAATGCTATAGGCAGATTTGGGAAGAGAATAAGTCATCAACCTTCCAGACTAGCCTGGAACAATTCTTTTTTTTTTTTTTAAGCTGGAAACCGGGAGAGAGAGTCAGACAGACTCCCGCATGCGCCCGACCAGGATCCACCCGGCACGCCCACCAGGGGGCAATGCTCTGCCCCTCCGGGGCATCGCTCTGCCGCGACCAGAGCCACTCTAGCACCTGGGGCAGAGGCCAAGGAGCCATCCCCAGCGCCCGGGCCATCTTTGCTCCAATGGAGCCTCGGCTGCGGGAGGGGAAGAGAGAGACAGAGAGGAAGGAGGGGGGGTGGAGAAGCAAATGGGCGCTTCTCCTATGTGCCCTGGCCAGGAATCAAACCCGGGTCCCCCCGCACGCCAGGCCGACGCTCTACCGCTGAGCCAGGCCAGGGCCCTGGAACAATTCTTTAAGAAGGTAGAGAGGGGCCCTGGCCGGTTGGCTCAGCGGTAGAGCATCTGCCTAGCGTGCGGAGGACCCAGGTTCGATTCCCGGCCAGGGCACATAGGAGAAGCGCCCATTTGCTTCTCCACCCCTCCGCCGCGCCTTCCTCTCTGTCTCTCTCTTCCCCTCCCGCAGCCAAGGCTCCATTGGAGCAAAGATGGCCCGGGTGCTGGGGATGGCTCTGTGGCCTCTGCCCCAGGCGCTAGAGTGGCTCTGGTCGCAACATGGCGACACCCAGGAGGGTCGCAACATGGCGACGCCCAGGATGGGCAGAGCATCGCCCCCTGGTGGGCAGAGCGTCGCCCCTGGTGGGTGTGCCGGGTGGATCCCGGTCGGGCGCATGCGGGAGTCTGTCTGACTGTCTCTCCCTGTTTCCAGCTTCAGAAAAATGCAAAAAAAAAAAAAAAAAGAAGGTAGAGAGGCCTGCAACAGACCTTACACCCTCTACATCAGCTGCTTCTCGAGACGAAACACCTGTAGTGCAGGTAGAATCATCTCCAGCATCTCCTGCAGGTTCCTTAGGCAATCCTGATTCCCCTGACCCAGTGTCTCCAGCACCTTCTGCAGGTTGTCCTGCCTCTCCAGGTTCCTCCTCCCAACAGGCCACTGTCTCCCACCTTGCAATGACCCTTCCAGTCTGCAAGCCAACCACAGGAGTAAAGGTAAAGATTTTTTTCTTACACTCACTTCTTGTCTTTTTCTGTTACTACAGTACTCTGTACAGTATGATATCTTTATGTCCTTTTCTTTTTTCTGTGGTTTAGTTGTGTTTTCATGTTTTAGATTATGATTTTACAACTCTGTTAGGATAGGTAAGTGACTGAGGCTAGATTGTGTTTTGACTTACACTAAAATTCAGGTCACGTCACTGTGGTAGGAACGCAACTGTGTCATAACCCGAAGACCCCTGTACTGAATATATACAGCAGCATACTGAGCAAGAGGGGGCACTAAACCATTTAAGTCCTGATCCTCACCAGTCTAGAGGAGGTTGTGGACCAGATCTCATCAAAGGTGCCTTCTTCTTACATTCACTGAGTCTGCACACCTTGTCAGTAGTAAACAGCCAGTTACTGCACTTTTAAGAGTCTCAAGATCCTTTGCAAGTCTTCTTCTCATCATACCAAAGCATTTAATCCTACAGGGCTGCAATCATCCAATTAATGAGCTTGTCCACCGTTTTCCATCACACCTGATTTCAGGAGTTCCTCTTGGTGCTCAGTCTCTGTGCAGAGAAGAGTTTGTGCACTCAAAAGAGTTCAGTTAAGGCCCTTTATTAAATACCATCCTAATGCACACTTAGGTTTCATGTGGTCTAACATTACACCAATCTAGAGCCTTTCAAATAAGTCATTTTCTTTTGAGGATGTCTGATAACACTTTTCCTTGATGAGAAAATTCTACTTGACAGTTACAGAAAATTCCTTTGACCTCCCTGCGTTCCCAGCCGGCCAGGCCAGCTGATTGCTGCATAGTGGAAGCTCGTTGAGTAGCCCAGATGCTTCACCCTTCCAGCCAGTGCTTCTCTGTCTTGAGTCACATGCAGGATTGATCTGCTATGTATGTTCCTACGGCCCCTACCCTAGAATTCAGTACAAGTCTCCTCTCCCAGGGGAGCGTGGAAATACCAGTGACAACAGACCAACTGTGTGTTTGACCTCAGCCTGGGCACCAAAAGGAACATGTTATTGTCTTTCTTCTGCCACCTCCTCACCTTGAGCCCGGTCCTTGTGGAACAACAACAGTCTCTCTATCGGGTCTTGTTAACCCTGCCCTGAAAGAGCCCATTTTCTGACGTGACTGATATTTTGAGTGTAAATCAGGAGTTTTGTATGACAGGAATAAATAGAAAAGCAATGTGTAGGTGCTTTGGTTGTCACAGCAGGGACTCCTATCATGCCATCAGCTTTCTTGTCCCCAAATGTGCCAGCTGCCTGAAAGACCAAGGTAATTGAAAGTTGTGATTATACCTCTGGTTTCTCAGATATTACTGGAAATTGCCTCCTACTGTGGTTGCTTTCTGGCTCAGTGTTCTGGAAGGAAAACAGGCCATTCCATTCCTAGCACCAGTATTGAATACAGTCTAACCAGTTCATCAAGAAGGAAAGATCTCAGTGGGCTGGTGGATAACAGGGCAGTGGCTGCTCACTTCTGCTAATGCTATACTGAGAATGGTCTGATCTCTCTCTCTCTCTCTCTCTCTCTCTCTCTCTCTTCCTTTCTCCCCTTCTCATTTCTCTTCTCTTGCTTCTCCTCCCCTCTTTCCTACTTCAAAGAGAGAGAGAGTACTAGATAAACCTGAACACACACTTCACACACTTCACCTTGTACCCAGTGTATGTAACATCTTTGTTTATTTTCAAGTTTATGCTAAACACCTGCACTAGTTATTATACTTGTCTTACATACAATCCAAATGCTTATGGTGTGTGTGTGTGTGTGTGTGTGTGTACAAGAAATTTTGGTTGGTATAGAAAGAAAATATAGAACAAATAATAAATTGCGATTACTACACATGCTTATCTTAACCAAAAGGAGAAGTGATTGACAGTTTTTGTGCAGACACATAATAAGCTATTTGGGGGAATGCTGGCTGAGCCAGCTGCCCAGCCGCTGCAGCTCTGAGTGGCCACTGAACAGCAGGACGGGTTCACAATTCCCACATGAAGCTCAGATCAGCTGTGACCTGCCCAGCGAAGAGGAGGGCCTCAATCAAATTAGCTGCCTCGTCTAGCTAGTCACTGGGTAGAGTTTTAGGGGTCATTTGTCAGGTATCCCTGCTTGCCTCTCTATACCCTCGACATACCCCACCTAAATACCAAGAACGTCCCCTCTGTTTCAGGTGTCTTAGGCTGGTGGGGGTCGGGAGGAAGATTGTGGGCAGTGTTTGGATGGGGCCCACTAAGCCCCAGGGCACTGAGAAGCAGCACTTCTGCTGGTCAGTGACTAGGAAATGTGTGCGGTGTCACAGGAAGGCGCTGGCCAGTGCAATCAAGAGACCGCCCAAAGCGGTTTCTCTGCCCAGGTGATTTGCAGGGTCCACTTCAATTGTGAGGGATGATTTCAGGGTGTGGATAGGCCCCCAGGGCCCCCCTGAAGCTAGTGATGGCTAATGCACCAGCCAATCCCCTCCTCTAACCTTGGTCCCTCCCCCACCTCCGAGGTCCCGCTGATCTTCATCTCAGCACTTCCTGCCTTCCCTTCCCAGGCTCCGGGCATCCTTGCCCAGGTGGTCCTCACCCGGCTGAGGCAGAGGAGGGCAGGCAGGGAAGCTCTCACCCTCCCGCTATTCTCTTTGCAGTCCATTTTCGTGGCATAGTCCTTCTAGCTTTCCTCAAAGCTTTCTCTTTAGTTCTTTAAGACCTTATTTTGGAAGTCTTTTAAAGATTTGACACTGAAAGTTACTTTCTCCTTGCAGACTCTCTGCAATAAACCTAATTCTCTATTATAGACCAGAGTGAATGTCTCTAACAGAGGAAAGATCAGTATATGGATGCTCACGGGGTCCCTGGCCAGTTAGTTCAGTCAGTTAAGAGCGTCATCCTGGCCCTCACCAGTTTGCTCAATGGATAGAGTGTCAGACCAGTGTGTGGACATCTCAGGTTCAATCCCCAGTCAGGGTACACATGAGAAGTAACTATCCGCTTCTCTTCCCCTCCCTCTCCTTCTCTCTTGCTTCTCTCCAGTGGCTCGTTTGGTTCAAGTGAAGGTCCCGGGCATTGAAGATAGCTCGGTTGATTCAAGTGTCGGCCCCAGATGGAGGTTGCCAGGTGGATCCTGGTCGAGGTGCATGTGGGGTCTGTCACACTATCTCCCCTCCTCTCACTTAAAAATAAGAGCATTGTCCTGAAACACAAGGTTGCAGGTTTGATCCCCAGTTGGGGCACACACAAGGGAAGCAACCAATAAATGCATGGCTGAGTGGAACAATAAATGATTGCTTCCCTTCCCCCTTCCCCTCTCTCTCCCTTCCTCTCTCTGTCTCTCTTAAAAACAATAAATAAATAAATAAATTAAGCCCTGGCTGGATAGCTCAGTTGGTTACAGCATTGTTCAAGAGCATGGAGGTTGCTGGTTCAGCTCCCCGGTCAGGGCACACAGAGGAACAGCTCGATGTTCCTGTCTCTCTCCCTGTCTTTCTCAAAAAAAAAAAAATGCTCAGGAGAAAAATAAGCATGAAATTATGTATTTCAAAACAGCATTTTTCTACTTCTTTTCCTGCTTCCCGCCTTCTCTGACAACTGGTCATTAATCCCTTACTTCTCCTTGACTAGCTCTGCGAAACTTTTTCTCAAACTTCAGCTGCCGAGTCTGCTGGTTTCTTTCTTCCAGGCTTCTTTCTCCTACAGCATACGATGATGCTGACCGCGTCTTCTGCACTAGTTAGGACAGGAAGATGGTGGGATATAAGTAGTGGACTCCTAACTCCGTGTTAGCTTAAGAAAAGAGGAGAAAGTACTGGAAGGATATTGACCTAGCTCCTCCCAAATAATGACTTGTTCAATCCTTTGTTTTGAGATCTGCATCTTTTAAAAGTTTGACACTGAAAGTTACTTTCTTCTTGCAGACTCTGCAATGAACCTAATTCTCTTATAGACAATAGTGAATTTGGCATACTCAAATCTATCCCCCTATCCAGGGTAGAAATTAGCTCCATAATAACCTCTAGCAAATGTAGTTAGCCTGAAACATTGCTAAATATTATTGTCTCCACTCATTTAAACCTACCTCCTTGTAGTTTCTACATATTGTATCTGATTGTCACTCAAGGGACAATTTGGTATATAAAGCTGGACCTGAGTGAGACCTGGGTATGGCTATTGTGGAAGCAGTATGGACATTCCCCAAAAAAATTATAAATAAAACTACTATATGATCAAGCAATCCCCCACATGTGGAACTGAAATCAGAATCCTGAAGAGGTATCTGCACTCCCATGATTACTGCAGCATTATTCACGATAGCCAAGCTATGGAAACAACCTAAGTGTCCAATCATGGATAAATGGGTTTTTTAAATGTGTTATAAACATACACTGAAATGCTATGCAGGATTAAAAGAAGGACAAAAAAGAGGAGGAGGAAAAGGAGAAGAGGAAGAAGAAGAAGAAGAAAAGAAAAAATAGAAGAAGAAGAGGAGAAGAAGGAGGAGGAAGGAAAAGAAGAAGAAAAGGAAGAAGGAGGAGAAACCCTGCCATTTGCAAAAATATGGATGGACTGGGAGGACTATGCTGGTGAAATAAGCCAGACCAAAAAAGAAACACTGTCTGACCTCACGTACATGTGGAATCTAAACTAGTCCAGCTCATAGAAGCATTATTAGAATGGGGGATGGCAAGGGCTAAGGAGAGGGGGGAGGGGGGTGGTAGTTCACAGGTACCAAGTGTCAGTTATGTTAAGTCAGAGCGACCAGTCCTAGAGGTCCAGTACACAGCATGGCTACAGCTGTGTGCAAGCTATAGTGCCGCTAGCCAACAATACTGTAATGGTGCTTAACACTGTCTGAGAAGAATAATCGTACCTTGTATTCTTACAATAGTAACTATTAATGGGAGTGGGAGGAAACTTTGGGAAGTGATGGATAGATTCATGGCCTAGATGGGAGTATCACCTCCCCAAACTCGTCAAGTTGCATTGTACGTTACATATACACACCTTTTTAATGTCCTTCAAACCCAATAAAATAGTCTAAAAAACAAAAATATATTTTGAAAGAACACATTAGCCATTCTTCAGAGAAAGAGTCTTTAACATTAAACATAATACAGATCAAAAAATCCCAAAGGATAATATCTTTAATGAGTATCGTAATCATTGTCATTTTAACTAAAGTTTTGTTGAAATGTATTTACCAGTATCAGAAACATACGGAGATGTTATTTGTATGTAAAAGCAAATTTTCAATTCCATGTAAGCCCACTCATTTTCTCTCCCACCACTGTTTTCTTTTTGTTTTGTTTTGATGAAGAAGGAATAGGAATAAATGGAATGCCAGTCTTTATGTTGTTCTACCCCCACAGCCCCTGAAAAGTCCTGGCGTGCATCCACAGTAGAGAAGATTGTACTCCCTAATATACAACCATGCCATAGCTCAGGCCGATGCTTCCTACCAAAGAAAAAACCAGGGATGAGGTGGGGGCGCAAACTGCAGGTCATGTGTTTGACACATACTAAAAAAAGGCCCAAAAAGAAGACTGAATGGTGTGTGTTCTCAGATGAAAAAGCAGAAGGTGCCTGTAAAGAAGTTGTCTGAAGTGCTCAGCTACGTGGGGGGTCTCATTTCAGCCACAGCGATTGCTGGGTTCCAAGCAAGCCGAGGGTACCGGGGAGCCTACTGGGCTCCCCCCTCACAGGGCCCCACACTGGTGACAGCGATGCTCTGCCCTCGACACCTCAGGGCTCCAGCCATGCACTCCGTCATTGTCTGCTCCTTGCCGTTCACGTCCACGCAGATGCTAATTCCTTCCTCCTCGCACTCTGACGCCTCCCTGCAGACACATTGGCTGTTCTGGTCTGGAAAGTAAGCGAGAGAGGCTTGCTGACACAGCATGGACACGGGTGAGTCCAGGCATATCACCCCCAAAGTCTCAATGGGGTGACCAGAGACCCACAGAAGCGCATGCCCTCAGGGACAGAACCCACCTCCTGGAAAAGGAGGACCAGGAAGCCCAGGCATTTTGCTCCACTCAGAACAAGCAGGTTTGGAAATTGGTGCCAGGTTGCTACTATTGTTTGGACCACGTGGGACGGTTCTCCCAAGTCAAGAGTGTGTGGCCCTCTCCTGTTCCCAGCTGCGTGCGTCCAGGTACGTGGGAACCTCAGTGGGACCCTCCAACCCCCCTCCAGCCCTGACCAAATGAGGCAACCTCGGCAAAGAGCTGAGTGGCAAGGGTCAAACAGAGACAAAGAACTAAAGAATTCATCTTGCCCTGAGAGAGAGGACATGAAGCACAAACGGCCGCACTTCCCACAAAACAAACGGAAGTCACCTGTGCAGGAGAGCTTCGTGTGCACTGAAGTTTCGGGGCCAGAAGACACCAGGCAGGTGTCCCCAGAAGGAGAGTAACCAAGTCAGCCAGCCAAACCCAAAGTGACCCAGACGCAGCTAGAGTTACCAGCATCATCGTCATCTGCATACGGGGACAGGAGTGAGGGAAAGGTGCCCAGGGGGCACAGGCCGGGGGGTGGGGCCTGAAGAGCTGGCCAAGACCTTACCCATCCCGCAGTCCAGCTCCCACATTTACAGGTGTGGAAACTGAGGGCAGGACCTCAGCTCTCCCCCTTGGCGGTACAGCGGAAACTGTAGGGGGCCGGCCATACTAGTGCCAGTGGGCAAAGTCACTGTAAGTGCCACTTGGACATAGCACTAGAAATATTGAATCACAACTCCAGAAAGTGACTCCTCTCTCTAGTCTTTTCCAATCCCCGAGCCCTTCGAGGAGAAGGTGTCAGTGTAGCTCTGCAGGTTTCTAACAGCTCCCTAAGTCTAAACTCCCTTTGTCCCAAAGACACAGCCTCCCGCAAGCTGCCAGCCGCATCTGCAACCTCCTTTGTCTCATTATATGTATCTTCATAGTTACCTAATATTTATAGCAAGTGAGACTTGCTTTTAAGAAAACAATAGTTTCTGTTTTAAAAATAGTTATTTCTATAAATCTGTTTTTTATGAAATTGAGATTTTTACTAACACACAGCTGTGCTTTAGAGTTATGTTTCCATAAAAAGGTTGTATAAACAATAGAAAATTTCTAGCATGAAGTCTGAAGATGTTAAAAATAGTACAACCCGCCTGACCAGGTGGTGGCGCAGTGGATAGAGCGTCGGACTGGGATGCGGAAGGACCCAGGTTCGAGACCCCGAGGTCGCCAGCTTGAGCGCGGGCTCATCTGGCTTGAGCAAAGAGCTCACCAGCTTGGACCCAGGGTTGCTGGCTCCAGCAGGGGGTTACTCGGTCTGCTGAAGGCCCACGGTCAAGGCACATATGAGAAAGCAATCAATGAACAACTAAGAAGTCGCAACGCGCAACGAGAAACTGATGATTGATGCTTCTCATCTCTCTCCGTTCCTGTCTGTCTGTCCCTGTCTATCTCTGCCTCTGTAAAAAAAAAAAAAAAAATAGTACAACCCAATAAATGCAGCTCTGTCCTGCACAGCCCCAAGTGCAGAGAGGAGCAGGCAGCTAACGAATCTGGAGGGAGCCATGCTTTGAGATGGTCTTCACAGTTGACAGAAAGCCCTGAGCACCACCCAGGAAGAGGGGGTGGGGCAAGTCGGTGCTATGGAAACAGCCGCACTGGAAACCAAGCTGTTTCCCCAGCTTCACCTCTTGCTGAGCCTCCCCTGCCTGGGGGCAGCACCAGCTAAAAGCTGTGGCTTCAGTCCACGCTGCACCACGCAGCCCTCGCGGACCAACCCTCGTCCATGATAGAACTGAGGACAGCCTCTGTCTTTGCGCAGAACACACGGGCACCCACACTATGTGCTTCCCGTATGGATGAGGCTTGTCTATGGCCGGCAATGATCTCCAGGAGAGGGTCCAGCATCCATGTCTCTCCTAAGCTTACCGGACCATCCAGTAACCTCTGGAATGGACCGGAGACTCACAGGGCAGGTTGTGATAGGAGGGGGTATTTTGTTTTGGAAATGGCCTGTGAGAGAAGTGACCAGGGACCTGAAAGATCAGGAGAGTTTGAAGGCCCCTGGACTCAACCAGTCCTCGGAGAGACCGGTGGTTTTGCGAGCTGCTTGTCACAGTTGCAGGCTGGGTGGTCTGGATTATCCTTAGGTGCCAGTGGCATCCTGTGACCCCAGAGAGGGTACTGTGGCTCTTGTGCCTGAGTGGACCCTGGAGCTGGGGAAACCCCACGGGGAGGTCATTAGCAGAAGGTCACGTTTGAGCTCTACAGAAGATGTTCACACTACAGATGCTGACCCTGGTCCCGGCCCTTAAGGAACTATACTTGATACCACATGCAGAGCTTAGGTACCACAAATCCCATCAGCTGACCAGATTCTTGCTCAAAACAGAGAGGAAACTGGCCACACTCAGTCCAGCACTCAGCCCCTGACCCAGACGTGGCCCTGGGGGATGGGAAGGGCTCCCTGCCAGCCCCGCAGCTCCGAGGCTCAGTGGGGCTTGCAATGGTCCAGGTGGAACTCTCGGGCATGAGTGTCCGGGGCTGAGCCCTTGCCACAAGGCCGGGTAGTTGCCATGTGGGTACAGCACCCCAGTTACTGCTCTGCGTGGGAGCACGCTGCATGGGGGCAGGGCTGGGGGAGGGCTGTGGGGAAGGCTGCTCTGCCCTAGCTCTTCTCTCTTGGAAAAGCCAAAGCTCTAAGTACATCAGATGGAGGATACAAGCACAGAGCAAAAGTCATGACGATGGAATGGGAGTCACTGAGGTAGAAGGACATCAGACCATCAGGGATGGGTTCTTGGCTTCTAGGGAAACAACCCAACCTGCCTCCCAGGGAAGCTGCTAGCGGAGGGTGGTTCACTCTCAGACCGATCTGAGACCTCACCATCCTCAGGCATCGGCTCTGATCTGCTGCTGAACTAGGAAACTACACTTTTAGAAACCCCTGCACTACTGCAGTTACAAACAAGCAAGTCCGCTCACCGTGCTTGCTCCCGCAGCGCGTGTGCGCAAGTTGGAACGATACAGAGAAGGTTAGCCTGATCCCTGCTCACGGACACACCCAAACTCATGAAGCATTCCGTATTTTAAAAAAGAAAAAGAAATGCCCCTCACCATCACACTTTTCCCACAGGGGACATGCACCGCAAGCTCTCTGGGCAGGCGCAGGCTGAGCGCAGCTCTCCCTGCCCCTCAGAGTGAAGTTTCTGCCCTGACAGCGGAGAGCGTGCACCTTGCAAACCGTCAGTGGCAGAATCCTTTTGCTTCTCTCGTCCTGAGCACAGACATCCAAGGAGGACCTGCAACACATTTTTCCAAATTGTATTATTTACAAGATTTTCATTCTTAAAAGCTGAGGATGATAAGTGACAGGTGAGCCTCTGAGACCGGGGTCTCAGGTGCTCACCCACAGCAAAGAGATGACACAGAAGTTCACGTCTCCTCCCCCCTCTCCACAAGGGTCCACCCGCCTCAGAACTTCTAGATGAAGATATTTTGCTCTTTATTTGCTCACAATTTCTAGAGGATTAGAGCTCTAGTGTCGATCTAGTTTCCTCTAGATCAGCTCAGATACAGCAAATCAGAAGAGAAGGCAGGATGTGCTAGGGACAGCGGTGAGAGAGGAGGGGAGATCAAACGCTCAGAGGCAGAAGGAGGAGGGGACCGTGGACAGCAGGGGACATGAGCTCTCCCAGGAGCCCTGAGAGGCCACTTCCCCAGCACAGACCTGGCCAGTGGTCAATGACCAAATCTTCAAGGAAAGACGAAACTATGTTTCAGTGCTAGTTTTTAGTGTCTATGTTTACAAAATACTTTAGAAATAGTTTCCTAAAAGAAATGTTACTCTTTCTTTCTTAAGCATTGGTGCCAAAATGATGAGATCTAGCTTTTTGGAAATGTTGCTAAGAAAAACAACCACATTTCTGAATGTTGATGGATAAGGAAGGCATTCCTGTTCGTTCCTTGGACAACAAAGTGTTTTTGTATAGTATACAAAGTCTATGTTTCTTTTTTTTTTTTTTTTTTTTTTGCATTTTTCTGAAGCTGGAAACAGGGAGAGACAGTCAGACAGACTCCCGCATGCGCCCGACCGGGATCCACCCGGCACGCCCACCAGGGGGCGACGCTCTGCCCACCAGGGGGCGATGCTCTGCCCATCCTGGGCGTCGCCATGTTGCGACCCTCCTGGGTGTCGCCATGTTGCGACCAGAGCCACTCTAGCGCCTGGGGCAGAGGCCACAGAGCCATCCCCAGCGCCCGGGCCATCTTTGCTCCAATGGAGCCTTGGCTGCGGGAGGGGAAGAGAGAGACAGAGAGGAAGGCGCGGCAGAGGGGTGGAGAAGCAAATGGGCGCTTCTCCTATGTGCCCTGGCCGGGAATCGAACCCGGGTCCTCCGCACGCTAGGCCGACGCTCTACCGCTGAGCCAACCGGCCAGGGCCAAAGTCTATGTTTCTTAATGTATATCTGTTAGTTCTAATATTTTCTTCTCTGACCAAGTGCTACATTGACTTGGAGTTATTTACACAACGAATAAAAAAAAATCCTTGTTATCTCTCTCCTATCTGCTCATTTAAAATTTAAATAGAACTACTCAGGACAGCTTACAAGGTAGCAACTTCACCAGCCAACTAGGACCATGACATGGACGTCTAGTAATTCCTTCAGATCTCCCCGTATAGTGGACTGATTTCCAGTCAGGCAGCATTCTTATAAAGCAACCTGGAGACAGACAGTTCAAGAATCAGGAAGAAACCAGCACCTGACCAGGCAGTGGCGCAGTGGATAGAGCATCAGACTGGGATGCGGAGGACCCAGGTTTGAGACCCCGAGGTCGCCAGTTTGAGCGCGGGCTCATCTGGTTTGAGCAAGGTGCACCACCTTGAGCCCAAGGTCTCTGGCTCGAGCAAGGGGTTACTTGGTCTGCTGTAGCCCCCCCCCCAGTCAAGACACATACGAGAAAAAACAATCAATGAACCACTAAGGTGCCACAACCAAGAATTGATGCTTCTCATCTCTCTCCCTTCCTTCCTGTCTGTCTGTCCCTATCTGTCCCTTTGTCTGACTCTGTCTGCCACAAAAATTAATTAATTAATTAATTAATTAAATAAAATCTTTAAAAAAAATGAATCAGGAAACCAGCTGCTCTCTCTCACTCTCGGTGATGCTCTAAGAAATTACATCTGGGTGGGATTTCAGTCCTAATCCTTTTGGGCTCTAAATCCTCAGGTGACAGTTTTGTCATTCTTCACCATTTTATGCAAAGAATGAGCAATGCTCAAGTAGTCCTTCAGCCTTTCTCTCAGATTAGAACACTGCTAGAACGCTGTGGAAGGCCACCAATTGTCAGCCCTGATGACCCAGGCAAATGACAAGAGGCAGATGGAACAGATTGAAAGGCAAAGACCCTTAACCCTCAGCAAGCAGCACCTCCGATCTCACAGGACTAGCATCGAAGGAAGCATTTTGATTGTTATTTTGCATAAAATAAAACAGAGGCAAGTGAGCAAAGACAGGGCTTACCGACATTCGTAGGGCAATTTGCAAACACATCTTGAGTTCTTTACTTTCTCCCAGGGCTGACATGTAGGGACCGCCGGCATCAAAGGGGCATCTGCAAAGCAAGAGATGAGGGAGATGCAGTCACTGGGGGAAGAATGTCTTGGCACCAGACCACGTATTGTTCTCATTGTCAAACTTGGCTCTATAATATTCTCAACAGCCACGAGTTTGGGTAGTAAAAATATAAAGCTGTACAGTCTTTTAAAAGAGAGAGAGTGTGTGTTCTTCGGAGCACCCTACAAATGATGTCATTGGTCACAGCAGCTGCCATTTCCTGAGTGTTTACTATTTGCTACGTGCTTTTTGCACATGGTGATATTCAAACCTCCTTACACATGCTCATTGAAGAGGTGAGGAAAGCGAGGGTCAGGAAAGTTAGGAAGTTGCTGCTCGTTTACACATTTAACAGACTGGCCAAGCCAGGATTCAAGTCCACATTCATCTCACTCTAAAGCCGGTAGAGCAGGCTCCCTCTTACCAAGAAGTTGGTGCTTAGTGCTCACTTCGGCAGCACACATACTAACATTGGGACGATACAGAGATTAGCAAGGTCCCTGCCCAAGGATGACACACAAATTTGTCATAAATTAAAGGCAACAGAATGGTGGTTGCCAAGGGGGAAAGGAGGTGGGGGAGGGTGGAGAGGGGGAAGGGGTCAAATAAAAGCTGACAGGAGACGAGACTTTGGGTGGTGAGCACACAACAGATTATACCAATGTTGTATTATAAAGTTGTATACCTTAAATGTATAGAATGTTATCAACCAATGTTACCCCAAAACCTTTCATTTTTTTTAAAAAAAAGGTTGAAATTTGCTATGTAGACTGCATTTTGCCCACTGTAGCCACAATAGGACAGAAAACAAATGTAACTTCATCTATATGTAGAGAACTCCCTGAAGTTCAACCACAGACAATTTTTGCACCCCAGGGACCTTTGGCAATATCTAGAGACACTTTTGCTTGTCACACTGGGGGGCGCTACTGACATCTAGTGGGTGGAAATAAGGGACACTGCTGAACATTTGAGACTATGTAGGACAGTACGTAGGACAGAACCCAACAAGGAATTATCGAGCTCAAAATCCCAACAGTGTTGGGATTAAGAAAATCTATTCTAGCCTGACCTGTGGTGGCACAGTGGATAAAGCGTCAACCTGGAAACGCTGAGGTCGCTGGTTCGAAACCCTGAGCTTGCCTGGTCAAGGCATATATGGGAATTGATGCTTCCTGCTCCTCCTCTCTCTCTTTCTTTCTCTCACTCTCTCTCTCTCTCCCTCTCTCTCTCCTCTCTAAAATGAATAAATAAAAATAATAATTCTAGAACATTTAAAAAAAAGAGAGAGAGAAAATCTATTCTAAATGGACCAAAATCAAGTTCAATGCCAAACCTGTGTAAATCATTTCTGCATTGTGATTAGAACTTCATTTGCTAATCATTCATAAGAATGAAATTTTAGGTTTTAAATATTTTCTAAAAGTTACTAGAGTTTCTTTGTGAAAAATACTTAGGAATTACCTAGACCAAAGACTTTTGCATTTAAAAAGAACTTAACTTTGTTTTCTTCATAGCTCATTTAAATAAATAGACATGCTCTTACATGTTGAGTATATATACCTTTACTATTTTAAAACTAAATTATCTTCACATCAAGGCTAAATGCTGATTGGGTGGAAAATGACAAGTTAGTGTTTAATAGGGAGAGAGTTTTAGCTTGGGAAGATGAAAAAGGTCTGAAGATGGATGGTGATGATGAACACAACATTCACAATAATATGAATGTACCTAATACCACTCAACTGTACATTTAAAAATGGTTACAATGGTAAATTTTGTTATGGGTATTTTGCCACAATAAAAAAGGCTAAATGCTGATACAGCAGATTTTTTAAAATATTGGCATTGGAGGCTGAAAAACCTAGAATATTTTATTTACTATAGGCTTATTTTAAGTGTAGTTATTATTGCTAACCACATCTTCTGAAAAACACACAGGTCTGAAAAACATCCCTAATTAAAACATTAGCAGAATTTACTAAGTGGGAGAAATTTTATACCAAATTGTGCTAAAAAGCAGCTGAAGCAGACACTTTAGAAAGACAAGTATATAATCTTCTTTGGCATTGAAGAGCAACCTCATCAACTGCACATTGCTCTCTTTAATTTTAGACTTAGTGGCACAGGTCCATTGCCTCAACTATCCCAAATACATTGGTATATATGCATCAGTGCTTGCAGAAGAAAAGCAACTGACTTTGATATGGGCCTATGACAGCTAAAGAGCAGATGGTCACTGGCATAGTGGACATTCCATTGGACAGACTGCCCTCCTCTTCTGGCATCTGCTGTCTATTCAACACCAGAGCCCCTGGCTGCTCCAGTTTCCAGGTGCTCCATGCAATTTGCTCTTTTCAGTCGTGACCATCTAGTTCACTACCATCCATCTTCAGACCTTTTTTAACCTCTCAAACTGAAACTCTCCCTATTAAATCCTAGCCTGTCATCTTCCACCCAATCAGGATTTAGCCTTGATGTTAAGATAATTTAGCTTTAAAATAGTAAAAGTATATACTCAATGTGTCAGAGTATGTCTATTTGTTTAATTGAGCTATGAAGAAAACAAAGCTATTTGCACTTTACACTGCAAATCTTCTCACTAGAACAGACAAGTTTCAGCACTGAACTCAAAATCATACACTAGGGAAATGAAAATGCCATATAAAATAGAACGCAAGAGTTTTTTTTTCTTTCTTGTTTTTAATTATTCCAAACATACTTTTTATTTACTTAAAAAATGTAGGCCCTGGCTGGTAGATCAGTGGATAGAGTGTTGCCCCGGAACACTGAGGTCACAAGTTTGATTCCTGGTCAGGCACTGATAGGAAGCAACCAATGAGTGCACAACTAAATAAAAAGCTAAGTGGAACGAGTTGGTGCTTCTCACTCTCTCCCTTCCTCTCTCTCAAATCAACAAAACATTTTTTAATGTAAACAATGAAGAGATAAAGGGTTATTTTAAAAACAAATCCATCTTATATTAAATAGCTCTAAAAAATAGTTTGGCTTTCCAAATCTCTTCCTACCTTAAGTTCTTAAAAAGCATTTTAATTTACTAATGTTCAAAATACTAGATTTTTGTATTTACATTATTAAGAACAACTTCACAAACCACAACACTTTTCCTTCTATAACTTTTGATTTGCAGTGTTAAGTGCAAATGCTTTTAAATTTTCCATTTCAATAATACTAATCAACTCCCTGAAACCCCATAAATAAAACATTAAAATTTTAATTTCAATTATCATCTCAACTTTGCACTTAATAAAAAGACACTTAAAAATCAGAAGGGGCTTGATCTGTGGTGGCACAGTGGATAAAGCGTCGACCTGGAACGCTGAGGTTGCCGATTCAAAACCCTGGGCTTGCCTGGTCAAGGCACATATGGGAGTTGATGCTTCCTGCTCCTCCCTTCTCTCTCTCTCTCTCTCTCTCTCTCTCTAATTCTCTCTCTCTCTCTCTCCCCTGTCTAAAATGAATAAATAAAGTCTTTTAAAAAAATCAGAAGGGAACCATAAATTAGCTTTTAAAAATCCTTTTCCTTGGCACCATAAGTGATACAAAGCTAATTTTTGATATAAAGGATTTCGGCTAAAATTTAAGTCACCAGGGCTATTCTCACCTTTCTTTGCATACCCTAAATCTATCTGTGCCATGTAAAATAGTCTATTATTTGGTCTATAAACTGATCTCCTTCTCATAGTGGGGCAGAACAGAGGCAAGGACTCAACACTAATGATGACTCAAGGCCATAAAACACTGCCACTCAGCTAAGTGCGGGTGACACACCTGGGACTGCTCACCTTTACGCACACAACGAGCATCCTTTATCTCAGGACTCCACTTAAGGCTGGATCCACAGAGAAATGTCGAAGGACCTTCTAAGGACATGCCGCCTGAACAGGAAAAGATCACCTTATCTCCAATTGTGTAGGAAGGTTTCTGGGGATGACTCTGCATGCCATCTGTCAGTGTAGGTAGAACACAGGCAATTCCTAAAGATAAAAAAGATAAAATAAAAAAGCAGAATACAAGGATTATTGCTTTCTTAAACCATCTTTCTAAACACATACCAGCCTGAATGGTATCAGTATGCTTGCTCTGCTCTTCCACATTAGAAGACAAGAAAGAAGAGGGAAGTTTATGCTTAGGGTGCCCAAAAAGAGATGGCCCACCACACCCCTCATATAATGGACCAATGACTGAAGACTACAGTTCTCACCCTCCCATGCTGACCCTCAAAGCAATGTGATGACTTAAAATAAATAAGCCTTTTTTTAATTTTTCTTTTTTTTTATTTTTTTTATTTTTCTGAAGTTGGAAACGGGAGGCAGATTCACCAGTTTTCAGACAGACTCCCACATGCGCCCGACCGGGATCCATCCGGCATGCCCACCAGGGGGCGATGCTCTGCCCACCTGGGGTGTCACTCTATTGCAACCAGAGCCATTCTAACACCTGAGGCAGAGGCCATGGAGCCATCCTCAGCGCCCGGGTCAACTTTGCTCCAATGGAGCCTTGGCTGCTGGAGGGGAAGAGAGAGACAGAGAGGAAGAAGAGGGGGAGGGGTGGAGAAGCAGATGGGCGCTTCTCCTGTGTGCCCTGGCTGGGAATCGAACCCAGGACTCCTGCACGCCAGGCCGACACTCTACCACTGAGCCAACCGACCAGGGCCTAAAATTTTTATTGATTGATTTTAGAGAGAGAGGAAGGGAGAGAGAGACAGAGAGACATCAATCTGTTCCTGTATGTGCCCTGACTGAGGATTGAACCAGAACTTTTGCATATTGGGATGATGCTCTAATCAACCGAGCTATCCAGCCAGGAAAAATATTTACTTTTTTTTTTTAAGATTCTTATTTCTTGATTTTAGAGAGAGGAGAGAGAGAAAGGAAGTCAGGAGGAGGAGCAGGAAGCATCAACTAAAAAGCATTGCTCACATTGCACAGACCAACTGATATAGGAAAAATGTATCCTCACATACTGTCTGTCCATCTGCTGAACAAACTTACGTTGCAGTACATCTGAGATGGAAGCCAAAGAGCAGTGTTAAGGGGACACAATATGCCTACATCTGAACAGATTAGGAGCCAAAGCCTCTAAGAAAGTAGACTGATTGTGGTAGACTCCTACTGACTGAACTTTAGAGGATGTCCTCATGCTCTGAGCCAGAACTGAACTTCCTGGCCAATCCTCATTTGTCCCAGGTGCTTTTAAATCACAATACAATGTGCCCCGCCTATCAGAAGCTCTATGGACTAGAGAGTACCGGGGGCTTTTTCAAGGCACTCCTGAAACTTACACAGGATCATATGAGCCTTTCAGAAAAGAGAGGGCAGAACTTGGGATTCACAGTGAGTGATAATTTAGCGTGATTCATTCTCTTCCATATTATTATCTCATCTTTAATTTATGCTACAGCCCAGGCCACTCACTCTGACAGTGCATTTCCCCAACAAGCCACTGCAAATCATCCCCACATCTGGCAACAGAGTCTCCTACAAGGGAGTATCCTTCCCTGCAGTTATACTCTATGTTTTTCCCAACAGGAAACTTGGTGTCTTCACCCTAAACAGAAATAAAAGCGAGAGAAAGAATATGCCTTTTTTGTATTAACAAAATGTTTCTTTAGATATATTTGGTCTATAAATTGTGTCTTCTTTTAATTATCAGGCAACTCTCTCTCTCTCTACACACATACATACACACACACACACACACACACACCCCCCACTCTTCCATCTCCCAACAGTACCTACATTTGGGGAAACTTCAGTAAAAATCTCAGTGTATGTATAATGTAGGGCCCAGAAATTGAGAGGCAAGATTGTTCATGGAGATAGTAAGTCTAGCTGTACAAAGGGAACCCTGATAAACAGCATCTCCTATGTGAGTGAGGAGCAGCCTTCACTGAGTCCGGGGCTCAATCATAACAAGGACTGAGAAAGGCACAAACTAACAGGGCCCCACAGCCAAGGAAATTCCCTAGAATGACAAGTAGCAGACAACTCGTTTTCCTTCCTGATGAAGAAAATTGCCCCGAGTACAATGACCCAGATCTCGCTAACACCGGCTGACTATCTGATTGGCTCCTGGGATAAATCTAATATTTCACCTTAAACCCATATTTATGAAGTTTTATTTTAAAAAAAAAAAAAAAGACTTCTTTCAGGGGCAAGAATAGGGAAAGTCCTCATGTTGAAGAACTATTTATTTTTATTTTAGTGAGAATAAAAATCTTTAGCTGCCCTCTGGCATGAGTATATTTCTAACTCATTGGGTGGCAGTATTGACTTACCTTGCCCCAGAAGATATACTGCCTTCTGCAGAATTCTAATCACCTTGGGCCAAAGAACAGAAGTCACAATCTAAAACCCTCATCACTAAAACTAAGACGCACTCATAAAATATTTTTTAGTGCTGCTTCATCATCAAAGAAGGACATGGATTATGGCATCAGTAGAGAGGCAGAACCTGAAGCAAAGGGTATACGTAAAAGAAACTATGTATCTCTCTCAAAACCAACTTGAACAAATCCGTGGTCCAAGGCAGGGGGTGGTGGACAGAATTCCGTTGGATCCAAAGACAAAGGAAAACAATGGGGCTCAAGCAACCTGGAAAGGAAAGGAAACAAAATATGATAGCATGAAGTTCCACAGTATCAACAACATTTTGCACCACAGCAAATATTTCATTGGCATCTGAAAGGACGCCATTTATGTAAGTATGTTGATGTGATACTTCTGTCATTGTCAGGATCAAATATCTGAGCCCAACCTGTGATAGAAAACTCAAACATAAACTCAGGCTTGCAAACGAGAGCTACTATCTCAGTGGTAGAAGGATAAAAAAACAGCAGAAAAAAAAGAAAAATAAATAAGTCTTTGAAAAACACACATACTTTATGTGATTTTTAGAAGTCACCTGTTTCAGACCTATTTTTTTCTCTTGCTGTTTGGTTCTGAAATTCTTTTTTTTTTAAGTGAGAGGAGGGGAGATAGTGAGGCAGACTCCCACATGCTCCCCAGTAGGGATCCACCCAGCAACCCCTATCTGTGGCCGATGCTCAAAGCAATGGAGCCATCTTCAGCACCTGGGGCCAATGCTCAAACCAATTGACCACTGGGTGCTGGAGGGGGAGAGGGAGGGAAGGAGAAAAGAAAGGAGAGAGAAGCAGATGGTAGCTTCTCTTGTGTGCCTGATTGGGAATCGAACATGGGACGTCCATACACTGGACCAATGCTCTATCCATTGATCTAACTGGCCAGGGTCAGTTCTGAAATTTTTTTAACACAGAATTAATTCTTTGTTAAAAATATGATAATTAGCCTGACCAAGCAGTGGAGCAGTGGATAGAGTGTCAGACTGGGATGCGGAAGACCCAGGTTCGAGACCCCGAGGTTGCCAGCTTGAGCAAAGGCTCATCTGGTTTGAGCAAAACTCACCAGCTTGACCCAAGGTCGCTAGCTCGAGCAAGGGGTTACTCAGTCTGCTGTAGCCCCACAGTCAAGGCACATATGAGAAGGCAATCAATGAACAACTAAGGTGTCGCAACAAAAAACTAATGATTGATGCTTCTCATCTCTCTCCGTTCCTGTCTGTCTGTCCCTATCTATCCCTCTCTCTGATTCTCTCTCTATGTCTCTGTAAAAAAAAAAGCCGATTGAATGTTTACTACGTGTTTGGGACCTTCGCAGTCACTCTACACATGTATTGCCTTAGTTCACTGTAACAATGAGATATGTAGAGAAAACAAAGACTTGGAGAGTTTGAATAAGTTGTCCAAGATACCAGGGCTAGATTCCTGTCTAATTAGGCTCTTACAATCATGCTCTTTCTACCTCTCACAAGGCAAGCCCTAGAGGGAGCTCATAATTATGATAGTGATAACAATGACATCCATCATTAAACAATGGTTTTCCATAGTGCCTGAGAGGTCAATACATTGCCAGTATTACCTCCACTCCAGGGATATGGAATCCAAGAGAAAGCATTAGAAATAGCCCATCAGTGTTGCCTCCTCTGAACTCAGCTCCTTGGACTCTTGCCACACTCTAAGGAAACTCAGAAGTGTGAAGTATCAGTCATCGTTTTCCTCTTTGTACTGAGGAGGAGGAGATTTTTCCCTCCTTGGAGCACTGAGAAGAGTCAAAGTCCTTCAGTGACTTCTTTAGGGCGCCCCTTTCCACCTGGCTCTCTGTATGAAGTCAGGGAAGTATTCTAGAGAGCAGAGACCTCCCCTGAGATCTCATCTCTCCAGAGACCTGTGCCCCAAGGCCAGCCTTCTCTTCCCACTGTAATTCTGCATGCTCACCACCTTCCTTGGTCAAGAGACATTGCTTACTTTAGATTATGAGGCACCAAAGACCTAAAAATCAAGCATCACACCTCCAGATACCCAAGTATTGTGCTTTTTTCAACTCCCATGACCTTCATATTATCTGACTAGAACTTTTTCCCCCGTTGATTTGAGGGTAAGCACGGGAGACACTGAGAGAGAGAGAAGAAGGGAGAGACAGAGAAAGAGAGAAGCATCAAATCACGGGTTCACTTAGTTGTTCAATTTAGTTGTGCACTCATTGAATGCTTCTCATATGAACCATGACTTGGGGTCAAACCTGTGACCTCTGGCTCACCAGGACAATACTTTGTCCACTGAGCCACCTGGCCAAGGCAGATGAGAACATTTTGCCAACCTTGACTAGAAGAGGTTAGGAAGAACAGTGTAAAACAGTGGGGCGTGACACAAAGAACGCCGACCCAGGGGTATGATTCCTCAGCTCAGCATTTTTGAGATAGCGTTTGCAAGGTCTTAACAATAGGAGTGAGTGCCAGACAACTGGGCTAAGTAGTGGAGGCATTCGCTGTCTCTGGTGCCCACACTGAGACGCAGGTCAAGCTTCTACAGTAGGAGTCAGACAAACATGAGTGTGGCAGGAACACTGGGCCAGGTACAGAGGGTCACCACGGCAGAGCGCCTTGGGTGCCCAGCCACAGGCAACACTAGGAGCCTTCAGCACTAAGCCCTGAAGATGTAGGCTAGACCTCTCTGTGTTTCCGCTCAGGGCCCAGAAAAGCAGCAAAAGCAGGGACAGCAACACCATGGCTGATACCAGGACCAGTTGTGGTGACTAATGACCCCATCAGCCCCAGTGGTGAAGAATCAGTGAAGGCCGTGCCCCTCAGGAGATCCACCTGGAAGGTTGGTAAGTATTCTGTTGAAATCCTTCCGAGACTCAAGATAGAAGCCCTCAGGACAGAGGACCCATTGTGGCTCTCTATGGAGCACACCCATGCCTTTCCTTACCCCTTCTTCCCCAGGCGCTCGCTCTTTCTCTCTCTTTCTCTGTCATAGGTGGGTCTTGGCTCTGAGTTCTTTCCTAGCCAGAACTCAAGACTGAGGTTGCTAAGCCCAAGGTCCAATCTGTCCCCAATCTCGGATCACAGCTGGTGCTGTTGGGTCACTAACATTCCCATTGCAGTAAGCTTTCTGCAGTAGTGACAACCAGCCCTATAGCATGTTTTGCCAGGCTCATGCATAAAAATTGGATGCAACATTGCCTGACCAGGCAGTAGCACAGTGGATAGAACGTCGGACTGGGACGCAGAAGACCCAGGTTCGAGATCCCGAGGTCACCAGCTTGAGCGTGGGCTCATCTGGTTTGAGCAAAAGCTCACCAGCTTGAGCCCAAGGTCGCTGGCTGGAGCAAGGGGTTACTCAGTCTGCTGAAGGCCCGTGGTCAAGGCACATATGAGAAAGCAATCAATGAACAACTAAGGTGTTGCAACACGCAATGAAAAACTAATGATTGATGATTCTCATCTCTCCGTTCCTGTCTGTCTTTCCCTGTCTATCCGCCTCTCTGACTCTCTCTCTCTCCCTCTCTGTATCTAAAAAAACAAAACAAAACAAAAATTGGATGCAACAAGATTTTTCCAATATTAGAAACAATTGAGATTTTAGATCATTTGCTAAAATTGTGATATGCTTCCCACAGTTTAACTTCAAGGGAACTTTCAAAGTAAATGCTTAAAGAAACTGGATCCCAAAGATGGCGGGTGGGCACTTTTTGGAAGTGTATATTCAAGTGGAGATCAAAGAATTGTGGGCTCTTGGAGTTATGATATACAGAAGTGGAGAAGAGTATTAAACCATATTTAAGAATTAAAAAAAAAAAAAAAAAAAAACAGGCCCTGGCCAGTTGGTTAGCAGTAGGAGCGTCGGCCTGGCGTGTGGAAGTCCTGGGTTCAATTTCCGGCCAGGACACACAGGAGAAGCGCCCATCTGCTTCTCAACCCCTCCCCTCTCCTTTCTCTCTCTATCTTCCCCTTCCGCAGCCAAGGCTCCATTGGAGCAAAGTTGGCCCAGGCACTGAGGATGGCTCCATGGCCTCCACCTCAGGCACTAGAATGGCTCTGGTCACAACAGAGCAACACCCCAGATGGGCAGGGCATCGCCCCCTGATGGGCATGTCGGAGTGGATCCTGGTCGGATGAATGCAGGAGTCTGTCTGTCTCCCTGCTTCTACCTTCAGGAAAATACAAAAATTTAAAATTTTTAAAAATATATAAAATAGAAGACTTGTGGACAGACTGACAAGACATTGAGCAGCAGGGCTAACTTGAAGATTATGGCTCGGAGTCAGGAAGAACTAGAACAGTGGAAGGCGTCACATGATACTCCTTAAATAAAAATATGTTGACTTTTTAAAAAGATATTAGCCATCTCAAGCACCTGGTCTTTTGATTCACAATAAATAAATAAATAAATAAATAAATAAGAAGGCGTGGTCTATTAAAAAAGTAATACAGCTATTATTGAATGCTTACTCACTGCCAGGCACTGTACTAATCATTCTATGTGCTTAATCTCATTCCATTCTGACAATATCCTATTATTGTTTTATCTGCTATGATGATCTTAATTTTAGAGGTGTGGCAAGTAACTTGCCCTGCGTCACACAGCAAGGAAGTGGCAGATTGACTTGATGCCAGCAGTCTCCCAGGTCCACAGCCTTTTCTAACAATGTGTCGGGAAGACTTGACACATAAGTCCAAGCTGGCCACTACTGCCTCTGTCCTCCAACTGACCCCAGTGCTAACAGGCAAAGCGGTCACTGGTAAAATCGCCGCCTAACTTCTGAATCTTTCAGTAGCCGCAGTGGATCAGTGCGTGTCCTGTTTTTGCCGGGAGGTCTGGGGTTCATTACCGAAGGTGCTTCAGCTCCTCGTCTTCCTCTCCACATTGCCTGCTCTCCGACGTCTCCCCGATGCAGGACTCTCCGCCCCCACTGGGAGCTGGGTTATTGCATTCTCGATGCCTTGTTTTCTTTCCGTCCACACAGGGGCCCCAAGTGGACCAGCAACTCCAGCCTCCATCAACCTTTCCTGTAGGGTTAGAGAGAGGGCGGTCAGAAAGTACTTAGAGAGGAGGGTTTCAAAGTGTAGTGCTCACTAACCTTCCTGCTCATGTGGTTATGGGGAAGAGGACAACCAGGGGACTTCCTACCTTCCTGTTCATGGGGGTCTCCTACAATGGCCAGAAGGTCTCTGCACACCAGCCAGGACAGCCCGTATCAAGGCTGCATTAGCACACTTCTTGCAATAATACCTTATGTTTGTTCATCATTTCACAAGTGTTTCAAATCACTTTCACTTGCATCCTATTATTTATTTACTTCTCACAAGAATGAATTCAGGTAGCAGGAGGTCAGTTACCATTATTTTTTTCAGTTACCATTCTTGTTTGATAGGCATGGAACCTAACCCAAAGTGGTTGAATTCCATGCCAATGCTACAACGGCTGCTAGGAGCCACATTCAGACTGCCACCCGGTCTTACAACAGAGTTCGGGTTCTTATCCTCAACCACAGTCTCTCAGTAAAGCAAGTAAGTTCCTGTTGTTAACACAGCGACAGGTCATGCAAAGGACATAATGTACTGGGTACCCCAAGGTGCCAACCCCAGGGCTGGCACTGTGCAAAGTAAGGAAGTGTCTGAGCAGGTGAAACGCTTTTATCTCCCACCAGCATCCTCCTCTCGAAGGCGCAAGGCACTGCCTCAAGACACCCTGGCCACCTTCCACCGCTGGGCTGAGGCATGACGCACAGTTCTTTTAATATTTCTCCCCATCCTAGTCCTTAGGGGAGGCAAGAGAGAACTTGTACCATATTCTAATAACTTTACTAATTAGAAACTAATCTCAGGAACATTATTTTCTCATACTAGATGGGTGTGCTTATTGTTCCTTAGCTATTTCTACTGCACAACCTGTATCCCTCTTTGCCCCACTCCACCCCATTCCTCAGTGTTATTCACCAAACTGAACTAATGTGTATAATATTTCCCCATGATTTTTCTTATGCTTTCTTCCATAATTAGAACCTGAGTTAATAAAGTGTATTAATAGGGAGTAATAATAGTTCCACCTATTATGATCGCTACTCCATTCCTTACCAATAGGGGGAGCTTCCATTTTATCAAAAACAAACAAACTGAAAATCCAAACCACAAAGGAAAGAAATCAGTGGTAGAATTTCTATTTACCCAGACAGACCACTTGGGGAGATGTTTGGAGGCAAGGATGCCTTCCTGATGCTTGTCCATAAGCAACCAAAGTTCAGTCATGTATTTATTTATTTATAAGACATTTATTAAGTGACTTCTATTAATCAAGCTCTATGTCAGGCTCTAGAAATAAAGAAATAAAACAGCCCTGATCTTAAGAAATGAGCTTCTAAATAAGAAAGACATATAAATAAATGTCACAAAGGCATACACTGTCTCCAACTTTGCCTACACATAATGTGACTCCCTGTACTAAAAAGTGCTTACAGCACTAAGCACACAGTTGAGCACGCAGCAGAGAGTCAACACACATGTATGAATAATTGATGAGTGGGACAGAATGCAAAGTATAAATAAAGATGTTTCAAAGAGCTGGCCATCAGAGAGTTTAGGCAACTCAAACCCAAGCTCCACAGACCTCGGCTATGACAGAAACCTCAATGAGGTGACTATGGAGGGATGGAAGGGGTTTCAGGCACCAATCTAACCTAACGGAGCATGTGGAATGGTAGCAGGTAGCAGACGGAAAAATAGAGACATCCAAAGGTCTTGAGCTAGTGCGTATAACCCAGAAGTGGAGCAGGGAGGGAAATACTGAATTATGGAGTGAGACTATCTCCTCTCCATTCAGCAAGAAGCACAGTCTCAGGGCCCAGAGAGAAAGGGTCCGGCAGAACTAGAGGAAGTTCAGCACACTGACCTGCTTCATCCTGTACGAGGACTCCATGCTCACACGCCATACCAAACGTGTACGGTTTGCAATGGCACTGACACTCGGTCCCCTCCACAGTGGCGACGCCGCCGTTTTGGCAAGGCCGGCAATGGCAGGGGTCGTATTCGTCCAGATATTCCTCGAGAGCCCGTCTCAGATACAGTCTTTTCACCGAGGCACAGGGCACTTCCTTTACCAGCTCGTACAGAGGGGTCAGCTACCCAGGAAAAGATGTCAGAGTCAGAAATCAGGGTTTTCGGTGACAGTATTTTCTCTTTGGTATTTAAGCTCTATTTCCATTAAAACAAAATCTAATCTTGTTCAAATAAAAATAGAAAGCAATTCACTTTCTTTGCAAGAATAAACTAGGGAAAATTAGGACCAGATAGGGAAGGATTATTTTTTTGGATCTTGTGTGCACGCACAAAATTTTTTATGAACCTAACAGAACATTCATTTTCTAGTTATTGAAAAATTCTTTTGAAGATAATACATTCCCACCCCAGCAGAGGCCAGAAAAAAAGGAACTGCACTTATATTTCAGAAAAGAAGCAAATGCTATTATATTTAAATTTCAATATCCAGACTCTGGGAGATTTAACATGTCTCCCGAGTGGAGACCATGATTCTTTCAACCCTGAAGAAATTTAAAGCAGGTAGGCATCATTGCTCTGTGTAGGATATATCCAACGCTTCAAGACCATAGCTGCTCAAGCTAAATTTCAACAATCTGTTCTCCCAGGGTAGAAAAAAAGACTCTGGTTGGTAACATTTGCCAAGTTCTCCAGGATAACTATTGTCACCACCATTGCTGATTTCAAGCTACCTCATGTCACTGAGCACAGTATGGGGATACGATGAGCATCGTTGACTTTGAAGAGAGTCAGTCCGCGCTGGCTGCAGTCCAGGACTGGGATTAACGTGGTCACATTTCCCTCCGCCTCTGCCCAAGCTCTTCTGAACTGGATGGCATTGCACAGCCATAGAGCTATACCATGTCTGTACTTTCTCTGTTCCTTTGCTAATCAGTCAGCACAGCTAACTATGACAGTTACAGTCCTATCTGGGAAAGAGCAGAGTTGAGCACAGAAAACAATATCTGTTTTTCCTTAATCAACTTTAAGATTTTTAAAGATTTATATGGGATACTGACAATGTAAACAGGTTACTTTGAACCGTAATGAATGGCACTTTAAGTTGAGACTTCCTGGGAACAATTTTCCCTTCTCCATCACTCTTATGAGGAGGTAAATGGGCGCAGATTATGTTAGGGAAGTAATTTGAGAAGCTACTATAATTTTTGAGTTTATAATATGTCCAAGTTTCTTAATCTCCGAAAATCAAGTTTCACCTGGGACTTTGCTTGACTCCCATGGTAGGGAACAGATCACAGGATCAATTCTCTCATAGCATTTGTTTTGACAATATAAAACTTTTCCCATTGAGATTATTGTATTAAGGAACATCATGACCATATGGCACAAATTTTGCTTTTTCTTACATACAATTGTGTCCACACAGAAAACTGGACAGAACTGAACCAAACAACATAGGAATACACAAAACACACAAACACACACCTCAAACATCTATCTAGTTTGCCACCTGTATGATAAACTACATCCCTCCACATCTGGGGTTACGACCATCTGTCCTTTCTGATTACTGTTCTCCTACTACTTCCTAACAGTTCACAAGCTGTACCTGTTCCATCACCCAACAAGCTTCAGATATTTTTCTAGGTCACATGCCACATTTATTAAACTATATGCTTTCTCCAGAATTTAACACTTCTAAAACTGTGCTTGTTCTGTTTTGGGTGCCTAATTTCTTTTTTCTTTTTTTTTTTCAATGAGTAGCACAGTTTAAATTTTTGACTGTTGCATCGCTAATCTCATTTTCCCCATAAACCCTGTAGTCTTTTTACTGTGCAGTTTTGCCTAGCTCTCTGATTTTTAGAAACACATTTGTTTCATTATAAAAGGACCTCTGGCTGTATCAATAAAACATCCTAAAATGCTCACAGCCAAATTGGTTCCATCTTAATTTACATGACTCTGGAAGCCTCTGAGCTGTGACCATGACCACAGGAGGAAATGTGACCTGGTGAATGTAACAAAACTGAATGCCTTCCTCCAGCAAGAATCTATAGCTCCTCTGAATTGGAGAACAAAGAAAATAATCAAATTTAGGGCAAAAGCTTAAAATGCCAATTCCATCACTGATTTCTCTTGGGATTCACTAAATATTTTACCTCTACAACTGAAACATGGACATACAAGATAGCAAACCTTCTGTTTCTTATTATTATTATATAGGCATTTATTTTATCATACAGAACATAGGCTGGGATTCATAAAATGCTAATTACAGCCTTCTCTGTTTAATCGCCTTTCCCCCAGGGCAAGCCCAACCTGTCTGCTTCCTGTGCTAGAAACTGAGCCAGCCAATACCTTTTGTTTTATGACTTGGGGAAGAGCAGTCACAGACCCCGCCCAGGAAGAATAGCGTTGTTGGTTTCCAGCAGGGTTATTCAGCTCCAGGTAACTGAGGCCAGACACGAAGCCTGGACCTCCCCCTCGGACAAAGGGGTTCCCTCGCAGCACGTTGCCCTGAGTTGCTGCATGAGAAGAAATCCAATGAAGTAAGTCAGGACGTACCAAGGAAAAGGAAAATGAGACCATAAATGTGAAAAGTCTATCAAGTATTAAAACACAATCCATCCAACTCTATGACATTCTGGAAAAGGCAAAGCCATGGAAACAGTAAAAAAAAAAAAAAAAAAAAATCAGTGATAGCCAGGTGAGCACTGGGCAGATGTCGGAACACACTGGGCAGGATGTCGGAACACAGAGGGTCATTAGGGCAGTGAAGTTGTTTTCTATGATACTGCCATGGTGGTAGATAGATGTCATCATACATCTGTGCAAACCCACAGAATGTACACCAAGAACAAACCTCACGTGAACCCTCATGTGTCAATGTAGGTTCATGGGTTGTAACAAATGTACCGTTGTGGCACTGGCTGTGATAGCAGGCAGGCTGTGTCTATGTGGGGACAAAGGGTATATGGGAACTCTGTCCTTTCTGCTCGGTTGTGCCCTGAACCTAAAGCTACTGTGAAGAACAATATCTGTTGAAATAGAAAAGAGAAACAGTCATTACCTGACAGTAGATGACATCAGGGAATGATTGTTCATATTCTTCATGTTCTTAAGTGTAATAAGAATATTATGTGACACAAGAATAATATTTCTTGAAAGATACTTGCATATATTTAGGGATCAAGCATTATGATGTTACTTCCAAATGGTTCAACAAATACTACAAATATTTTAAATATGTTATATTTATACATTGCTAGAGTCAATATTATAAATGTTATATATAGATATAGACAGCAAAATGTCAATATAATAAATGTTACACAGAGGAGCTGAGTATATGGGCGTTTATTACTGTGTTCTTTCAACTTGCCTGTATGTTTAAAATTTTTTATGATAAAATGGGGGGAGTTCATTGCATCTGGAATATGAACAATAGCAAAAAAGCTATTGATAAACAAGCATACAGTTACACACAAAAAGTGTTTTGAAATTTTGACTACTAATTGAATACTTTTTTCCCACTGATGTGCCTTATAACTTCAGAAATATTTTTTATCTCCATGTGTAATTGATTTTTACACTTGTCATGGCCAGAAATTCTTAACTTGCACATCACATTTGGGGTGATTTTCATTTCCTTTCTTTTACTAAAGTCCATAAAATTTTCAGAAAGTTTTGCAAGTTCAAAAATTGTAGTTTTATCATCAGAAACTATTAAATAAATTGCCTGAGTGCTCCCTCATCTTCTGTGTCAGCTAATTTTTAATTTATGTAAATAGTCACCCTTTCAATGAAGTGCATCGCAAAGTTCAGTCCCTGAACTACCTGAATCAGGGTTGTCCGGAGTGACTGCAGATCTCTGGGCTCCAACCAAGCCCGATGAGAGAAGAACTGAGAGGATAGCCTCGGAGTCAGCATTTCAACAGGCTACCCCTGGTCATTATCCTGCATACTGCGAATCACTGCCTTAACGGGAACCCTGTTTATTCTTAAGCCTGGAGTGCTCCAGCCCACACCCCAGTGAGCTCTGTACTGCTGCTTCTCCTAGACCAGGGGTCGAGGACCCTTTTGGCTGAGAGAGCCATGAATGCCACATATTTTAAAATGTAATTCCATAAGAGCCATACAACGACCCATGTACGTTATGCATTATCCAATAAAAATTTGGTGTTGTCCCGGAGGACAGCTGTGATTGGCTGCAGCCACCCACAACCATGAACATGAACGGTAGGAAATGAATGGATTGTAATACATGAGAATGTTTTATATTTTTAATGTTATTATTTTTTTTTATTAAAGATTTGTCTGCGAGCCAGATGCAGCCATCAAAAGAGCCACATCTGGCTCGCGAGCCATAGGTTTCCGACCCCTGTCCTAGACGCCAGCCTGGTGTAACAGTGAAGAACTCACACTGTGAAGCCAGATTTTGTGCATTTGTATCTTACGCCTGATGCTTACCAACTATGACCTTGGGCAACCTTTCTGTGCCCCAGTACCTCAGTCTGTAAAATGGGAACATGAATGATACCTAACTCTTAGGTAGGTGGAGTGAGTATATTGGTTAACTTTTGTAAATTACTTAAAATTGTGCTGGGCACATAGTGTTGTGTGTTTATTAAATATTACACAAAATAAAATAAAATGAATGAACAGCTTCCAGTTGGCAGCCGAGCTGATTACTGATATCGACATCCTCCCAAAGCTCCTACTTCCATTTCTATTTGCAGATCAGTATATTTCTGTCCTGCACACAAATGTGGACTCCTCCTCTGTTGTGTCAGCTCCTTAAGGACAAATCCAGCACCGCATTCCCAGTGCCCACAACAATCCCTGGCACATTCTATGGGCTTCATAAGCAGTTGCCGAATGAAGTAAATAAACTGGGTTACACTAGGCTGTCTCCCTCCATCTTGCAGTCATCACCCATATTCCAAGAACCTCCCACTTGTCTGATGAGAACTTGGGTACCTGGGTCAGTCTTCACCTTCTCCCCAGTTTTTCCAATGCTGCTCAGTCCATGGCCTCACACAACACGCTAAGGTCTCACTTCTATCCCTACCACACAAAGAATCTCAGTTTAAAGCAATTAAGCCAAATCCAATGAAGATTCCTCAGTCCTTTTCTTGCTCACCTACTCCCTAGCGTTTCTCTCTGTTGACCTCTACTCCTTTATTTTCCTTGTTACTGGTCTTTTCTGATTCTAATCCTATCAGATTCTTATTTCTCAGTCCTTCTTCTTTCTCTACAACTGTATCCTTATAAACTTTCATTTCATCACTCCCTATATTAAATCCTTTAATGGTGCCCCTGTCATCAGGATGAAATCCAAATTCTTTCACTTGGCATCTAGACACAGTCTAAATCAGCTCACTCTTCTGCTACTTCTTTACTTGAAGACTCGCACCCCATACCCCCCCAACACCGTACAACCACCACCAGCAATATGCACCAAAGACTTCCATCGCATGGGGGATCCATGTCACAGAGCGAACCTGAACCTTCTCCTGATGGGACATTTTTCTAGGCATGTTTGCCAGCCGTCAGCACAGGGGCGAGAGGTGGTATACACTGAGGACATATTTACAGTCCACAGGAGATGCCCGGTGAACTTTTCACTCTGTGTGAGTCTCATTGCCTTGACATATGAAAGGGAGATCAGAGGCAAAAATAACCAAACAGAAGATAAAACAGGGCACATGGTAAAACTGCAGAGGACCTTGGCGACCAGGAAGTAACCAAAGAGAGGGGTGGAGGTGAAGCTTGTAATGCACACGCTCCCCTTCCCATTTACCTGTAGCCTGTTTTAAGGCGTCCTCCATCTCCTTGCATTTGCTTGAAGAATAATGAAAAAAAAAATTGACACTTTTGGAAGAACATTCCTTCATACTTTTTGAACTGAGACCTGGTGGGAAAAATGAAAAGGGGCTTCATTTCAGTATTTGTTGAAGACCTGTGAGACACAGCCAGGTATGAGAGGGAGATTAAGAGGTTGCTTTCCACTACTGTGCCCATCTAATTAAAAGTAATATTCTACGTACATTTTCAAGTGCTCTAGAAGAGTCAAGGGTCAGAAAAAAAAGGATCTTTGTAGTTAAACAAAGGAAGAGTTGCTAAATCTTCCTTTCAAATGCTTGAGCAAATATTGGCTCCTATTAGTTTTGACTAGAGAAAGAAGGAAGTGGGGGTGATTTCTACATGAAACAGTAGAGGGAGCAGTAGCACTCCCCAAGGAGTGATATTTTTCACCCACCCATAGTCAGCTGCTCAGGCATAAAGCTAATAGATGAAAGTAGATGTGTAGTGGCCTCCAGCCCACCTACTGGAGACCCCAAAAGTTTGGTTCTGGTTCTTAGCAATTAATTCCTAAAACTTTAGTTCTACAGTCTCCATCTCTCCATCTTTAACATCTCCAGTTTCTAACATTTCTTACCCCGACTCATAATCTTAGTATGTGAAAATTACTACTTGTTATATAATGCACTTATTTCTTTTAAAAAATGAGGATAGGAAATAATCAAGTGTGAAAACATATTTTTCTTATATGATTTTATTAATTATATTAACCCTCAGTTTTTCTTTAAGAACAACTAGAGGCATATACAAGATGGCACAAAAGTAGGTTTACAGTTATTTATATGGAAAATAATACAAATAGTTAATAAATAATAACACAAAAGTAAACTCTGTGTTTTGTGTACTTACAACTGTAACCCTGCTTTTGACCCACCCTGTATTATATCCCAAGAGATTTGATTATATTTAAATTAAAATATTTAGAAAAAACAGAAACTGCCCAAAAATAAAGTTTTCCTCAAAAAAAAAAAAAAGAAGGCCCTGGCCGGTTGGCTCAGCGGTAGAGCGTTGGCCTGGCGTGCGGGGGACCCGGGTTCAATTCCCGGCCAGGGCACATAGGAGAAGCGCCCATTTGCTTCTCCACCCCCCCCCTTCTTCTCTGTCTCTCTCTTCCCCTCCTGCAGCCGAGGCTCCATTGGAGCAAAGATGGCCTGGGCGCTGGGGATGGCTCCTTGGCCTCTGCCCCAGGCGCTAGAGTGGCTCTGATCCCGGCAGAGCGACGCCCCAGAGGGGCAGAGCATCGCCCCCTGGTGGGCAGAGCGTCGCCCCTGGTGGGCGTGCCGGGTGGATCCCCGGTCAGGCGCATGCAGGAGTCTGTCTGACTGTCTCTCCCTGTTTCCAGCTTCAGAAAAATACAAAAAAAAAAAAAAAAAAGAATACTTTTACCAACTTGAAATGCTTTAAAATAATTTTCCTTCATTTCTTCTAAGTGTGAAAGAAAAAAAAATTGGCAGCGAAACTGAATTTAGGTCAAGCCACTAACTGGATTAATTTTCCAAAGAAATTTTGCCTCTGTCATTGTTATAAAACTTACACTTGTGCAACTACTATATTTCCAACCTGTAAAGTTAGAAAAGTTCAAATATTACTTACATATTAATTGGTAAAAATTAAGCCTGCTAGAAAAAAAATTAGCCAAGGGAAACAGAAAAATATTGTAGTTCACCCACAATAAGAGGCAACAAAGACCTTGTCCGAAACTCTTGTAAGAAGTCTTATTCTCACTCACTCTGAAATTCATAATGGAAGCAACTACTGTAAGTTGCATCCTATTTGATAAGAATGTAATTGGACAATTTGGGACACTTCCATATAATTTTCTAACAACAGTTGTATCAAGTAGCTATGTGACCTGAATCCTGCAATATCAGGTTTTTTAAACCTACTGCTTTAATTTTACCATCATATTTTAATAGCAGCTATTCACTAATTATTTCAGTTATAGAGAAGTAAATGTAGTATGCTATCTAGCATTGTTAAACTGCTGCTTTAAGGAAATATGTAAACATAACAAAAGAAAAAGAAGTCTCACTCTCCTCCAAAGAGGTAAGGGCACCTCACCTGATAGGAAACGTCCTGAAGAGATGACTGGCATGGAGAAAGAAGTGTGGGTGTCAGCTTAGGGACAAAGTTGGGGAGGAGCAGGTTTGACTTGGAATATTAGTATGTCAGAGCCAAAGGGTCTCCAGAGAGGAAAAGTGGATACTAAGCCCCCAGTCTCTCCCTTCCCACACTGGGGCAGCTGGTGAGGATCTCACCGTGAAGTCAACAAGCATGAACTCAGTGGTGTGCTCTGATTTTAACAAAAATCAGGCATCTCTGTCAGCCACATAGCAGAAGGAAAAAACCAAGCTCGCTTTGGAGCCAGTTAGACCATCTTATGATCTATATGTCCTTTGATGAGAGTTCTCAGGACACTGAGTCTCCATTTCTCAGTTTGTGGGACAAGAATGATACTGATTATCTCTCTGGGTAAGAGTGACAACCACTGTTAACATACCTAACTGACCTGTTGTAAGAAAGATAGTCAATACATTTACAAGCAAACTTGTGACATTCAGAGATTTTTTTAAAGGAATGTGAGTAGTAAAGAACAGAGATAAATAAAATACTTCTTTAAAACATCTTAATCTCTGCAATAACAGTCAATTCCTCATTAGTTTTGGGGGGTTTTTTCCTGAGGAATATTGGTTAATCTGAGAAACAGGAAAGATGAAAAAGTATTCTAAAAACCAGTCAACACCCTCTGGAGAGAATCGATCATCATAATGGCTTTCCTCATATTTCAGGGCACTGTCTAAAACAGTAGGCAGAATTTTCTTAAAGCCTATACGATATCGAATAAAGTCTAATGGATTCTTGCAGTTTGGGATTCCTTTGCAATTTAATTTCTATTTATCTTATTTTAAAGCTCTAAAATTTAAGTTAACTACATGTTATTTCCCTATTTCAATCCCTGCAATGTTTTTATATAACATTAAAAATAGGAACTGCATTATTCCATACGTAGGTGAGAGATAAAAGTGAAAAACTAAGAGACATTGATAAGAGTGTGGTGGTTAGGGGGGGGGGAGGGGGGAATGGGAGAGGGAAAGGGGGAGGGGGAGGGGCACAAAGAAAACAAGATAGAAGGTGACAGAGGACAATCTGACTTTGGGTGATGGGTATGCAACATAATTGAACGACAAGATAACCTGGACTTGTTATCTTTGAATATATGTATCCTGATTTATTGATGTCACCCCATTAAAAAAATAAAATTATTATTAAAAAAAATACTCTACCGATTTGTTTCATTTTCTCTGAGTCCAAATAAAATAGAAGTTGGTACTCTCCTCCTAAGGATCCAGACTGCAGAAAATGTGTCCCATACTTGTCAATTAGTTTTCGGTAGGCGCTGTAGTCATACAGGGAGGGGAGGTAGGAGAGTTCCCTCCAGAATGGCTCAGAGAGATGTAAAAATTCTGGATTGTTATTCCTGAATTGAGCCACTTCCACAGTGTTCTGAATAATCAACAACTGATAATTCTGTGGGAAGAAGAAAGAATAAAAGGAGTTTTAGGGCGAAGATGAAAAGGTCATGGAGATCGTTTCCTGTCCAACGTGTCCATCAACTGCCATCTTCACCAACTGCCACCGTCAACCCAGGCTATATGAATTTTCATTTTGATGCATGATAAAGTCTCTTCTGGGTCCACTCACTTGAAGCAATCAAAGGAATTTTTGGGATCCCAAGAAGGAAAAATATATGAAGGATGTCATGGTAATTTCTTTTATGCATGATCTTTAAAACTCCATGACCAACTTGTTATGCCTTCCTCAACTACAAAAAAAGAGCCAACTTCATTAACTATTAAATAATTTCACAAATAAATACATAAAATAATGTGTCCCTAAGGTCTACATCTTGGCATTGACATATAGGTAGGGTGACTGTATAATTTTCTCCCATACTGAAGTATTTACAAGTTAAGTCACTTATTAATAAGGTCTTTTAACTACTTCTTAAGGACGTTTTGATGATGTTCAAAACAGAACCCCTTATACAAAATCCTCACTTACGTGAACAATATGGATATGATAAATGTTTTCATAGCTCTTATTTACACAGTTTCTTAGTCATAAAACAAATAAAGTATTTTTATACAATTTTTGTGGAATTTATTAATCAAGTTACTAACTATAAGATGAGATAAAAGGGCCCTGGCCGGTTGGCTCAGCAGTAGAGCACCGGCCCAGCATGTGGAAGTCCCAGATTCAATTCGCAGTCAGGGCACACAGGAAAAATGACCATCTGCCTCTCCACCCCTTCCCCTTCTCTCTCTCTCTTTCTCTCCTCTCCTGCATCCATAGCTTATTTGAACAAGTTGGCTCTGGGTGCTAAAGATGGAACCATGGCCTTACTTTAAGCATTAAAATAGCTCGGTTCCTGAGCAATGGAGCAATGGCCCCAGATGGGCAAAGCATCAACCCTTAGTGGGCTTGCTGGGTGGATCCTGGTTCAGGTGCATGTAGAAATCTGTCTCTCTGCCTCCCTGCCTCTCACTGAATAATAATAATAATAATAATAATAATAATAAATGAGATAAACTATGCAGATTGTGAATGATGATCAGTCTGAAAGGTTTTTCAGCAGTAAGTGTATATCAATTAGCACAGTTTACGTCAACTGTTTAGGTTGCCAAGATGAAAGTTTTGAAATTTAAAAACAACAAAGTGTCTTAAGTCTTTCAACTTACTTACATGAAAATTTTGATATCTCAAAAATAACAAAGAATTTTAAACATTTTCTGGTATTAGCATTTAAGAAGCTCATATTAATTAGATTTTTAAATTATAATTGTAACACTTAAAAAAGTAGCATTAGTAATCATGGATGAGAAATTTAGAAAAGAAGTAAGTAGAAGATTTGGAAATAAGTTGTTTTGTTTTAGATTTTCAAATAAGTACAAATACTTTAATGAAAAAAATAAAAGTATAAATAAACGTATCAAAGAGAATTAACCAGACAAGACCATACCTTTTAAAGAAATGTATTGTCTCCCTGAAGAAGATAGTGTTGCCCTGTTTTAAAAAATGGGAGCTAATTCTTTTGGTAAACACACTTTTGTTAATGTTATAAACACTTAAATCAGTAAAAAAGGGAAAAGCTAACTAATATTTCATACTAACCTTTTCCTTCTGGTTTTCATTGCAATTTGAATAATGGCTCTGTGAAGAAGACGATGATGAATGAAAAAAGGAGCGTTTCCTTTTAGATGATGAATAGTGTGTTGACGTTTCTTTCACATAAGACCAGCTACTGTTGTAAAATTCATGATTAAAATCATTATTTATTTTCACCTGTAGAGAAAAGGAAAAATTTTTACTATAACCAAATTAAGGCCTTGGACATAATCAAGAATCTTTTGTCATAGATCTTTTAATATACTTTCTTTCTACAAGATCCCAAAGACAAAGCTCTTCATTGACCCAGAACTGCTGGCCCTCTCATTAAGACTAGGCCTGCCTGAGTATCAGGAATATAATCACTCTTTGTTAAAGCAGCAAACATGGTATTAATAATGCATTTGGGTAACAAAATGCATCTGTGCACAAACATCTTTCATTTTCCTTTAATGTCAACATTTAGCCCGGAAGTGAACAAATTCACAAGGTTACACTTAAAAAGAAAATTACGAAGCATTTGGTTCTTGATTTCTTTTTTTTCTGAGTGGAATAGAAATGAAAATAAGCTGTATAAAGCAGTTAAATTATACGGACTTTGTTTTGGAATGTTCTATGTGATCCTGTAGTAGATTTAACTTTCCGAGTCTATTATGATTTATGTGAGTAAGCTTCTTAATTGCTTAGTTCAGCAGCTCCTCACTCCCATCTATTCTACACATAACTGCAAGAATCATCTTTTTTTAAGGTAGTGTCATCTTCATAAATTTTCTTTAATTAATCCCTTCTTCCTTCCAGCTTAGATCCTGGATTCCCTCAAACTGACTCTTCCTCTGAAATCATAAATTCAAATATCCTACACTCTGACATCGCTTACTCTTTTGACTCTCATTCTATACTGCTCATAAAAATTAGAGGACATTTCAAAATTAATATGAAGCTGTAAAATATCCCCTAATTTTTGTTAGCAGTATATTATCACCGTATCTGTTATTTAGCTGCATAGAGACAAATTCATCAGTTTCTTTTTCCTTCTTTCTCCCTGTCAGCACCTCCATTTTATCACTTCCTTCCTGTTGCACTTCTGACTTCCACCATTGTCTCACCAGCAGACTTAACCTCCTTGCCTAGCTGTGTCCTACCATCATATTTGCCTGGCGAACACCTAACCCAGGTTCCATGCTTGCAGCTGAACTGCTTAGCACCACTATAGAAAACCCACACAACTACAGACTGGTGTCACTATACGTCCATTCATGGTGTCCAGCCTCAGTGGAACCCTCAGTGCAGTCTGGCAGACCTATTTCTCCAGTCAATTTTCTTTCTCTCCCATTCTCTAGTCTCTGTTTCACAAGTTCCGCACCTCCCTCAACCTCTAGTCACACAACCACTTGCTTTACTCTAAGACTATGAACTTACATTCCAATAAACCAAAAGCCACCTTTCACCTCACAGAGAGCTCTGTACCCAGTGGCACTAGGTCCACTTGAACTAGTGTGGACACCCCCCCCAAATCTTGCACCTGGGTCTAGCACTTTAATAACTGACTCACTGCCCATGGCTTTCACCCCACTTCCCTCCAGCTGGACCCTCAATTTCCTCAGTAACAGGCTACAGTTTCCCTCCATTCAGACAAACATCCATAAATCCAGTGGCTGGAAAGGCATCTTGGATGACAGCTCCCGAACCGGGCCACACTGTGGAACACAAATGTCAGGAGTATGCTGTCTTTAAACTCCTCCTCTTCCTCAGCAGCTGTGGACTGCGGGTGTGTCCACCTTCCAGCTATGTCGGAAACGCTCTTCCCTATTCTTGTCTCTGCTTCCTAACTGTCTAAATTACACCCAAATGCATACATGTGTATTTTTTTCAATTCTCTCTCATAATTATATATATTAAAAAGTACCAACACATCCTTCTAGGAATAGAAGGAGAAAAAAAATGTCTGCAAATGCCTCTCTCACAGTCTTGCTCCTGGCCACAGGTTAAATTTGAATGCATAGTATTCATCACATAGAATTCAGAGTTGAAATGCAATTAACTACAATACATTGGGAGAGTAACACATAGAAAAATAAAGGACTGTGAAGTCTGACCAACTGCATCCAAGTGCTACTACTTAAGAGTTTGGTGACTTAGAATAAGTCTCTCTGAGCCTCGATCTCTACATACATAAAATAGTAAAATACTACTGGTCTTCCAAAGATATGGTGAAGATTAAACCTATACAAATTGGCAATGATGTTCAGGTGCCACGGTAAATATTCAAAATTGGTGATTATGATTATTTTTCAGATCAGTTTTACTTTTCATTTTCATGATTCAATAGCTCTTCGACGCAATGTATTCTGTCATACATTGGAGGCTAATGAGTTTGCTGTTCCTAATTGAAACTACCTTTGGAGAGGGTTAGTTTTGGTACACAAGGGCCCTTCTGTCTGAGCATCCTGATAGTGTTGGTTTACAAATTTGGAAGTAAGAGATAGGGAGCACTGAGTCGGAGGTTTGGGGCATTCTGGGGAGACGGGTAGAAAGCACTGAGACAGAAGATCCTGGGAGAGGAGGGCATGGCAGAGGGGGGAGGGCAGCTGGGACCTGCTCAGTGGGTGCTCGCCACTGATAAGTCTGACCAGCAGCGCTGCTATGATAAAGTAAAAGCTATCTCTGCAGAAGGAAGAAATGGAGGAAGAGAGGAAGAGAGGGAGGGAGGAAGGGAGGAAGGAAGGGAGTTTAAAAGAGAATGAGACCAAAACCTTCATTTTGTTGAGCTTGTGGAAGGGCAGACATTTTAAGACAATATCAACTGTTTTTGTTGAAATGTGTTTGCATTACTACAACAGAAAAATGTCTCTTATATATCCCCTACAGATCTTTAAGAATGTCCCCCAAAGCCCTAACTGTTTTGGTGTAGTACATTTTGTGTTTAAATCACGGAATCAGATGAGTTTCCATGTATCTGACAGAAGCCACTTGTGAGAAGCAGCAGCCTAGAGCCAGAGCAGAGACTGAGACTGTGATCAAATGATTAAAATTTATGAGCCAGGCAATACAGATGACATTGGCAGGGGTTTGAAGTACATCCCACTCTTCACAGGGCTGGTGGTGGTATGAATTGATACATGCATGTTGGGAACGTTACTTAGTAATGAGTATCATAGACAAGGCAGCGATTTGAGTTCCAGGCATGCCCTAGGGAAATTCTCCCTCATTTTTATGGAACTAACGCACAAGAATGTTCAAGGCATTTTCATAAGAAACTATTGGGAACAGCAATAAAAATGCCTTCTACATCAGCATAAACAAAATTTAAAATCATAATTTGAGTGAAAAAAATAACAACCCATAGAAGGATATCTACTATATGAGTTACTGTATTTCTATAAATGGTCAAAAACTAAATTATACATTTTTATTTAGACACAAAGACATGGGGATACACATACACAAATAAACAAGAAATGATTAATATGGAAGATGAAATGGTGGTTGCCAGAGAATCGGGGGCAGGGGGAAGGGGCGTTGACCAGAAAGGGATGAATATCACTAGTAATATTCTGTTTCCTCCGGTGGGTGGTGAGCATATATGGGTATTTGTTTTATTAGTTTTCTTTTTCCAACTGCATGTAGATGTTATTCACACTCTTTTGTATATTTAAAACATTTTACAATTGAAACATAAAAACATTTTTAAGTGACACTGTGGCAATTCTAAGAAAATCATTAGACCAGTCATGGGCAGTGCCTTGAGTTCTAACACCCACGCAGAGACAGACCACAAGGTTCTGAGCCCGTGTGCAGCAGACGCAAAATGAAAAGGAGGCAAAAGGATATTTCAGCTTCAATGATACAAGTTGAAAGCACCATTGCCCTGGACTCCAGAGTCACGTGCTAGGGATTTATTTTTATTTATTTATTTTTTTTGTATTTTTCTGAAGCTGGAAACGGGGAGGCAGTCAGACAGACTCCTTCATGCGCCCGACCGGGATCCACCCGGCATGCCCACCAGGGGGCGATGCTCTGCCCATCCCCGGCGTTGCTCTGTCGCGACCATAGCCACTCTAGTGCCTGGGGCAGAGGCCACAGAGCCATCCTCAGCGCCCGGAGCCATCTTTTGCTCCAATGGAGCCTCGGCTGCGGGAGGGGAAGAGAGAAACAGAGAGGAAGGAGAGGGAGAGGGGTGGAGAAGCAGATGGGCGCCTCTCCTGTGTGCCCTGGCCGGGAATCAAACCTGGGACTTTCGCACACCAGGCCAATGCTCTACCACTGAGCCAACCGGCCAGGGCCAGGATTTTTTTTAAATCAATAGAAAACATTTATTGGAACTGACCACATATTGGGCACAAGTAAATTCTCCACAAATAAATAAATAAACAAACAAACATCACAACAAGAAAGATCTCTAGCCTCAACTCCCAGGTGAGAAATAAGTAAAATCAATGGAAGGACGCACCTGAAATGTGTAGGAGAGGATATTGGAGCTCAGTCTGTAATAATCTTTCCCGTCCCCACTGAACACCTTTCTGCACTGACCACCAAAGCTTTTCGTGTTGATGACTCTGCTCCCCAACTTGCCGGTGAGTGCGTTGTAACTGTTTGTTTTGTTTTTAAAAGAAGAATAGATAGTTAAAAATCAAATAGTGCTTGCTGAAAAGAGGTCATTAGAGAACTCTAGAAATACATTACGGTCAAGTATGTCTTTGAGAGAGCTCAATGAGAGAGAACAGCATTCCAATGCATACTGCTCATCCTCCAGCCTCTCCTTCCTGGCACAATACACTGCTCACCAAAAGTAGGGGACATTTCAAAATGACTATGCAGCTATAAAACATCCCCTACTTCCTGTGAGCAGTGTAGCTAAAACTGATATCTGGGGAAACCCAACATCTTCTTAGCCTCAGAATATGTTTGGCAAACACAGCCCTTTCGTATCTATGGCAACAGCTGTGTTTGAATTGAATCTATAGATAAAACCAATACAAATTAAGATTACTCTTGAGAGCCCTCTACAACAAATTTCAAATGATTGCCTCTTGGAATGTTGACTGCTATCCTCTTTACAGTAATCTTACTATCTTTCTGTGAATGAACTTTAAAATGTCATAGACAAAAAAAAAATCCATCATTCTATCACAGATTATTTTCAAGCCTTGAAATCTTAGCTCGGATCTGACCCTTAAAAAGTCTTCAGAATCCTCTTCAAAAAAGCAAACACACAGGATGGTACCAAGTTGACTTGTAAATGAAATTTCTCAGCCAGTTTGAGCAACTGACTACTTCACTAAACCAGTTCCCTCGTCTCTCTCTCCCTCCCTCCTTCCTTCCCTCTCTTCCTCTCTCCCTCCCTCCCTTCCTCCCCCATAGTGTGACCAACTATGCAGATTTTTACAGATCTATGAGGTTTCTCATAATGTAGGGTTTTGGGTGCTAAAAACAGGACCATCCAGGGACAATTGGGCACTCTATATTTTACTGCATATATTTACAGGTATATAGATATGAATTAAAAAATTGTTTCAGGATGTGGCAAAGAGCTCTGAACCAAAGGCTTGGCTATTAGGTCATGTGCTATTAGCCTCACCAAAAAATAATAATAATGATAATAAAACAAAACAAAATGAAGAATTATAACCCGCCAATGTGCACAGGAGACTCCCAACACCTTACCCATTCCCAGTAAGTTCTATGTTGGGAGGAGGTTTATCGAGGTCACAGGAACGTCTGCTTTCTGTGTCCTCACATCTGTCTTCATCGGTGCCATCCTCGTCACAGTCAGAATCACCGTTGCAGACCAAAGACTTGCTGATGCACTGCCCTGGCCATGAGAAGCCACCACACAATAAGAGAGGGAAGAAAGGAAACACAACATGGAATCATCTTGGGCATTCTAATGAGAATTTAACATCAGACCTCAGCTGTCCAGTGAAGGCTTGGCCATTATTTTGGCCCTCATTTTGCAACACACAAAATTGATGCTGATCTTGGCTGGATGCAAAATTGAAAATAAAACCTGAATTCCTGTTCCAGGCTTTCACCCAGAGGCACCAGGCCGTTTGTCTGAATCCTGCAGAGCCATTGGAAAGACAAACTGACCCTCTGCCCTTCCACATTCGGTGTCTTTTCTGTAATCACTGTCCCAAATGCCAAAGTCCTGCTTTTCTTGGTGATTTAGACATGCAGGCTTTCAGAGCATGGGAACTGAGCCAAAAGTTAAAACTCAACAATGTTTTAGCACCTACTCTGTGTGAGGCACTCTTCTGGGTGTGGGGATACAAATATGAATAAAAATGGTATCTGTCAGGCTTTGTATGTACTTTTAACATACTTTACAATGTAATAGGAAAGACTAAAGACATAGATCATTATAATTCCACAACATAACTGTCACAGTGAACATCAGCCCAGAGCTCCAAGGAAGCACAGGAGCATACAGATGATCTAGTCCCTGCCTGGCTCCCCTACATCCCCTGCAGACAGGCGTCTAGCTTCCCATGCCTTAGTCATATAGGACCACTTACATGAAGAAAGGCCGGCTTTCTGTCCTCTCCACTGACCCTGCACTTATCCTTCTCTCAGCCCAGAAAGGTTTTCTCTACCTATTACCTACTTGCCTTCAAGAATCAAATTATACATTGTGTCCTCTCAGAAACCATCCCTACCCCACAGTCTAGGATGCGTGTCCCCCCTCTTGTCCCCATAGTATTTATATTTGTAGGTCAATATAAATTGCACACAACTGTCCTGACAGTAAGCATCCATCCCACTGAGCTGCCACTCAAGTCAATGCACCAAACATTTGCTGAGAGTCAACTATGTACCAGGCACTCCAGATGCAAAAATTGAATATAACACAGGGTGTCACAAAAGGAGGTTCATATGAGAAACACAAGGATTGATAAATAAATAAATAAAATACAAGAATAAACTCTGTGTCTCACCTACTCACAACTGTAAACCTATGTTTGCCACACCCTGTATGTCTCCAAAGAGTTCACAGTCTGCCAAGACACATCCAGGCCAACAAATACTCCAGATTACAGAAGGGGCAATGTACATAGGGAACACAGAGATGTGATCTGTTAACTCACTGTCAGTTAAGGATTTAAGGAAGGCTTCTCAGGCCTGACCTGTGGTGGCGCAGTGGGATAAAGCGTTGACCTGGAAGACTGAGGTTGCCGGTTCGAAACCTTGGGCTTGCCTGGTCAAGGCACATATGGGAGTTGATGCTTCCTGCTCCTCCCCCTTCTCTCTCTAAAAATCCATAACTAAAATATTTTTTAAAATTAAAAAAAAAAAAAGAAAGAAAGGTTTCTCAGAGGGAGTGTGATTTGATTTGGGTTTTGAACGTAAAATAGGAGTTTGCTAGGTATCGTTGAAGAACAGTTCTAACACAGTGATTATTTATGTTATAGACTGTTCTTAAAACTTTAATATTTTTAAGGAAGAAATTATGTGTTTAATTTCTAAATCCACAACCCTCGTCACTCTATTAGAAACATAAAAATAATAAATGTTTGCTAAAGGTTGTTGAATTAATCTGACTGCACAAATGTAACATAGACAATAAATCAAATAATAAAGGATAAACTATGTTTTAATCACCCATGCATAACGGTGACCTGAATTTGCTCCTTGATTAGCTATTATAGTTGCTTTTCTTATAAACATAATTATCTTAGTAGTACCATTGTTTTTGCCCAGTTTCAGTGTTCATACCAGATCTTCACCAAAAATGCAATGCCAAGAATTGTTTGAGTCTGTCAGTAGTCTTATTTCTCTTCAGAGAAGCAAAGAATATCCCCACCTTTATTACTACATGCCTCCCCTTGTGTTTGAAAAAATAATAGCTGAGTGAGTGATTATTGTACCAATAAAAAATAATACTGATATTAGGGAAAAATTAATTTGTAGGTCAATATAAATTCAGTAAAATTCAATAAATATATATTGAACAAGTTAAAGAAATAACATTCGAATTCACATGCTGCATACTCAACCTAGAGAACACAAATACCTGAAAAACACCTGAAGCGCTCTCCACACCCCTCCTCTACGGGGCATCCTTGTGTAGGTTCACATGCCTGTGTTTGAAATGCACTTCCAGCACAAGGTTGGCCGCCATACTGCCCGTACACAGCAATGGTCCTCCTGCGAGTCTAAACAGAAAACAGGGCGTGCCTATCGCTAGCTCCAGAGTCCTTTCTCTGAGACATAAAACCTGAGAGAAATTAATGCCATTGGAGAAGCAATACTTAGGAAATGGTTCTGGTGTCTTACACAGTAAAGCCTCCAAAATCAAATAACCCCCAGACACACTTGTCCTTGAGTCCAGTTATGATTATAGATAATATATATATTTTTTATATATTGACTCTCAGGACTGAGTGGTAAAAAAAAAATATATATATATATATATATATATATATATGTGAATCTTTAAGAAAGTGACACGATGGCATCAGCTGGATACACCTGTATGCAAATAGACGGCAGTATAGAATGATTTATGTTTTTGCCAAAACTATGTACCGAGAGCCAATCAGAAAGTCAACAATGAATTTGGCTGGAGAGAGGGTAATGCTATTGGGAAGGGGCTTGGGATGAAGGGGAGTTATGGGAAACTTTATCAAAGTGGTAGCAATTAATTTGAGGTTGATGTTAACCCTTCTTTTAGAAAGGCAAGGTCGGGCAACAGAATCTGGAGAGAAATATGTTAATATGGAAGTCTGATTTATGGAGCAGAAATGTAAGTAGTGTGGTCCAAAGGTGAAGCTACACCTACAATGGGATTTTATGACACAATCAAAATCACTGACCTCTGACATATGGCAAATATGTCAAAAGCAAACTGCTGGGAGGGGGATGTAGGGGAAAATTGAGGAAATCGTCAAACCAAATGAGCAACAACTAAACGTCCTAAAATGCTCTAGGTACATCTTTTAAGCCTCTTCATTAGAGTGAACACAATCTGAGATTCCAGAAAATTTAAACCTTGAGCAAAGACCAACCGGGAAGACTAGATATGTTAAAGCTATGTATTCATCTTCAACTGGGTTAGAAGTGGGGATTCCTCGGGACAAAGGGTCGCGGTAATGTGGTTTGAACTCTGAGCAGTTTTACACCAGCCTGGGCCTGGCTCTGGCATTTTTTAATGCAGGGTAGAACTCAGCACAGTCTCTTGCTAAGTTTTTACTTTCTGTATTTAATTTATGAATACACCTCTCATGGATGACCTATTAGTTTGTTGTTATCCTCTGAAGTTCCAAAGCACAGATTGTGTTGTGTTTATAAGTAACGCTTCCCGTCCCCGTCTACCAGGACAACCTCAATGGCTGCCCCGTCTCAGCAGTCTCCTCCTCACCTGTCAAAGTCTGATCTTACAACCCCTGTTTCATTTTCACTTGTCTCCTTCCAAATGAAAATTTTTATTATGTAAGCTAAGGATGTATCCATCACATGCTGACCTTCACTCAAAGAAAAATAAGTTGCTAATATGAAAAATACCTTCTATCTACTTTTATTTGGTGTTCTTTCTCAACCTGTCTTTAAATTATAAAATGTTTTTTGCAGTTAGTGTTTGTTTGCAAGTGCAGTTAGCCTTGCTGTTAATGTACTTCTTTGCCTATAATCAGAATTGCCATCAATTAATTTGCCAGAAGCCAAATTCCTAATTTGTGTAACTTATTTTGTAAATACCACTCAAGGCGGTACTAAATGATGAAAATGATAACTATGATGATGCTTTAAAATCATCTTCTGCGACATGTATTTGTTGTTCTAATAACTAAAAAATTAAATTTTGAATACACATTTTTATCCAAACAGAACCACCTCTAAAATATTTTACAAGTATTGAACAGGAAACTATTATAATGTTACATGTCAATTATATTTTAATAAAAAAATTTTAACCATTCAAGTGTTCAGAACCTTTGAAATAAACATTATATTTTTGGAATTTATCCTCAGAAAATTATCAGAAAAGAGGATATATGCCTGTGTATAAAAATGTCTATTAGAATTTTATTTATAATAATCAAAGATGTAAATAATCTAAACCTGAAACAATTAGAAAGTAGATAAACAAGTTTAGTGTATTTATATAAGGGAACAGAATGTAACTATTAAAGTGCATGTTGGCCCTGGCCGGTTGGCTCAGTGGTAGAGCGTTGGCCTGGCGTGCAGGAGTCCCAGGTTCGATTCCCGGCCAGGGTACACAGGAGAAGCACCCATCTGCTTCTCCACCCCTTCCCCTCTCCTTCCTCTCTGTCTCTCTTCCCCTCCCACAGCCAAGGCTCCACTGGAGCAAAGTTGGCCCGGGCACTGAGGATGGCTCTATGGCCTCTGCCTCAGGCACTAGGAAAGCTCTGGTTACAACAGAGCAATGCCCCAGATGGGCAGAGCATCGCCCCCAGGTGGGCATGCCGGGTGGATCCCAGTCGGGTGCATGCAGGAGTCTGTCTGACTGCCTCCCTGTTTCCAACTTCAGAAAAAAACAAACAAAACAAATAAATAAATAAAGTGCATGCTGATAGTACACTGGGTTAAAATAGTAGAATAGAAAACTATGATCAAATAATTGTATTTTTTTAAAATCATAAACATGCAGAAAAAAATAAAATGAAAGAAATAAATACCAAAATGCTGGTATATGGTTTCTTCTAAATGATGAAATTGTAAGTAGTATTTTTTTATTTATACTTTTCTATTTTTTTGGCCAATGAATAATTTATAACAAGAAAAGAAGCAGACATTTTTAGAAGTACTTTGTAGTCTCTAGATCAGGTCTAGGAGTTTATTTGTATTACTTAACAAATTTTAGACCATGGCAAAGTGTTTGACGTCTCATGGCAACTAACTACACTGCTCACCAAAATCAGGCGATATTTCAAAATGAATAGGAAGCGATAAAATATCCCCTAATTTTTGTGAGCAGTATATTTGTCAGGTAACACAAAGCAGGAATTTTGCTACTTGCCAGTAAACATGAAACAGATTTTGAATGTCTACTAATGTCTTTATATCACGCTATTCTTATTTCTCTAATAGCTCAGGAATTAGTGAGTTGCTTTTATTTTTTATCCTATGTCTACTTCTTGGCTCAATTGTAAGATTTAGAAAACTCTTGCAAGAAAACCTAGAATGCAGAAATTACTTTATTACGATATTAATTATTATACAAGTGATACTATTTTTTCCTTTAAAATTACTAATTATATTTTCAAGAAACATAAAAAATAACATTAAAAGGTAAGTCCACTTTGTCCATACCTAAGACATTTTAGCATATAAGTAATAAATACAAACTTTTTGCACAGTCCTACCTGAGTCTTAGTACAACCATTGCATTCTGACCAAGGGCCAAAGGAATCCCACTGGCAATTGATTGGAGAGGAGGTGCTGTCAAATAGTTTATCATAAAGCAGGTAGAAAGATAAGAGACAGGGAACACAAAGAATGGTAAGAATCGTCAAAAACTGTCAAATACAGTCAAAAGTTGCTTCACAATTTTTTTCCTAAGAGAAGCCAAAAGTATCCCAAAATATATTTTTTAAATATGTAAAAAGGACCTATTTTTTTTAGAGATTAACATTTATTAAATGTCTATAATGTACCAGGCACTATTTAGACACTAGAATTGTAGACATATTCAAAGAGATAGGTCACTCACAATTGCTAGAGCAGAGGACAGAGACACAGATGCATAAACAAATAATCATAATGCAATAATAATACAACCATAACCCATAATACAATGCATGTAATTTGAAAGATTTTATAATAGAAATGTGTACATTGTGATATGTTACAGAACTACAGCTAAGGGTGTGTTCAGAGCTGGGAGGGATGAGTGAGAACACATAGGAGGAAGGTATCATGGGCTTTGACAGGATTCTGACTGGTGAATAAAGATTATTCAGAATCTCTGAACTGGGAGACCAGGAGTTCTACAAAGACCGTGTCAGAAATGGGATACTAAAACAACTGGCAAAGGCTAACTGGACAAGAATTTATTTTTCAACGCTCCCCTGCTCATTTAGATCACTTCTTAAGCACACACCCAGATAGGGGAACTTCGAGCTTACCCAATTCCACTCAAATAAAATACACGTGGAAAATGGAGAGCTGATGTTCCTACGACACTTAACTCCAGCTGTATCCAGGTCACCTGGCTTACACCTAAAAAACTAAGGAAGCCTAGCCTACAGCACATATACAAAGCGTAAAGGGATGAAGACTCCTGATTTCTGGATTTCGAGCACATTTCTATCCTCGGAAACATCTTCAGTTAAGGTGAGTTGTGCTTATCCTAAAGCTGTCAGGTGACCTTGAACATAAGGAGCCCCATTCTGCAGCACTTGTGTCTCTGGTGAATTTGTGGCTCCCACCTTGCTAACCTGTTGACGTGGCACTTGTGATCCAAATGCCTTTGTACTGTTGACCCTCACACAAGCTGAACCTGCTATTTTTCTGTTTGGGTCCCAGGGCCAGGCTGCAGCCTTCCCCAGAAGCAGAGGTTTGGGGGCAGGGGGCAAGCGTGGTCTTCTCCTCCCCTGTGCTCTGTGCCTGACCCTGCTCAGGCCTTCTGCAGACAGAGCCCTCTGAGCATTTGTGCTGAAGTCCATCCCCGTGTCCAGATCTGAATCACGCAGTGACTCTCAGTGTTGGTTTGGTCCTCTTTGCGCCCCCTGTCACCAGCACAGAGCCTGACGCATATTCTGCTCATTGGATCAAGTGAACTACCCTGGTCCTGTCCCACCAGACTGACCACAAAAGCAAAAGGCAAGGCCTTGGGTAAATGGTACTGCTCTTCGCCAGGTCTCAAAGCGCCAGTAAAAATATTTTCTTCCAAAACTCTTCAACCTTTAAATCCAAAGACTGTTTTGCAATGTCCCCACTGAGAGATCCCATTCTGCTCAGAGCTGCAGGGGGCGGATGTGATTCTCCGAAATGCAGGCAAAACCACACCACTGGGACATGCAGGAAACCCTGCAGTCTTCTTGCCTTCGTGTTTCTTCTTACAGCCAATAAAATAAGAATAAAACAAGCTTGGCTACCTTTGCCTTTTCTCAAAATGTGGAAGGTGAAGCGCTGCAGGGACAAACCTGCACCGGCCGCCAGGGAGCCGTCAGGCTAAACCAGGGGCAGTCAACCTTTTTATACCTACCGCCCACTTTTGTATCTGTTAGTAGTAAAATTTTCTAACCGCCCACCGGTTCCACAGTAATGGTGATTTATAAAGTAGGGAAGTAACTTTATAAAATTTATAAAGCAGAGTTACAGCAAGTTAAAGCATATATAATAATTACTTACCAAGTACTTTATGTTGGATTTCCTCTAAGTTTGGCAGAATAAATCTTTATAAAACAACTTACTATAGTTAAATCTATCTTTTTATTTATACTTTGGTTGCTCCGCTACCACCCACCATGAAAGCTGGAACACCCACTAGTGGGTGGTAGGGACCAGGTTGACTACCACTGGAAAGCATTCCCTGAGAACAAAAAGAATGTTTTTAATGATTTCCACATACAACCCAAATATTCTCACCTTGAGAAAACTGGGAACTCTCCTATAAATCCCAGCAAGATGAATACACTTACTGCCTGGGGGGGGGGGGAAAAAGCATTGTTTTAGTTGGCATTTCTTTAATGAATTGAAAGTGAATTCATTTGTACAAGTCAAGATTTGGTGATTTAAAAATAGAGTGAAGAACCCTGGAGAAGGCTTGACAACTCTACTTGTCTTTTAAGTTTCCATTTTAAATAAAAGTTTAATAGAATTTCGTTAAGCTCACCTCCTACTATTCATTTCTGTAAAACCACCAAGGGGCTGGGTGATGTCGTGGACACATTACACATGCTCACTGGAGTTCAATTGTCACCAGCATTTCTTTAGGTTCCCGTCATCTTTTAACTCCTTTTTTCAACTGTCCTTCTAACTTAAGCACCCACGCGACACCCAGGGAGGAAAAGTATGGAAGAAAGAGCAGTGCCGAGGGCTAAGACGTTCAAGGGGAAAGAAGCTTCATAAATGAAGAATCAAAAGTGGCTACACACCAGTGCCGGAGGGCGTTTGTCACACTCCTTCACTCTTTGAAAAATCTCTGAGGCCTGTTGGTAATCACCTTACCCAATAACACCAGCTAACTACTGAGGATCTGACAGGTGGCAGAACTGTATGTGAAATGTAATTACAGTGTTTAAAAAAACAAATAGGTACTGAAAACACCTCTAATAAGAAATATAACACAGGATAAGAGTTTATTTCCAGTTGTGAAATTATAAGGGATTCTATTCTCTTACTTTGACTTTTAAGTATCTTGCTACTTTATTGACCACTGAAGGCATAGGAACTACAATTCAGATTTTTTATTTTATTTTATTTTTTAGAGAGAGAGAGAGATGGAGGGAGGGACAGACAGACAGGAATGCAGAGAGATGAGAAGCATCAATCATCAGTTTTTCGTTGTGACACCTTAGTTGTTCATTGATTGCTTTCTCATATGTGTTTAACCAGGGGGCTACAGCGGAGCCACTGACCCCTTGCTCAAGCCAGCAATCTTGGGCTCAAGCCATCAACTTTGGGTTTCAAGCCAGCGACCATGGGATCATGTCTATGATCTCACACTCAAGCTGATGACCCCATGCTAAAGCTGGTGAGCCCACACTCAAGGTGGTGACCTCCAGGTTTCAAACCTGGGTCCTCAGCATCCCAGGTCGAAGCTCTATCCATTGTGCCACTGCCTGGTCGGGCTACAATTCAGATATTTATTGGAGACGCTCTAAGAATATTAAATGCATTCAATTCAGTACTCAGTATAAGTCTTTAAAATCATCTTACCCCTCATGTGAACCAGCCAACACTTTCTTCTGCCCCTAACTTCCTTTCTCTCAGTGTAGCTGTAGAGTGGCTTCCCAACATTTTTCCAGACCCTTCTAATCGCCCTCTGAGATCACCTGTCCTCATATTAGGTATCTTCCTTCAGTTGTGAGATCCTTCTTTCCTACCTCTGTCTCTTATACTTCTACAAATAATTTATTCTCATTAACACAACCAGGGAGCTGTGGGCAACAGGAGAATGAGTAAATAATGGCAGGGGAGGCTAGGATACTTCCTGAGTTTTTAACAAACACCTGAACCATATAATGTAAAGCAACATCTTTGAAAAGTTTTTCTTGGCAGTGGATAAAGCCTCGACCTGGAACACTGAGGTCGCCGGTTCGGAACCCTGGGCCTGCCCAGTCAAGGCACATATGGGAGTTGGGAGTTGATGCTTCCTGCTCCTCCCCCCTTGTGTCTCCCTTCTCTCTCTCTTTCTCTCTTTCTCTCTCCTCTCTCAAATGAATAAATAAAATCTTTAAAAAAAATTTTTTTTTAAAGCTTTTTCTTTTCTTTCAATGTAAACTGTATGAGGTTCTTTTTCCTTTTTTCCACATGTCTCACTTTTCTGCCCCTGGGAAAGCCTATCTCAATAGCTTTATTAGTCACTCCCAAGCATTAACAAATTTTCAGAAAATAGAAATTCTGAAACAATTTCATAGTCAAACATTAATTTATCATCTGATTTTAAATTTCTCCCCTACTCCCAGTTCCTGGTGCTTGTAATGAGGGCGGGGTGTTCGGCTTCTCTTCCCTACCCCGTTCCCCAAGCTGCCTCTATCTTTTTCCAGGTCAGAGGTCAGAGCAGCATGAGTGAAAGAGAGCCGAAAAGGATCGTTTTTGGTGTGTGTAATTAAATTTTGGGGGTGACATAACTTGACTCATTCAGCAGGAGTCTGATCATGATAAATGAGGGTGTTCTGGGTGCTTGAAATCAATTGTTTATCTCTCACAGAGTTTTTGTAATTCTTTGGATCCCTCCCGCCCTGGCCCATCCCCACTGGGCATCAAAAACCATGGTTTTCTGGCACAAAGAGTTCATCTTTCTGTCTATTTCTCCACACAGTACCAACACAGTACAACTGATAGAAGACGGCAGATAACATCAGGTCAGCTCCAGGTGCAGGGAAAAACAGAGCGGCCCTGACCAGACTATCACGGTGCCTGACCGCATCCCAGCCCAGGAGAATCGTGCCTTCAGTCCACAAACCCCAGGTTCATCTCAGTCCAGAGAGGAGAGGTTCAAAGGACTGGAGATCACAGGGAAGCCCTTTTGTCCTGAAGTCCCTCTTAAACACTTCAGACCCAAGTTATCACCTAACCAAGGGATACATAAAGAACCAAGGGGCTTCTGGGACCACCTTTTTGAACTTAGTTCACATGAACAGCAGGAGAAGACAAAAGCATCCTTCGCCTTAAAAGGGCGGACCTTGAAGTCATGTGTAGTGGTGTCTTCGCAGCCCAGGGTTTCCTTCTCTGAAACGTATCACAAAAGTATACTCTCAGGTCTCGTGTGAAAATATGAATACCTACTTTCAAAGAAAAAACTCTTCATGTATCCTGCAGGGAAGTAATTTTTTTATTTGTTGGTATTTTATTGGCCAAAGGAAGGACAAAAGTATATTTATTACCGTGGTAGAATAATACCGTAATAATGATTGTGAACAAATTTTTAAGCACAAAATAATTAAGATGTCTCATAAAATAAATGAGGAAATTAATTGATGGTTAACACAAATAGTAGGAGAAGGTATATTAGTTAGAGGACCCTAAGAAAAGCACCATATTCTATTTGGGCTAAGAAGTATTCTAAAATTTTTAATTTTAATTTTTTTTTTTTTTGGCAGAGACAGAGAGAGGGACAGATAGGAACAGACAGACAGGAAGGGAGAGAGATGAGAAACATCAATTCTTTGTTGCGGTTCCTTAGTTGTTCATTGATTGCTTTCTCATATGTGCCTTGACCACCGGGGCTACAGCAGACCGAGTGACCCCTTGCTCAAGCCAGCAACCTTGGGCTCAAGCTGGTGAGCCTTGCTCAAACCAGATGAGTCCGCACTCAAGCTGGAGAGCTCGGGATCTCGAACCTGGGTCCTTCCGCATCCCAGTTTGACGCTTTATTAACTGCGCCACCGCCTGGTCAGGCATCTAAAATTTTTAATAAAAATAAAAGACAGAGTAATAAAGATTAGATTATATCATAATTCTAACTTTGTAATGTTACTTGGTGTTCTAACATCATAGCATTAAACAAATTAACTTTGTCATTTGTGCTTAATTTTTAATCATTTAATTTCATCCATGAGTTATTCAAATCCCATATCTCAGACTTCCTCTAACCCCCTTGGAAACTGAACATAGATTCAATATCACAAATGGACAGCAGAGAGATCACAAGGGCAATCTAATAGCTGACAAGACTGGTAAATTCTTATTTCAGCATTATAATGCAGCACTTTTAAAGTTTAAGTACCAAAATTTTCAAAAATAAAAGTGTGGGACCACTTTCAAGTTGTTTTCTGCATCCCAGAAATATAGTCTATGAGAGTCATTTGGTCGCTGGTCCTGTCTTCGATTGAATAGTAAAGTTTTTATCATCCGGCCATTTCATATTGGGCCAATGTGCCTATTTGCTAAACCTTTTGTTTCATTCCAACTACCTGTACTTTCTACTGTCACAATACTGACCCTAAGAAGTTCCAAGTCTCTGAATTCTCTTTTCTATAAAGCTGTTAGAAAAGTCAGATAAGGGAGGCTCGTTGCTTAGCTCCAAATCAAACACACAAAGATTCACTGGAGGGAATTTTTCCCTACGAAGTGACAATAGTACTATTGTACTTCTTAATGGCTTTCTCAGGACTCCCATAAACGTCTGCAGTTTCTGTTTCCCAGAACTCTGAACCAATAATTTAACTGCAGGACAAGAAAAAGGAATTTCACTTTGGCTGAACTATTAAATACACTTATATAAAGATTTAAAATATCACCCTCATTTTCCATATTTCCCATGTCCTCTTCTTATTTAAGTTCTTCCGGTGAACTTTACCATCATTTGAAATACCTTTGTTTACCAATGTAATAAAATAATTATCTTACCTCCATGGTTGGGAAAACATTCAGGGCAGAAGAGAGGATAAAATTTTCCGCTGGGAGTGCCCAGTGAATTCTCAACTGCTGAAGAGCCCAGCGCTCCGCGTCCTCTCTGGCTCTCCCCACTGGGGTTTCCTCGGTGCTCTTATACAGAGCGAGTGCTCCTGGGACTCTGCCCCCTCCCTGCCAGATTCTCCAGGAGGAGGACGAGGAGCCTGCCCTATGACCAGTCTGTGTCTGGAAGCCGGATGTATCTTATCAATCTACATAGGCCTTCGCTTCAGCCAGCTGGGACTGTTTAGAAGTGTCGTTCGAAGGAAACATCTGTAAAGAAAAGCATAAAATGTTCTTAGTTCAACATTTAAGTGATTTTTCGACCAAAGGAGACTCTGCATAAGACAAGGAATAAGACTTCATCGAGACTTCTTACTGTTCCAATCAAGTAAACCAGAAGTTTTCAACCTTTTTCATTTCATGCACACATAAACTAATTCCTAAAATTCTGCAGCACACCAAAAAACATAGTTTTTGCCAATCTGACAAAAAATAAAAGTATTATTTTGATTTATTCACACAGGATCGCTGTTGTTATTTTGGCTGTTGTCCTTTTTTTACTTGGCAATCTAATGGGAAAGAAATCAGGTATTGCATGTTTTACAATTTCTTGCAGCACAACTTAAAAATTGCTGTACTAGGCCCTGGCTGGTTGGTTCAGCGGTAGAGCGTCGGCCTGGCATGTGGAAGTCCTGGGTTCTATTTCCGGTCAGGGCACACAGGAGATGTGCCCACCCATCTGCTTCTCCCCCCTCCCCCCTCTCCTTTCTCTCTATCTCTCTCTTCCCCTCCAGCAGCCAAGGCTCCAATGGAGCAAAGTTGGCCCGGCACTAAGAATGGCTTCATAGTCTCCACCTCAGGTGCTAGAATGGCTATGGCCACAACAGAGCAATGCCCCAGATGGGCAGAGCATTGTCCCTGGTGGGCATGCTGGGTAGATCCCAGTTGGGCGCATGCAGTCTGACTGCCTCCTTGCTTCTAACTTCGGAAAAATACAAAACAAGAAAAAGCTTGTGAGAAAAACAAAATAAATGTCCCACTGGCAAAAAAATAAAAATTGCTGTACTGCTCTAGCCAGTTAGATCAGTGGTAGAGCATCAGTCTGGTATGTGGATATCCCGGGTTTGATTCCAGGTCAGGGCACACAGTAGAAGCTCCCATCTGCTTCTCCACCCTTCCTTGTCCTCTTCTTTCTCTCTTTCTCTCTCTCTCTCTTCCCCTCCCACAGCCATGGCTCTGTTGGTTTGAATGCATCGGCCCTGGGCGCTGAGTATGGCTCCATGGAGCCTCTGCCTTAGGTGTTAAAAATAGCTTGGTTGTGAGCATGGCCCCAGATGGCAGAGCATCAGCCCCAGACAGGGGTTGCCAGGTTGATCCTAGTCGAGGCACGTGCAAGAGTCTGTCTCTCTAATTCCCCTCCTCTCACTTGGAAAAAGAAGAAAAAGAAAAAAAATTGCTATACTAAACTAAGCAAATTTCATGATTCTTTTAAAGGGTGTTTGTTATACACCAGACTTAGAGATTAAGCATTTTGTGGGAGAAAAGATCTAACTGAATTCCATCACTCAAAATGTAAATGGAACATTCTGGAGTGGAAGCCAAACTGGTGGCATCATATTGTTTCAGTCCATATAGATAATATATATAGGCCCTATATATCATATATCCATCTTTTCATGCTTGACTTTCATAGAATGATCAAAAAGAGCATCTTTTTTTTTTTTTTTGCCAACATATTTAAAGGCATCATTAATTTTCACAAGAACTTCCGTTTGTCCTTTGATACTCAGATCATTCTGCTGGAAAATTCTTTTCATGGGCATCATCCACGTTCATTCTCCCTTCTTTGGTTGTTGTTGCCTTTTATTAGTCTGCCAGTCCTTATTTTCCATGGCTTTGCATTGATTCTAGGAGTTCTCCAACATCATTTTCGTCAGTTCCATAAAACACTGCGTTTCTGGTGAGATTTTCAGACTTGCTGTGAAGTTGAACTACAGCTTTATTCGCATGGTTTGGCTAAGCATTCTGACACTTGCTATGAAGGCATTCTGAGCAAGAGAGCCATACGCGTTAAGTGGGAGGAAGCATCCAACATGTGCCTGGAAGTGTAGATGTCTCGGGGAAGAAATGTCTTGGAAAGGGCTATGGCTAGTGCCACGGGCATGAGGACACAAGTGAAGTCAGAGGAGACTGGTCACAGCAGAGAACAGAACCACAAAAAATGTTCCTAGTCAAGGGAGCAAGGAGACAGAAAAGCCAAAAGGGACAGAGGAAGAGGTGACCGAGGAGAAAGAGAATGAAAACGCTGCATGTCAAGCCCGCGGAGGAGAGCTCGGTCCACAGTGACAAGCGTCACATGGTGGTCCCAGAGCGGGTTGCTGACAAAGACCACACCACCCGCAGTTACAATACAGTGGCTGAACAGAGAGCAGAGCGTCCCAACATATGTTCTGCTCTGGTGCTGCAAGCTCTTCAGAATAATTAATTTTGTGGTTAAGTGTAAGGGGCTGTATATATTCTAGAGCGGGGCTTCTCAGCAGCTGAGTTACTGACCTTTGGGGCCTGGTTGTTCTTCGTTGGTGGAGGGGGAGCTGCCCCATGCACCTGGTCTCCACCCACTAGATGACAGTCACAGCCACCCCAGTGTGACAACGCAAACTGTGTCAGGACATGCTAACTCTCCCTGGGGAGGAGGGGGGATTACGCATACACACCCTCCACTGAGAAGCACTGGAATAGTGTCCCCTCCTAGCAAACACCCAGCCTCAGATTCACAGAGCACAGTGCATTACAAATAAAATGTCCTGAAAGGTCTATACCAAGTAATATTTTTTATTTTTTTACTTTTTTCAAACCATAGTTTCCCAAAATTCATGTGACCACAGAACTTGCATTTTTAACAACCCCCCAAAACTGGTACATGTGACGTGCTTTGACAAAGGGTGCCTGAACCCAAACTGAATGGGTAGAGGGGGAAAAGTTGATTTCTGCCCAACTGAGGAGGGGTCTGCAAGAGCCCCGCCCTTCCCACATCTCTTACTAGGGCACACCCCCTTGTCCCCTGTTAGTCCTCACGTCCCTGTTGACCCTCAAAGCTGTTAACATCCCCAGAACTAAATAAAACTATTAGACCACTGATTATATCAAGAAGCAGTTCTGGTCCACCTAGGGGAGCTCTTTGAAAACATTTTAACAAGCTTATTTCATTACTAGGCATTCTGGGTTTGTTCTGAATTGTTGCAACAGATTCCACTCACCCCGGAGGTGGAGGAGACAGGAAGTCACTGGGGAAAGATATAGCCTCCTTTTCTCCCTCCTGTTGAGACTGGGAAGGTTGGCGCTGGAACTGCAGAGATTGGAGCAAAGAAGCAACAGCACCCCAGAGTGGCAGGCGTGCTCCAGTCCACTGGAGAAAGAATAGCATGGGGCTCTGGAGTTAAACCACTGGGAAGCAGTGAGAAACACTGAATCTTCTTAGGCTCCCGGCCGAGTGCTTGTTAAGGTAATAAATACTCCATGTGTTACTTCTTTGTCCATTAAAGTGTCACTTATAAATGCCTTATCCAAAGGAAGTTTTCTGCAAAATAATGATTGTTAAATGTTTTATCATTACACCTGGAAGATGCTGCCCATCTCTGCCAGTAGCATGTCATGAAATTTTATAATTTGTGCGCTAGTTTAACGTGAAGTCACTAGAGTGAGGTCACTCTGATGGCACCCAGTCCTTCATATGAATGTTGTTTAAGGTTTAAATAGAACCCGAAACATTTACAAGGCTTCTCATTTCCCTTCTAGGCAGATGTCATTGCCCGTTAGAACACTGCACAAGCCTTTGCCCCGTGGTTATGATGGCTGCACAAGGCAAGGATCTTATTACTATCAGGAGGCGGTAAAGCTTTTTGTCATTTTGTCGTTATGGCTTCCAACAGTGACAGGCACTTGCTAAATTTAGGAGGAGGCCGGATTTGTTTGGGTTTCTAACTGTCATCCAAGTTATTTAGTTATCTGCTGTGCACACAGGAGCAGTAGCCTGCAAGTCCAAGATACATTTCATTGGGTTTACATTTGAATTAAGCCAAGCAGCTCGGAGAAAGGCGATAGAAACACAGAGCTTTCCACGGTTCCTTAACTGCTTTGTGGGAAGTCCCACAGTGGAAGGGTGAGTATTCAGAGACAAGGCCATTTACTTCCTCTACACTTTGAACTTGTGGTGCCTACAAAGAAAGTTGGGTTTGTTAGTCTTTGTTTTTGTTTTCCAGATAAAGAGCATAGCTTATTATAGCCCTAAAATAAAAATTAATCACTCTCAGGTAATGTCAATTTGTCTCCTAATTTTAGGCTTTTCCTCCTGAAACTACCTCAGATTCATCATTTACATAATCCACAGGAAGAAAGAAAGAAAGAAGGAAGGAAGGAAGGAAGGAAGGAAGGAAGGAAGGAAGGAAGGAAGGAAGGAAGGAAGGAAAAGAAAGAGAGAGAGAAGTAAAATCTTGAGTTGTACAAACTCTTCAAATATTTGTGAAAAAACCTTGGAAAAAAGTGAAGAACAGTCACAGACACATGACCAGAAATTCCTTAAGAGAAATAATTTTTCTAAAATCAATAAAGGGTACTAATTTGTTTCACTACTTAAAAAAAAGAAATGCTCCAAAGGCAGACAGTCTGAGTTCAAGTCTTAGGTAAGCTACTTAGCTACTTTTATTCTCTTGGTTCCTTGTCTAAAATGTAGAAACAGCCCTGGCCGGGTAGCTCAGTTTGTTACATCGTCATCCTAATATGACAAGGTTATGGGTTTGGTCCCTGGTCAGGGAATATACAAGAATCCACTAATGAATGTATAAATAAGTGGAACAGCAAATGAATGTTTCTATCTCTCCCTTTTTCTCTCTCTAAAATCAATGCAAATTGTGAATAATATTATCTAACTCATAGCGTTCTTACATGAAATGGATCCAAGGAAAGCAGTTAGCACTGTGCTTAGTTCAACAAATGTGAGCTATTGTGCAAAGGATTAGAAACAACTCAAATATTCATCAGTCATGATTTAGTTAAGTAAATTATAGTATACACGTTAAATGGAATATTATACAGCTATAAAAAATTGAAGAAATTTATCCATTGAAATAAAAAGATTTACAAAGTACATTGCTAAGAAGAAAAATAGAAAGATACAGAACAGTGAGTTTCTTTGGGGTTAAAAGGAGGAAAGATAAGAAGAACATATTCATAGGTGTTTGTGTTTGCATGAAGCAACTCTGGAACGATACCCAAGAAACTAATAAAAATAAACACCTGATTCGGGATACATGTAAGAAAGGGGCTGAGGGATAAGATGGAAACAGGATCAATAGAAAAAGAGATGGGACTAGGATTTTTTTACCTCCTAATGGTTTAATACATTAATGAATGTATTACCTATTCAAAAATAAATTTTAATTGTTAACTAATAACATTTTATTATTCAGAGGGCAATAGAATAAGCAGCCTAAAGGTTCTTTGTCTTTTGTTTGCTTATGTGTTCATTCACTCGTTTGAAGGAGCCGGGTTATACTGGAAGGGTGTGCCCTGCAATGATAGACTTACTGCGCAGCCTCACGGAGGGACGCCAGGGGCAGAGGAGCGGTCTGTCTGGATGCAAGGGAGACCGAGTCGTTCACACACCTTCACCTTCCTGACTGCTCGTGCAGTCCCTAGATTTTTAGGTGATCATGTTTCCAAATGTACGCTCTTGCACAGGGAGCACAGGAGTGAAGTGCACTGATCACACATATTTAAACAGGCGTGAGGATGTGTTGTTACCGATTCTCCGAGGAGGTTAGTTTCCCAATCTCCTTACTCCTCCTTCAGCGGCTGGTAGGGCGAGCCTGCTTCTTGGAGAAAACGTGGCTGCCAGAAAGAGCATCTGACAAAACCTTGTCTCTAATCCGGGCTTTGCCATTTGCTGTCTGTGTTATTCTTCTATGCCTCCGTTTTCTTAATGCAAAAATAGCAAGGTAGGAGAGGGTAAAGGGGGATAGATGGTGATGGAAGGAGACTTGACACTCAGTGGTGAACACACAACACAGTGTACAGACCATATATTATAAAAATGTGTACCTGAAGCCTATATAATTTATTAATCAATGTCACCAAAATATGTAATTCAATTAAAATTAAAATTAATAATAAAAATGTTTGCAGTAAAAAAAGTCCATTTCCTTTCCATGACTCAAGAGTGCCATCTAGTGACCACACAAGCACTTGCCAAACATACAGGCATTCCATCAAATTAAAATAGAAAATTTTATTTTTATAATTAAAACAAAATAATAAGAATGAAACATTTTTCATGGAGTTGATAAAATTTAAGATATATAAAATGCACAGTGCAGCATCTTGAGCACATATAGGTCTCCACACCCTCCAAACCCATGAACAATAAATGAATTTTTCAAAAAATATGCATAAGCAAATGTAAGCCAAAGAAAAATTTTAGCAAACTAGTTTATCCAAAGATATTCCTCCAATAATACACAATTTGGGCACCAGACTTCCTGAAAACAATAAAATCAACTTGCAAACAGTCTAGAATGAACTTAATTAATAATTACCAATTATGTGAACTTAGCATCTTTGGGGCCTGTGAAGATAGTCTTCGGAGGACCTCGAGCTATTTTACTGATCTAAACATACATGTTCTAAAATGAAAATGTACAGGCTTATCAAATTATCAAGATCCTTTTCTTTTCTTTTTTTTTATTTATTCATTTTTTAGAGATGAGAGAGAAAGACAGAGAAAGAGAGAGAGAAGGAGGGGAGGAGCTGGAAGCATCAACTCCCATATATGCCTTGACCAGGCAAGCCCAGGGTTTCGAACCAGCGACCTCAGCATTTCCAGGTCGACACTTTATCCACTGCGCCACCACAGGTCAGGCAAGATCCTTTTCTTTTCATTGAAAAGACATCAACTAGCCCTGTGCTAAGGAGGGTCCAGTTCACACCAATGAGAACACAGTGAGAACATCCAGTTGACAGTTGCATCATTGTAACTTTGATTGACAAAAAGTGAAAACAATTATGATAATAAATGCATTGTTTGCCCCAAAAATGTTTCACATGTCATTCAAGGTGAAATGAAGAGGGCACCTCATTTGTGAAAAAGTTGGAAAGAACTCTGCAGATCATTTAACACTTAATGTAGAGTTAATACAGGTTAGTGGCTTCTCTTGTCGACACTAAAATGGGGCCACCTGCCCTGGCCGGGTTGCTCAGTTGCTTGGAGCGTGCCCAGATGTCTCAGGGTTACTGTTCGATCCCCAGTGGGGGCACGTACAAGTCAACCAGTAAATGCAGGAGCGGGTGGAGTGGCAAGTCGGTCTCTCTCCCTTTCTTCCTCTCTCACTCTGAATAGCAACCAATAAATAAAATTTAAAAGTACAATAAAATAGGGAAACCTCAAAATGGGAAGCTGACTTTCAAACTATCCAAACATAGGAAGTAACTCTGTTCACAGGAAAAAATGAGCAATTGAATTGTATAAAGAAGACCCATAATAATGGATATACTTGTCATTTTATCTGAAGTGTGTCTAAAAAATAGCCACTTCTCTACCCCCCCCCAATAGGCCCTATGTTTTTATCCAGTGTATGCTGAGGGACACATATTCTAATAGGGTGGGCAAATACATATAAATCAATGGAATACAAGATGACAAGGTGACTCGAACCATTCCTGAATTCTTCCTTCACCCCACTGCCTCCCACACACAATCAGTCCAGCTCTGTAGAACATACAGTACTTTTTATCTATACCTCTCTTCACTGAGTCTACTGTCCATGGTTAACCAGGCCCTCCATATCATTTGCTCCCTTATCCTCTGTCTGGTATATTTATGGATTGGGATAGAATTCACATGCCATAAAACTCACTCTTTTAAAGTATATAATTCAGTGGCCTAAAAAATATTCACTTGAGTCTGACCTGTGCTGGCACAGTGGATAAACCATCAACCTGGAGTTCACCCACCGAAACCCTGGGCTTGCCGGGTCAAGGCACATATGAGAAGCAACTACTACTATGCTTCCCACTCCTGCTCCACCTTTCTCTCTCTCTCCTCTCTCTAAAATCAATAAGTAAAATCTTTTTTTTTTTTTTTTGTATTTTTCTGAAGCTGGAAACAGGGAGAGACAGTCAGACAGACTTCCGCATGCGCCTGACCGGGATCCACCCGGCACACCCACCAGGGGCAACGCTCTGCCCACCAGGGGGCAATGCTCTGCCCCTCCGGGGCGTCGCTCTGTCGTGACCAGAGCCACTCTAGCGCCTGGGGCAGAGGCCAAGGAGCCATCCCCAGCACCCGGGCCATCTTTGCTCCAATGGAGCCCCGGCTGTGGTGGAGAAGCAGATGGGCGCTTCTCCTGTGTGCCCTGGCCGGGAATCAAACCCGAGACTCCTGCACGCCAGGCCAACGCTCTACCACTGAGCTAACCGGCCAGGGCAATAAGTAAAATTTAAAAAAAAAGGACTACATCAGAATTAAAAGTTTTTGCTCAGCAAGAGAAACTGATATCAAAATAAACAGACAGCCAACTATATGGGAACTGATATTTTCAAACGACAGCTCAGATAAGGGCCTAATATCCAAAATTTACAAAGAACTCATAAAACTCAACAACAAACAATCCAATAAAAAAATGGGAAGAGGACATGAACAGACACTTCTCCCAGGAAGAGATATAAACGGCCAACAGATATATGAAAAGATGCTCAGCTTCATTAGTTATTAGAGAAATGCAAATCAAAACTACAATGAGATACCACCTCACTCCTGTTAGATTAGCTATTATCAACAAGACGGGTAATAGCAAATGTTGGAGAGGCTGTGGAGAAAAAGGAACCCTCATTCACTGTTGGTGGGACTGTAAAGTAGTACAACCATTATGGAGGAAAGTATGGTGGTTCCTCAAAAAACTGCAAATAGAACTACCTTATGACCCAGCAATCCCTCTACTGGGTATATACCCCAAAACCTCAGAAACATTGATACGTGAAGACACATGTAGCCCCATGTTCATTGCAGCACTGTTCACAGTGGCCAAGACATGGAAACAACCAAAAAGCCCTTCAATAGAAGACTGGATAAAGAAGATGTGGCACATATACACTATGGAATACTACTCAGCCATAAGAAATGATGACATCAGATCATTTACAGCAAAATGGTGGGATCTTGATAACATTATAAGGAGTGAAATAAGTAAATCAGAAAAAAACAAGAACTACATGATTCCATACATTGGTGGAACATAAAAATGAGACTAAGAGACATGGACAAGAGTGTGGTGGTTACCAAGGGTGGGGGGGGAGGGAGGACATGGGAGGGAGGGAGGGAGAGAGTTAGGGGGAGGGGGAGGGGCACAGAGAACTAGATGGAGGGTGACGGAGGACAATCTGACTTTGGGCGAGGGGTTTGCAACATAATTTGATGACAAAATAACCTAGACATGTTTTCTTTGAATATATGTACCCTGATTTATTAATGTCATCCCATTACCATTAATAAAAATTTATTAAAAAAAAATTAAAAAAAAAAATAGTCACATGAGTGTGAAACCACCACCACCATCTAACTCCAGAATATTTTCATTATTCCCAAATGAAATTCTATTAACAGCCAGTCCCCATGTATTCTGGGTCCTGAAAACCACTAATCTAATTTCTGTCTCTATGAATTTGCCTCTTCTAGACATTTTGTGTATAAATATATCATACAATATGTGGTTGACTTCTTCACTTAACATTATGTTTTTAAGTTTTATCTATGTTGTAGCATGTTATCAATATTCCATTCCTTTTTTTTTGACAGAATAATATTCTGTGGATAAACTACATTTTATTAATCCACATCTGCACATGTGAGTTGTTTCACTTTTCAGCAATTATAAGTAATACTGCAATGAATGTTCATGTACAAGTTTCTATATAGACATGTCTTTGATTCTTTTGAGAATATAGCTAAGAAGGAAGTTATAGGTTATATGGCAACTCTTTAAGATTTGAGGAGCTATCGAAATTGTTTTCAAAATCAACTGCATTCCATTTTGCATTCCATTAACAATGTATGAGAGCTCTAATTCCTCTACACCCTCTCTGATACTTCTTGCTCTCTATCTTTTTCATTATAGCCATAAGAGAGGGTGTGGAGGGGTATCTTATTGTAGCTTTGATATTCATCTTTACAAGTAATAATGTTGAGCACCTTTTCATGTGCCTTTTGGTTATTTGTATTTTTCTTTGGAGAAATGTCATTTACCCATTTTCTTCATTGGGTTTCTTGTCTTTTAGTTATTGGGTTGTAAAGAGTTCTTTTTATATTTTTAGATACTAGACCCTTATCAGATGAATAATTTATAAATATTTTCTCCCATTCTGTAGGTTGTCCTTTCACTTTTTTTCTTCAGAGACAGAGTCAGAGAGAGGGATAGACAGGGACAAACAGACAAGAATGGAGAGATGAGAAGCATCAATCATTAGTTTATCATTGCATGTTGCAACACCTTAGTTGTTCATTGATTGCTTTCTCACATGTACCTTGACCATGGGCCTTCAGCAGACCAAGTAACCCCTTGCTCAAGCCAGTGACCTTGGGTCTAAGCTGGTGAGCTTTTTGCTCAAACCAGATGAGCCTGTGCTCAAGCTGGCGACCTCAGGGTCTTGAAACTGGGTCCTCTGCATCCCAGTCCAACACTCTACCCACTGTACCACTGCCTGGTCAGGCATCCTTTCACTTTTTGATAGTGTCCTTTTATGGAAAAAAGGTTTTAATTTTGGTGAAGTTTAATTAATTAATTTATTAATTTTTTGCTGTTGTTGTTCCCTTGTTTTTGGTGTCATATCTATGAATCCATTGCCAAATCCAAGATCATAAATATTTTTTTCAGAGTTTCATAGCTCTTTTTGGGTCTTATTTATTCTGAGTTAACTTTGTATATGTTGTGAGGCAGCGGTCCAACTTTATTCTTTTGCATGTGGATATCCAGTTGTCCCAGTGGTATTTGTTAAAGAGACTTTATTTACATTTTGAATGCTGTGTGTGTGTTGACAGAGAGAGATTGGATGAATGAGCAGAGAAGTATGAGACAGTTATCCACAAGTCTTTCTGTATAAGCATTTTTTTATTCTTTCCGTCAAAGCTACTCTTACCAATACTCCCCTTGCACCCCATCACCTATTCCTAGTATATATATATTTGTCAAAATCACAACCCTAGTTTAACCCAGTCCACCTAGTCTCTGTCTCTACCCTATGATTGGTCTTACTTTAAATTCATGACCATGAGTTTCAGTTGGACCTTTAAGTGGTAATCACTTGTTCACTATGACTATTTTTAACTTCCTTTTCGGAAACCTCTTCCCACAAACTCACTCTCTGGTAAAACCTTGATCTCTACTTCACTGAACAAACTGAACCAAAAAGGAGAGCTTCTGAGTACTTCAACTGAACCGATGTTCTCTGCTTTCCCTCTGGTTATGGTATGTTGCTCCTTTACACTCCTAACTCGGTAGCTAGAAATCCTACTTCATGTTTCTGTACTATCAGCCCCAGAGAGAAGGAAGAAGACAACTTTGAACTCGTACTCAGTCCTTGTGGTCTCCAGCATCCCTGGGGTACCCGTCAGAGCAAATTCATTCAGAAGGTTCTTGGGCAAGCATTTCAGACAGGACAGGGGCTCCTCTGTCAACCCTAAGCCCTGGAACTAAGCTGGTGTCTTTTGGGGGCACTGGACTAGACATGAAGATGGGTGAGCTGATGTTACCAAAATTTTAAGGAGCAGGAACAGGGCTGCTGCTCAGCCCCGTAGGACTTATTAGAAACCATACTGGGCTTAACTGTTGTTTGTCCTGCATCGCTGCCCCCTAGGTCATAGTATCTCGTTAGTCATGAACCTTCTTGCACTGGTTTCTACTTAATATTAGTAGTTAGGATCTAGGGTTAGGTAGGGGTGCAATGGGGAAAGTTCATGAGTGTAACTTACAGTAAAAGAGTCCAAAAATTCTTATACTGAAAGACTTGTGGATAACTGTCTCAGACTTCCTTTTCCCCTCATACCTCCACTATCCCCTGTCTCACACTCATTTGTAGCCAGTGACTCCCTTATTTCACTGATAAAGTGGAATTCGTTCTAAGAGGACTTCCACTCACTTACTGTGCTGTGCATCTACCTACCTGCATCTGTGCCCCAATATTCCGCCTGGCCCTCTGTTACCACAGACAACCTCTGCACACTCCTAGCTGATGACAACCCCTCCGTGGGTTCACAAGCTGCCATCCTGTCCACTTGCAGTTGAAATCTGAGCAGCCTGCCTTCATGACTCTGAAAAACTCTGCTTAGGAACAAGCCTGCACTTAGTGGTCACACATTCTCCACTCCCTTTACAATTAAGTTCTGCAGATTCTGGCAGAGATGTGTAAATGTTCCCCTAGACAAGAGCATTTCCAAGACGGAAGAGACCCTGCATCGGGGCCTCTGTGGGTGCTCCGAGCACTTTGCAGAACAAATGGCATTCACAGACACAACCCCAGCTCCCAGGTGCAACTCCAGCCCTCAGGAAAAACTCTGCCTAGTGTTTGATCCATTTTTGATGAATGCATCGATAAAATACAACAATGTATATTGATTGGAGCTACTTCAATAAAGAAAGTTTATTATACTTTCTAATCCAACAGGTTCCCTGCACCTTATTCTGAAGGGGCTTTTTTTTCACGCCCATAATCACTAAGCGCTCTGCTGAGTTATGAGCCCCTTCTGGTTAAAAAAGGAAGAAAGATGAGGTTGAGCCTCTGTTCACCTTAAGTACAGTCCACAAGAATATAAAATGGATGCTGCTGCCTCTAACGAAGATGGGTTTCCAAAGCATTTTATCTCCCACCTGAGAGCAGTTTTCAAAAACTACGTGGAAAGGACGCGGTACGGAGCAGCTGTTGCGCCCGTTGTGGATTAGAGGCCGTCCTGGGACGCGGTTTGTCGCAAGTCCTGCCCACATCACGCACTGCAGACACCTCTCCACGTGCTCCGCCCGTCTTCTGCCCTCTCTTTTTTTTCCACTTCTCTTTTAACCAAGAAAGTTCCCCATGCTAGCTTTCATGCACTTTCCAGCTACCCCGAACCTAAATCTCTCCAGGCCTGAAACTACACCATTAACAATGTATCCTTTGCTCAAATAGTCCTCCAGCCTAGGGGGGGGGGGGTTTACTTGAAAAAAGTGCTATGTGAACAGAAAGAAAAAAGAATGGTACAGAGATTTAAGAAAGACATTAAGTGGCATATAAATTCAGAATATTTGGACATAGTTTCTGATTTGATCATCTGCTGGCTGTGTGTAATCTTTAGCAACTCGCTCACCTTTCCTCACCCTCAATTTCATTAAATAGGAATACTGTCTTTATTGTTTCTTAAGATTTTATTTGTTGATTTTATACAAGGGGGGTGGGGCTCAAGAAGCATCAACTCATAGTTGCTTCACTCTAGCTATTCACTGATTGCTTATCATATGTGCCTTGACCAGGCAAACCCAGGGTCTTGAACCAGCAATCTCAGAATTCCAGGTTGATCCTTTATCCACTGCACCACCACAGGTCAGACAGGAATACTGTCTAATTTAAACTGTCTCTCCAGAGTCATGGAAGGGATCAATTTCTCATAAGCTAAGCACTTAGGACAGCACTTAACACATAGAAAAGACTGAACTAATACTAAATAGTCAATGTAAGTAAATGACATTGCACTGTAAAGTTAGCCTCATGGCACAGATTTTACAGAGCACTAAGTTTTCCCTCCTGTTAGCTTAACTGTTTTCTTGAGTAGAAAACACACACTGTTGCTTACACTCAAATTATTTTTGTATCACACATTATGAAGCTAAAAATACACTTTTATTGCCTCACGTTCCTTTTTAGAAATCTGAGTGTATCACTCCACTAGTAGCAGAAATCCAAATGTAGTTTTTTGTTGGGTTTTTTTTAAACTTGACTTTATTTTTTTTATTTATTCATTTTTAGAGAGGAGAGAGAGGGAGAGAGAGAGACAGAGAGGGAGAGAGAGGAGAGAGAGACAGAGAGAAGGGGGGAGGAGCTGGAAGCATCAACTCCCATAATGTGCCTTGACCAGGCAAACCCAGGGTTTCAAACCAGCGACCTCAGCATTTCCAGGTCGACGCTTTATCCACTGCGCCACCACAGGTCAGGCCCAAATGTAGTTTTTACATGAGCATCTACTAGTAAAAAACATAAAAAGAGTACTTAATTTACATACTATATTCCAATTCAAGGCCAAAATATTTAAACAAAAACTTTTATAGTATTATTACCAACATATATATTTTTTTAAAATTTTAAGACTTCACTTTTTAGAGAGGGGAGAGAGAGAGAGGGAGAAAGAAGGGAGGAGGAGTAGGAAGCATCAACTCCCACATGTGCCTTGACCAGGCAAGTCCAGGATTTCAAACCTGCAATCTCAGCATTCCAGGTTGATGCTTTATGTACTGCACCACCACTGGTCAGGCATTACTGGCATATTTATAATTACACCATTACTTTTCATCAGTCTCAGAGAACTACATTGCATAGGTCCAGTGGCACCATTTACTTAAGCATTCTGGGCTTCCCTTGTCCTTTATGAACAAAGTAAGATTGTACATTGTTTATATAGATACATCCTTGCATACATTAACAAGAAGGTGTGTAAGAAGAATTTATAAAGAACATTTATTGGAATAAATGTTACAGGCACTTTATATAACTTTTGATACATGCAGTCAAATTGCCTTCCCAAAGGACTGTACTATTTTATAATCCCACCAGCAATGGCAATGCTTCTTTTTTATTTATTTATTTATTTATTTATTTTCAGAGAGAGAGAGGGATAGACAGGGACAGACAGGAACGGAGAGAGATGAGAAGCATCAATCATTAGTTTTTCATTGCGCATTGCAACACCTTAGTTGTTCATTGATTGCTTTCTCATATATGCCTGGACCGTGGGCCTTCAGCAGACCGAGTAACCCCTTGCTGGAGCCAGCAACCTTGGGTTCAAGCTGGTGGGCTTTTGGCTCAAACCAGATGAGCCCTCGCTCAACCTGGCGACCTCGGGGTCTCGAATCTGGATCCTCTGCATCCCAGTCCAATGTTCTATCCACTGCACCACCGCCTGATCAGGTGGCAATGCTTCTTGAAGCGACATCTCTATGAACATTAATCTAAAAAACTGTCATTGGGCCCTGGCCGGTTGGCTCAGTGGTAGAGCATCGGCCTGGCGTGCGGGAGTCCCAGGTTCGATCCCCGGCCAGGACACACAGGAAGAACGCCCATCTGCTTCTCCACCCCTCCCCCTCTCCTTCTTCTCTGTCTCTCTCTTCCCCTCCCGCAGCCAAGGCTCCATTGGAGCAAAGATGGCCCAGGCACTGAGGATGGCTCTGTGGCCTCTGCCTCAGGCGCTAGAATGGCTCTGGTTGCAACAAAGCGATGCCCCAGATGGGCAGAGCATCACCCCCTGGTGGGCGTGCCGGGTGGATACCAGTCCAGTGCATGCGGGAGTCTTGCCTCCCCGTTTCCAACTTCAGAAAAATACAAAAAAAAAATTTTAAAAACTCGTTGAAAGAGTTGAAAATTAATGGCCAAAAGGTGGCTGTTAAATAACTTGTAAATTTTAACCACGTATGTTTGTATCCATCTTCTACAAACAAACAAAAATGACCTCTGAAAACATTTGATATGTATTAAGTTGTTAGAGAACTTTTCCAATTAAAGAAATAAAGAACGTTTAATATGTCAGCCCCAGATTGGAAAGCATTGAGTAGACCTTTTAAATATCCGTTGTTCCCATGCTAACATTCAAAAGGTCCAGAAGATGGCAGTATAAATATATTTTTCCAAAATTTCAGAGACAACATATCAAAGTAGGAAAATCTGAAAATATATACCGTAGCTTATTTCTGGTTTTATTTTCTCTTTTTTAAAGCTAATCCAAGATCACAAGGTGTGAGGCACAAAGGAATGAGTAGAGGTGACCGCATAGTCACGTGACAACTGTGATGGAAAGAGAGTGTGCCAGACGGAGGATTCCAGGACCCCGCCTCCAAGCACAGCCCTTTCAGCAAGTCCCTCGTTGAAGTAGACTCAGAGTCACAGGCAAACTTCCCTGGGTCTGCTTTCTCACAAAAGCGGTATGTGTGTGTGTGTGTGTGGGGGGGGGGGTGTCAAAGACTGCTTAGACAAAAAGAAGAATCATTTTTCACAAAGAACTTGTCCTGTTTCAGGTTTTCCAGGAAGCAGATGCTAAGATAGAGAGTACAAGTACAAGAGTAACAACAGTCTATGAAGCGGACAGGGAAGAGGGAGCAGGAGTGGATGGGAGGAGCTCACAGAGCCACAAGTCTGACCAGAGGTGGAAAGGAAGAGCATCCGACCACAGGGCAGTTCGGAAACTCGGGAGCCTCGGAGCCAGGTTGCCCGGTGGAGGTCCCCACGTGGTAAGGCCGAGCCCAGCTTTAGTGCCCGGCATGGCAGGGCCCTGGCAAAGAGCAGCCTGAAAACTGCCATCTCACTTCTCATTATAAGCGCATCAAAAGTAAGGTCCGACCTGACCAGGTGGTGGCGCAGTGGATAGAGCATCGGACTGGGATGCGGAAGGACCCAGGTTCGAGACCCGGAGGTCGCCAGCTTGAGTGTGGGCTCATCTGGCTTGAGCAAAAAAGCTCACCAACTTGGACCCAATGTCACTGGCTCCAGCAAGGGGTTACTCAGTCTGCTGAAGGCCCACAGTCAAGGCACATATGAGGAAGCAATCAATTAACAACTAAGGTGTTGCAACGTGCAATGAAAAACTAATGATTGATGCTTCTCATCTCTCTCCGTCCCTGTCTGTCTGTCCCTCTCTATCTCTGCCTCTGTAAAAAAAAAAAAAAAAAAAAAAAGGTCCGGTCCAAAAATAAGGAAGTCGCCATCCTCCACCCCAGCACAGACTCAAAAATAGAATTGAGGCCCTGGCCGGTTGGCTCAGTGGTAGAGCGTCGGCCTGGCGTGCAGAAGTCCCTGGTTCAATTTTGGCCAGGGCACACAAGAGAAGCGCCCATCTGCTTCTCCACCCCTCCCCACTCTCCTTCCTCTCTGTCTCTCTCTTCCCCTCCCGCAGCCGAGGTTCCACTGGAGCAAAGATGGCCCGGGCGCTGGGGATGGCTCCTCGGTCTCTGCCCCAGGCGCTAGAGTGGCTCTGGTCGCAACAGAGCGATGCCTCGGAGGGGCAGAGCATCGCCCCCTGGTGGGCGTGCCAGGTGGATCCCGGTCAGGCGCATGCGGGAGTCTGTCTGACTGTCTCTCCCCGTTTCCAGCTTCAGAAAAATACAGGGGGAAAAAAAATAGAATTGAGTGCTCTCTGTAAACATACATCCATAGAAAAAATGCATGAAAATATTCTCAGTGAGCTGGAGGACTGCAGTGCTACTCTGAGTTACGAGATTACAGATAGTTTACGTTCCTTTTTTCTTTGTCTATTTCTGCATTTGCAAAACTGTGTAAAACGAATTATAGTTTTCTAAGAGGGCAACAGAGATTTGTAGGATTGCACAACTATAGAAGCATTTCTCATTCTGTTTCCATGTCTTCTCAGCCCCTAATCCAATGTGTTGCACATAATTGATGTTCAATAAACAAATGTAAGAGAAGGAAGAAAGGAAGAGGAGATAAGGAGGACTGGAATGGAAAGGAAGGAGTCTGCTGGGTGTCTTCAGTTCACCCCTTTAGATCCACTCTCCATCTTGCTCTGAACCTTGAAAGTCTGACCTACACGAACTGCCTAGTTGGGCTTTGTTCTCTGAGTTTTGGCTGGCTTTAGCCAAAGGGCCACCTTGGCAGCTCAGAGGTAAGGAGAGGGTATTTATTACCCGGATACCCAAGCGGACCACTGCAGCCTGCTGTATCCTTCATCCAGGCTGACCCAAGACCCCTGCCACACACCACTTCCGGTAGGAGAAAGCCCTGCAGACCTTGTGGGACTGGGCGTCACTTTTACTAGATCCCAGGCACTGCACTCTACTTCGTGCTGTTTTCACATCTCGATCTTTGACAAACTGTCCCTTTATCAATGCTCTTCCAACTGTCTGATTTGAATGTACCATATATGTATTGTCAGGAACCAGAGATACGCCGAACCTATTGGTGACAATAACCTAGGTTCTATCCTCCTCCAGCGACTAAAATGGAAGGATTCAGAGAAAGGGTTAAAAAACATTACACTATTTCAAAAACGTAAACAACAAAAGTATTATTTTCATTTGAGAGAAACCATTTTTACACCAAAGGTTTTGTAGTTATGAACTAGTTAGTATACTTTTTCTCTTGCCGAAGATAAAAATTCACATGTGTAGTCAGTCTTCTTTTTTTCTTTGCCCTTACTAGAACCTTTAGAGGAATTAAACACCCTCTAAATACTCAATGCTGATAGTTCAATACATGAGCAAATGAGGGCGACCTGTTGTAGTCTGAAAATGTTTGCAGAGATTAATTATTCCTTTTCAAACATCACTTTTAATCTACCTGTCAATATGATTTTTTTCAAGTCCTTAAAGGCAATTTTTTTTAACTCAGAAAAGATAACTTGGGGCTATTTTATTACTTAAATATTAATTTTATACAAGTTACAAATTAAAAAACGAGGGCTCTTAATTCAATTTATACTTTTATTATTTTATTTCTATCTAATAAATTTTAACATTTAGCTTTAAAGTACCTTTTTATGAACATTTAGTATCATTTGGCCTGACCTGCAGTGGCACAGTGAATAAAACGTCGTCCTGGAACACTGAGGTCGCCAATTTGAAACCCTGGGCTTGCCTGGTCAAGGCACATATGGGAGTTGATGCTTCCTGCTCCTCCCCCCTTCTCTCTTTCTCTCTTCTCCCTCTCTCTAAAATAAATAAGTAAAGTCTTAAAAAGATATTTAGTATTATTTTAAAACTTAATTCATTAAAACTTCACATAAATATTTTTAATTAATATAGTTCTTTTACTTAATGCTTCAAACTAGTGAAACTTAGTGAAACATTTAGGACAAAAATAAATCTAATAAATTAAAGTTATGTGAATTCTGTGAATCTTAAGTTCTCTTAAACATTTCAATGCTTTCAACAAACTTTGTAAACAGATCTTAATCTTCTCATCTAAAAAAATAACATGAAAAACTTAATTAACCTGACCAGGCGGTGGCGCAGTGAATGGAGCATCGGACTGGGATGCAGAGGACCCAGGTTCAAGACCACGAGGTCTCCAGCTTGAGCGCAGGCTCATCTGGTTTGAGCAAAAGCCCACCAGCTTGAACCCAAGGTCGCTGGCTCCAGCAAGGGGTTACTCAGTCTGTGGAAGGCCCGCGGTCAAGGCACATATGAGAAAGCAATCAATGAACAACTAAGGTGTTGCAACGTGCAATGAAAAACTAATGATTGATGCTTCTCATCTCTCTCCGTTCCTGTCTGTCTGTTCCTGTCTATCCCTCTCTCTGACTCACTTTCTGTCTCTTTAAAAAAAACAACAACAAAAAACTTAATTATACATATTAAACTGGAATCATGAGGCTAACATATCAGATCCTCTAAGAATAAGCCAAATTATGTTATCATTACAAATATTTAAATTATGAAACATACACTGATCACTCTTAAAGTTAATGAAAAAGAATTAATTTTATTGGCTGATAGTTCATTATTTCCATATGTAAGGGTCAAATGAGAGAGTTTTATCATCCAAGCAAATTGGAGCTGTTATCTCAAGATGATTGTCCCAAACAGGGTTATCTGCTTAGCGGCTCATAGTGAACCAAAAACTTTGAGCAGGACACCTCTGGAGCAGCCAACATCTAAGGCGATTTTACTTGCAACATTGAGTCAACCTGAGCCCTAGTTTGTGATCATTTTGCAATTAGAGACACCAACTTCTTTTTTCCCCAAGCCACTGCCTCACAGCCCTGTTCCCTGGATGCAGGTTATAAACTACCTAAAATGAAGGTTGGAGTTGATACATTTATTTACTGCTTGAGTCTAGTCTTAAATCTTTTCATGTTTTTTCCTCTTTGTTAGGGACACAGTTCTTACAGAGAGTTTAATGATATCCAATTAGGCTGTGCGTATCCTTTTCTCTCTGTCACAGGGATGAAAGTCTCTCACCATCACTGCCACTCTTCCACAGGTCACTCCTGTGTAATTGGCCGGCCTGGGTACAGGATACACACCACAGCTCTCTGGCAGAGGTACTTTACCGCTTCCTTCCCCCCCTGGGCCCTGCTCCTGAGGAGGATGCCTTCACCTGGGAAGAACCGCTCCGCAATGATTTGGGTTGAGAAGCTCTGGGCTGAGAAGGCTTAGAGTGGGAGGCCTGGGGCTGGCATGGTTTGGGCTGAGTGGGTTTGGACGGAGAGCACTTGGCTTGGGAGGGCTGGGACTGAGTGGGACTTGTGTGAGTGGGTTTGGGCTGGGAGGGCTTGCCCTGGGATGGCTTGGGTTGACTAAATGGAGAGCTAGGTAAAAATCTGGTGTTGGACTTGGGGTGGAACCTCAGTTGGACAGCTGGATTGAAAGGTCCACCTTGTGTCTTCAGCTTGAGCCCCTGCTGGAAGGCGGGTCTTACAGGTTTTTGCAGGACTCCTGACGGTTGAAAGGTTTGAGAGGGAGGATTCCCAGTACAGGGTGTTGTTCTCATAACTCTTCCAGTTGCCTGAGTTGGCTGTGCTCCCCAGGTGCGGGCTTGCCCAGGCTGTGTTTTCCCAGCTGGTCCTGTTCCCTGTGCTCCCCGGGTGCCGGCTTGCCCGGGCTGTGTTTTCCCAGCTGGTCTTGCTCCCTGTGCTCCCCGGGTGTGGGCTTGCCCAGGCTGTGGCTTCCCAGCTGGTCCTGCTCGCTGTGAGCCCAGGGAATAGGGGCGACCTCCCTGGGTGACTACTGCAGCAGACCTGTTACAAGCTCCCATTGTCTGTGGTCTACCAGGCCAGGCCTGTGCACGCCAACAGATGGGTCTTGGTGGTCTCCCAAATACTCCACCCATGTGATGTCCCCGAGGAGGTCTCAAAAATTTCATAAAACTTTCACCTGAACAAAATCTCTGGGGTTGGAAGTACTGAATCCCAAAACTTCTACCTCGACTATGGACCCTGGAATTCTGAAAGGGTGAAGGACGAAACCACTTAGACTTCTGCTCTGAACCAAAGTGGGAGCCCACCCCCCAGGGGGCTTTCAAAGCAGCGTGGTTGGAGTGGCCCCCAAACCTGACTGTGAAAGGAAGAGGAGGAGTGGTCACTGGGGTGAGGTGGAAATTTCGGAGGGCCTGGCTGACCTCACACACAGCCCCGGGCTCTGTCACAGGTGTCACAGCAGGGCGGTCAGACGTACTTTCTGGCTGACCGCATATTGGCTGTCCCTCTCCTTCTGCTGTTTCAGCCGAGTTTTCACGAGGGGACACGTGAGTCTCTTGAGCGTCCTCAATGTCCCGGTCTACCTGAATCCCCAGCTCCCAGGCCAGGGAGGCCATGTCCTCCACAGAGACACATCTGAGAGACGAGGACATCACTTCTTGGAGGGCAGCTCGGAGGCCCTCTATGTTCCTCCCTGTCTCCCCAGTGTCTTCCTCCTCCTCCCAAAATAGCAACCGTGATGGCTTCAGCTTCAGAACCCTCTGAAAAACCTGAGCCTCTTCACTCTCCCTGGCCTGGGGACTGAGGACAAAGTAGCACCTTTCAATGGCAGCTTCTCCTAAAAACATGAGCAGGTCCCATTCCTTCTCACCTAGGGAGTCAGTGAAAAAAAACACGGCCGAAGAGACTTCCATCAGGAAACCAAATTGTGTCCAAAAACTTTCTAGATCTCCGCGAAGGTTGGCCACAGCAACAGGCTCTTGGAAATAAAGGAGGTTTTCATTTCCACTGTCCCCATCAGGAAAACACCATGCTATTTCCACCAGGCCGTCAGAGATCTGCCGGGCCAGCGCCCGGGCAGGCGTGGCCCCATGGAGGAAGATTCTCTGCGGTTTCTGGGGCGCGGGGCTGAGCAGCGTGTTGAGGGTTCTGGACTTGGACAAGCAACAGTCTCCGAGACGCACAAAAGAGACGACAGGCATCTTGATGAGAGTCAGGGACTGTTCTGTGCTCCCTGTGGGCCCTCCCGAAGATGATGCTGGCTGCTTCTGCACAATGTCCTGCATGGCCCCCAGCATTAAAATGCTCTTGTTGTTTTCTGCATCGGGCAGTAGCAGGGGCAGAGCAAACCGGCACCTATGCATGCTTGACATGACTCTGCGTTGCAAAGTGCTATCTGAACACAGCAGGGAGGCACAGATCACATCCAAGGGGTTGATGGCTTGTGTGTCTTGAATTTCCAAATTCTCTCCTCCGGGCAGAGATTCCCCTTGGCTCTCCTCACACAGAGCCTGGTGTCTGAGGAAGGGCTCTCTAGCTGTCACATCCAGTGCTTGAACTTTCATCAGGAAATTCCAGGCCAAGTCTCCTGGGGTCGCAGGTGTCCACTTACATCCCCGGTCTAAGGAGAATTGTTTAACAAAATCTGGCAGAACCTTTCTGCTCCTGTCCATGTTCAGACGTGACAGGACATCTTGAAACACCTTTATCCTTTCTGTGAGAAAGAAGATTAACTCTGTGAGTGTCAGTTTCAAACTCAAAGTCCTTCACGTACTTTTGAAATTAAATAACAACTTGACATTTTCATTGCAAAATAAAAAGTAAAAAGATGGAACAATGCAAATAAAGTGAAAGTTTCCTTTCACTGCTCTGCCAATTCTACTTTCCTTCTAAGAGATAAAATATGTTTGCTTCCCATTCTTTTTCTGTACAGGTCCATAAGCATGCATGGATACACCAAAATACATAGTTTGGCTTAATGGATGCTAGTTTATTTTTACCAAAAAAAATGATATTATACTAAACAAATGATTCTTCAACCTCTTTCCACTTAATGGTATTTCTTACAAGTTCCTCCCAGTTAGTATTTATAGAGATCTATTCAATTCATTGAAGCTAATCCATCATACTTGGTGGTTTGGATGGACCATTATTTATTTAATCATTGTCTATTGATGATCTTTTAAGTGTTCCCTTTTTTTTTTTGGCTAATGTTTATAACGCAGCAATTTAAAACCTTGTGAGTACTTCATTATACACACATATGAGGAATTCTCTAGGTTGATACTCATTTTTTTCCCTAAATGTATCTCTTGCTAAAGTTTGGAGATATGGAAGATTTTATTGCCATTTAGGTTTTCTCAGAATTTACAAGTTGTATCTGCTTTCTCCTGATCTCCCATTTTCTAATGTATCTTCTAGCTATTTGGGAATACTTATATTCCAAGAGATAGTGCTTAGTCAAGGAAGAAGATCTGAGAGCATTTTTTGCTCCTGGTGGATAGCAAATTAGCATAGGCTTCTTGGATCCCCTATTTAAAGAAATAGTGTAGAAGAAACCATAGACGTGAGAGAAAATTATGGATTTCAGGAACTAGCAAAAGTAACTCTAAGAAGTCCTTGGGTTGTCAGAAAGTTGCCAAAGATTTCCAACCAATCACCAGAGCTAGAAATAGGTTCTTCTTTACAGCCTTTAGAAGGAACTAATCCTGCAGGCACCTTGATTTCAGACTTCTAGTCTCCACACTGTTGAGACAACATATTTCTGTTGTTTATTGTTTAAAGCAGGGGTCGGGAACCTATGGCTCGCAAGCCAGATGTGGCTCTTTTGATGGCTGCATCTGGCTCGCAGACAAATCTTTAATAAAAAAATAATAACGTTAAAAATATAAAACATTCGCCTGACCTGTGATGGCGCAGTGGATAAAGCGTCGACCTGGAAATGCTGAGGTTGCCGGTTCGAAACCCTGGGCTTGCCTGGTCAAGGCACATATGGGAGTTGATGCTTCCAGCTCCTCCCCTCCTTCTCTCTCTCTGTCTCTCCTGTCTCTCCTCTCTCTCTCTCTCTCTCTCTCTCTCTCTCTCTCCCTCTCCTCTCTAAAATGAATAAATAAAAAAAATTTAAAAAAAATAAAAAAATAAAACATTCTCATGTATTACAATCCATTCATTTCCTACACTCCTGTTCATGGTGGCAGGTGACTGGAGCCAATCACAGCTGTCCTCCGGGACAACACCAAATTTTTATTGGATAATGCTTAATGTACACGGGTCGTTGTATGGCTTTCACGGAATTACATTTTAAAATATGTGGCGTTCATGGCTCTCTCAGCCAAAAAGATTCCTGACCCCTGGTTTAAAGCCACCCAATCTGTGGTACTTTCCTAGAGCAGGTGTAGCAGACGATACTAGGTGTGATGAGGAGGAACTAAATTTTTCCCCAACCAGAACTGGATTATGAGTCCCCCAGGATTTGGACTGAATGTGAGATGGTGGTTATCTTTCCCTTCTCTACTCAGAACGTGGTGATGTTTATTGTCCTGGGTAACACCCCCCCAAATAAAGCATTTGTCGTATCTGGAATTTTTGTTAAGAAATATTCAAATTGAAGATACTCATATAGTTTCTTTCTTTAAATGGCAGTAGATGGACTGGATCAAGCCAAGTAACAATATTTTGAGGTTTTATCCATTCATCACAAACTCCTCTCCTAAGTTTTCACTTCAGTAGTTAGGCCCAGAATCACTATATCCCAATGGTTACAAAGGCACTAAAATGACTCAAGAAACTTAATCTAAGGAATAGAAGGTAACACCTAAAAGTAACGGCTAGAAACTTCTATATGTGTGATGGGGGGGAACTGCAGGAACCCCCATGCTGCAATCAATATTTACTTTTGTTTATACTGTCCAGTGTTTCCTAGGTTCTGGGCCTCCTCCCTGTCCGCAACCCGCTCTGAGGAAAGTCTGCATCAGGAGACACAAGGCATCCCTGAGAAGCTGCTTTTCTGCTGATGTCCAGTCCAGTGCCCTCCCTCCTTCGTCGTCTCTCCCATTATGTCATGACAACCTCTTAAAAACATGCGATTGCCTGAGATCCCATATCATTCCCATACCTTCCATACTTTTGTCCTCCTCTTCCTCCAATGACATGCCAGTTTCCAAATCTTCGTCACCCTGTTCTTCACCAGAGAACTCGGTGGTTTCGGAATACGCAGGGTCTTCCTCGTCATCGCAGTCAAGGTGCTCTGGGTCGGTATCTTCCTCTTCTTCTACAGGGCCGTCTACGTCTTCATAGTATATCACCGCTTCCAGATAATCCTCTCCCTCTTCGTATAAAGAATCATCAACCTCATCGTATCTCTCTCTGTCCTGTAAATAATCAATAGTTGCTGAAAGTTCATAGTCAACATTCTCTAATGATTGAGGCAATGCGACTGTTGGTGAGTTGTATTCCTTCTCATTTTCGCTTGAGGACCAAGCCATTTCCCTATAACCGGTTTTCTTGTCCATGAATGTCTCAGAGGTTTCCAAATCCAAGTGTTCTTGCTCTTTGAGGGACACTGTGATCTCAGACTTCTCAGGCTTTCTCTCTCCTGGGGATAACAGATTTTCCAAATTCTTGCTTACGCTCACAGATTGAGAAGGTTCTATTTTCTCCAGGTTTAAAAATTCTGAAAAGAACAAGAAAGTTTGGGGTTTTCTATTTTGTTTTCAAAATTAACAAAAAGAAATTTCATATCTACCTTTGTTTCTGATATCTCAAAGCATTATCTCTTATCTTTAGAATAGGAACACCTACCATTTCCGACATAAATGGCAATAAGTCAACTGTCAGACTTTCTTTTCCCACTAGAAAAAAAGCAAGTCACACTCTTGCCTTGCTCAAGATTCCAGGTCTTTCATTGCAAACTCACATGGTAAATAAGCAAAAACATTTGAATCTTACGAACAGTGCTTACTTGTAAATTCCTAGGACTGTTGCTAAATGAAGTCTGATCCAAGTAATTTCTAATCAAGAAGCAAACAGCTCGAATTTGGAATAGTAAATCCTAGAAATAATAAGACCTATTTTTTTTAGACATACCGGTCTTTTCCTACCTTAGGGACCATTGACGACCTTTTATCTGAGACTCTACCTTTCTAACATCTCTTACAATAACTTTCCACGTTCCTTAGAGCCCTGTTTTCCCATCACCAGTCCACAGACCGATCTGCCAGAAACTTTGTTCTGGTCTGAAAGACTTAACCACTCTGATGTTGTATGCAGATTATAGACCCAATGACCTTAGTCGAATTCGCTTATGCTCAGGGGTGAGTTCTGCCTTAGTGGTCCCCAAAGTAGCGCTATTTTCTCTAGTCCCCATGTGTAAAAAAGTTGAAAAATCACAGTGCCTTACAGTCTTATAAAAAGAGCTACTCTTGCCCCTGGTGGTAACCAGCAGAACTGCTAAGCAATCCATACTGGCAGAATTCCTCCCTCATTTGCCACTAATTATCTTTGAACCTTGAAAAATTGGCATTAGAATTGCTTCAGCCGACATCCTTATCTCAGAAAGAAATGAAGTGACTGATCCACCACGTTTGGGGATTATTTTCCCTGTATTTCCCTGTATTTTTGAAACGACTGTACTGAGTGAAAGATCCAGCTGTGGACTGGGCATTCTTTATATTCATGAATTCACTTACGTGATAAAGAAATCCCTGATTAGTCTCCTTCCCACTGTATTTCAGTATGTCTGTCATAATAACAAGCAGTCTATACTAGCACTAAAACAACTGCAAGTTTAAACAAAAATCTATAGATCCCCTAAATCGATAAAAATACATTGTTCCTTGCTTTTTAAATCCTTTATCGTATTTCAGTGAAAAATCATCTTTGGGAGAAAGACAAATGAAAACAGAAGGTGATCATTTTCCTTTCTTAGGAAGTCTGCCTCCTCCCTTTCACCCCCTAAAAAAGTGGAGAAATTCAACTTACCGTGCCTTAAACCCACAATGGTCGCTGACTCTGGAAAGGTACTAAGTAAACATTTGAGAAAAAGCTCACAACTGACTTCTCCTTTTTTCTGAACCAAGATTAACAGCTTCCGACTCTTCTTCAAAGGATCTGTAATATCCTCCAGCATCTCATACTCGTCCTCGGAAATCAGCCTCCGAGAGGTCAAGGAATCTAAGATAGAATCGAGATCTTGCTGGAGGATTTCTAGTAACTTTTTTCGTTCTCTTTCTATAATCTCTGACGGAGCCCTCCCGGTAGCCATTGCTCTTGTCTTCTCCGGACCAGGAACTGGATTACAAAATCCTTCTCCCCAGGAATAAAAACAAGTTCAGGCAGGTCCCAGCAGCTGGTGGCTGCCGGCTGCCCAAGAGGAAGGTCAGTCCCTCCGGGAGGCAGAGCTGTAGCCTGGAAGGACGTTGGCCCGGTTGTCAGCTACCCCTATTTCTGCAAAAGTGAAAACGATGCCAAAAAAAGTAGCAGGAAACAAATGGTAATCTGCAGACAAGAAAATGCAAACAAAATGGGAAAGGAAAGCAAAGGGAAAACAAGCCAGAGAGGCTAAACAAGACTCTAAAGATAAACTGGCAGAAAAGGGAGAAACTAAAAACAAGGAGAGACCAGCCTCTGCTGAAGCCAAATCTGATGGATATCGTCTACCACGTCTTATCAACGCTCCATCTTTCTTCTTGTACAACCCAGAGGAATATTTTTATCAGCTAGTTTGTAAGTTTTCTAGTAGCTCAAGACACATCCTTAAGGAGAAGGGAATTCCAGCCTGACCTGTGGTGGCGCAGTGGATAAAGCATCCACCTGGAACACTGAGGTTGCCTGTTCAAAACCCTGGGCTTGCCTGGTCATATAGGAGTTGATGCTTCCTGCTCCTCCCCTTTCTCTCTCCTCTCTAAAATGAATAAATAAAGTATTTTTAAAACAAAACAACAACAAAAAAAACCCTGGGCTTGCCTTGTCAAGGCACATGTGGGAGTTAAAGCTTCCTGCTCCTTCCCCCTTCTCTCTTTTTCTCGCGTGGGCTCTCTCTCTCTCTCTCCTCTCTCTAAAATGAGTAAATCAAATCTTAAAAAAAGAAAAGAACTCCACCTCATTTCACTTTTCAAAGTGTAAATGCTTTTTTTTTTTTTTTTTTTTGTATTTTTCTGAAGCTGGAAACGGGGAGAGACAGTCAGACAGACTCCCGCATGCGCCGGACCAGGATCCACCTGGCACACCCACCAGGGGGCGATGCTCTGCCCACCAGGGGAAGATGCTCTGCCCCTCCGGGGTGTCGCTCCATTGCGACCAGAGCCACTCTAGCGCCTGGGGCAGAGGCCAAGGAGCCATCCCCAGCGCCCGGGCCATCTTTGCTCCAATGGAGCCTCGGCTGCGGGAGGGGGAGAGAGAGACAGAGAGGAAGGAGGGGGGGTGGAGAAGCAAATGGGCGCTTCTCCTGTGTGCCCTGGCCGGGAATCGAACCCGGGACTTCTGCACGCCAGGCCGACGCTCTACCACTGAGCCAACCGGCCAGGGCCTGTAAATGCTTTTAATAGATGAAAGTATTTGCTGGTTGCTTATTTTTGCGGCATAACCAGAATATAGTGTGATATTGAATATGGGAGGCTTTGGCAGTCTTGGGTGTCACTTAACAGTCCATAGATGAAGGCAGTGTTATGTACTACAATACAAAGCATTCTAAATGGCAGTTTGGAGTCAGTCAGGAATTTAATGTCTTGAACATTTGAAATTGCTTCTATTCTCATGTTTCTGGCAGAATTATTTCCTAAAGGAAAACACTGCTTGATTTTGGGTCTCCCTACCAGAATTTGCGCACTCTAACATCTTTGGTTTGGTAGTCCAGTGTTCCTAGTAACCGTTAATGCTCTATGAAAGACTGACTATTAGATGATGTAGTGTATATGATGTTAAATTGTGAATTAGTGGAACATTGATGTAACAGTGTATCAACATCTGAAGAGAAAATTTGCCTCCAAATTTTAAGCTGGAAAACCACTGGAATAACTGTTTAGAAAAGAATCTCAATTATATTTTAAGTTTTTGATATGTATGTTAAGAATTGTGTATAAATTGAAATGTCTGTGTACTTATCCTCAGAACAAACAATAAAATCTCATTTAAGAAAGAAAGAAAGAGCCTGACCAGGCGGCTGCACAGTGGATAGAGCATCGGACTGGGATGTGGAGGACCCAGGCTCGAGACTTGAGGTCGCCAGCTTAAGCGAGGGCTCATCTGGTTTGAGCAAAGCTCACCAGCTTGGACCCAAGGTCGCAATCTCCTGAAGGCCCACGGTCAAGGCACATATGAGAAAGCAATCAATGAACAACTAAGGTGTTGCAACGAAAAACTGATGATTGATGCTTCTCATCTCTCTCGGTTCCTGTCCTGTCTGTCTGTCCCTCTCTCTGATTCTCTCTGTCTCTGAAAAAAAAAAAAAAAGAGGAAAAAAAGGCCCCTGGACTGACCTGTGGTGGCACAGTGGATAAAGCATTGACCTGGAATGCTGAGGTCGCTGGTTTGAAAATCTGGGCTTGCTTGGTCAAGGAACATATGGGTGTTGAAGCTTCTGGCTCCTCCCCCTTGCCCTCCCCCCCCACAAAGGCCCATGGCAGGTTAGCTCAGTCAGTTAAAAGCATCATGCCAAAACAACAAGGTTGCAAGTTCATCCCTGGTCAGGGCACACACAGGAAGCAACCAACAAATGCAGGACGGAGAGGAACAACAAATGAGTGCTTCCCTTCCCCCTCCTCTCTCCCTCCCTTCCTCTGTCTCTTAAAAAAAAAAAAGTTAAGCCTTGGAGCTCCCACATGGCAATAGCAGGTTGCTGGTTTGATTCCTAGGTCAGGGCATGTACAGGAGCCTCTCTCTCTAAAAACTAAAAAGCTTTTTTAAAAATGGAAAGAGCCTGACCTGTGGTGGGTGGCGCAGTGGATGGACCGTCAACCTGGAACACTGAGGTCGCCGGTTCGAATCCCTGGGCTTGCCTGGTCAAGGCACATATAGGAGTTGATGTTTCCTGCTCCTCTCCCCTTCTCTCTCTCTCTCTCTCTCTCTCTGTCTCTCTTCTCTAAAAAGAATAAATAAATTTTGGGAAAAAAAATGGAAAGAATAATTCTATTTGGCAAAGAATAAATGTGTCAGTGGTGCCTAGTGTTAGAGAGGCACCATTGAGAGAGCTGATACAAACAACCTAAGGCAGTGGGGGAATCCGGCCCCCAGCCTTCCCATACCCTAACTCCCTGTGGATTATTTATCTGATCTTTTGATGACTCAGTCTCATCATAACTAAGCTCCAGGGTCAACTCCTCCAAGAGAAATCTTTCCTGAACTTCAGACTGGACTAGATATTCCCTACTCTGAGTTCTAGCTGTGATAATAAAAATGTGCATTGAGCCCTGGCCGGTTGGCTCAGTGGTAGAGTGTCGGCCTGGCGTGCAGAAGTCCCGGATTCAATTCCCGGCCAGGGCACACAGAGGAACCACCCATCTGCTTCTCCACCCCTCCCTCTCTCCTTCCTCTCTGTCTCTCTCTTCCCCTCCTGCAGCCGAGGCTCCATTGGAGCAAAGATGGCCCGGGCGCTGGGGATGGCTCCTTGGCCTCTGCCCCAGGCGCTAGAGTGGCTCTGGTCGCAACGGAGCGATGCCCCGGAGGGGCAGAGCATCTTCCCCTGGTGGGCAGAGCCTCACCCCTGGTGGGTGTGCTGGGTGGATCCCGGTAGGGCGCATGCGGGAGTCTATCTGACTGTCTCTCCCCGTTTCCAGCTTCAGAAAAATACAAAAAAAATAAAATGTGAATTGATTAACTTTTTTGGGAGAAAAATCTGGAAATATGCAGCAATTAATAAATAAATGTTGATAGCAAAAAAAAAAAAAAAAAAAAAGCCATACCCTTCAACCCAGCAATTCTACTAGGAAATTATCTTAAGGAAACAATCAGACAAAGATGTTATGCAGAAGACTCTGCATTACAAAATTATTTACAATTGAAAATTGAAAGTAACCAAAATTTTCATAAATTGGGGATTTGTGGAATAAATGTTGATACATCAACAATAAAACACCAAAAAGTGGATAAAAAGGATGAAGTAAATCTGTACATTTTGACAAGTAGTGATACCCATGCATTGTAACAGAAAACAGCAAGTTATATACCTTTTTGTTTTAAAATTAATGTGTATAGTATACATATATTACATTATATTTAAAAGAAGATGGACGTGAAAGAGTTACCTTAATTGTAACACTGGTATCTTTGTGATATGATTACAGAGGGAATCAAACTTTCTACTTTAAACATTACTATTTAATATATTATTTGTTTTTATTAGCAGACTTTATTTGGGGTTTTTAAAAAGTTTTAAATTGATTTTTAGAGAGAGAAACTGAGTTGTTGCTCCACTCATTCTTGCATTCATTGGTTGATTCCGTCTGGATGAACCCACAACCGTGGCATAACCGGATGATGCTTTAATCAACGGGACTACCTGGCCAGGACCTTATTTTGATTTAAAAAACGAAAAAAAACCCCAACTATCTTGTTGGTCTTTATTCACAGTGAGGTAGTTCATAAGAACTTGGAAACAATCTAAAATACCCATCAACAGAATACTGAATAAACGAATTGTGGTATTTCACGTGTGGAGGGAGGGGGCCGTGTTCCTATGGAAGGTAACCTCACAGGGTCATCTAATTATAAATTCCTAACTAGGCAAGGTCATGGTGGGCAGTCACACAGCAAGCATGTAACTTTCTAGTAAAAGACTTATCCTTGTTTCTATTCCCAGCGCTTGGAAAAGAGCCTAGTACTTCCTAGGCACTAATCAACTGTTAATTTGTCAAAATTAAACCTGATTCCTGGCATTCTCCTTGTTCTGCTAGCGGCTAGTCAATTACCTTTGCTGATATTTCGCACAGGACAAGTAAGGAGTTCCCGGTTTGCTTTAGAAAGCACATTATATGATTACTTGGGGGTCGTTTTCCCTTATGATTTTTTTTTTTTTAAACTTTATTTATTTATTTATTTTTAACAGAGGCAGAGATAGACAGGGACAGACAGACAGGAAAGGAGAGAGATGAGAAGCATCAATCATCAGTTTCTCGTTGCGCATTGCGACTTCTTAGTTGTTCATTGATTGCTTTCTCACATGTGCCTTGACCGTGGGCATTCAGCAGACCGAGTAACCCCCTGCTGGAGCCAGCGACCTTGGGTCCAAACTGGTGGGCTCTTTGCTCAAGCCAGATGAGCCCGCGCTCAAGCTGGCGACCTCGGGGTCTCGAACCTGGGTCCTTCCGCATCCCAGTCCGACGCTCTATCCACTGCGCCACCACCTGGTCAGGCTGATTTTTAAATGTTTGGATAGTTTACTGTTTTACGAGGGTGTGGGCTTTGTTGGGTAAGAGCTTATAATTGGATTCACATTTATTGAAGGCCGGGAACCATTAATTTAGAAACTATCTGTAAAGCGTTTCTTAAGTACAGACTTCCAGGCCCTCCCCAAAGCTGCTGAGTCATATTTCTTCCCACTAGGGTGCAGGACACTACACTTAAGATGCACACTGTGATTCCTCGGCACAGCGAAATTAGGAATCAAACATCTGCGTCCCAATCGCTTCTGTTTGCACAGTCTGAGCGCCTGCACACGCAGCGACCTTGGGGAGCATCAGCCTCAGCTATGGTCTATAACACTGAGCAGAAGCCTGGAAACCCCATTTCTCCCATCAGGATCCCAGTCCTGCCATGACCCTATACACCAGTGTTTTTCAACCAGTGTGCCGCGGGACACTAGTGTGCTGTGAGACATGGTCAGGTGTGCCATGGGGAACTTAAACATGGCCTGAGTGCCGGATATGGCCCACGGAGGCTATTTATCCGGCCTGCAGCCAGCCGCCTCGATCGGAACATAAACATTCCCCCCATAATCCCTCCAGCTATCAGCGACAGGGAGAGTGGAGGCACAGGGAACCTCACTGACCAATCACCTTCTAGGATTCATCCTGACCACTAGCGATGAACCAATAGTAGGCCGCCTCTCATCCACACCCAGGAAGGTCTCCTCTAGGGCTGCCACGCACTTGTCATTGTGTGGCTGCTGCTCCTCCCCATGGTCCCAATTTCTAATCCTGGTCAGGACTGGAGGTAAATGTTGCCACCACTAGATGAAGCCTCAGCCTCAGCTGGTTATGTCTATCCTGATGGTGTATATAGATATTTGACCTTTTTCTTTTTAAAAGAGGCCCCCCCGCAGAGGGTGATATACAATGCATCACAATGTTATCTATATTGTATATGGCCTCCTGAAGGATCATCTTCTTAAAGAACTCAAATCTCTATATACACCATCAAAACAGACAGAACCAAGGCCCCTGCACCCAGCTGACCATGGGATTTGAACCCACAACCTTGGGGAGAACTCTAGTATTTATCAGAATCCTTATCTAGAAAGCAAACTTCTTAATCTGACAATAGGACTTATGATGCTACACAAGTATCCAACATTTTCTTCTTTTTTTTTCTCCCTTGAAGTTAGAAACAGGGAGGCAGTCAGACAGACTCCCGCATGCACTTGACCAGGATAAACCCAGCATGCCCAATGGGGGGGGCGATGCTCTGCCCATTTAGGGCATTGTTCCATTGCAGCTGGAGCCATTCTAGCACCTGAGGCAGAGGCCATGGAGCCATCCTCAGTGCCTGGGCCAACTTTGCTCCAATGGAGCCTTGGCTGTGGGAGAGGAAGAGAGAGACAGAGAGAAAGGAGAGGGGGAAGGGTGGAGAAGCAGATGGGTGCTTCTCCTGTGTGCCCTGGCCGGGAATCAAACCCGGGACTTCCAAATGCCGGGCCGACGCTCTACCACTGAGCCAACCGGCCAGGGCTCCAACATTTTCTAAAATTGATTTTGTCCAGTCTCTATATAGAGTATTTGCCAAATTGATTTGAACCCACAACTTTGATGAAAGCTCCAGTATCTATTAGCGGGACTGTATATATGAAGGGATACATGGGACTGTATATATGAGGGGTTATATGGGACTGTATATATGAGGTTACATGGGACTGTATATGAGGGGATGTTACGTGGGACTGTATTTATAAGGGGATTTTACGTGGGACTCTATATATGAGGGATGTTACATGGGACTGTATATATGAGGCGGTTATCCTTTTTTATTTAACTTTTTTTAATAAATGTAATTTATTTAAATTAAATAAATTCTAACAGAGTATCATTTTGTGTCATTTTGGTAGGTGGTGTGCCCCAGGATTTTGTAAATGTAAAAAATGTGCCCCGGTTCAAAAAAGGTTGAAAATCACTGCTATACACTCCCGGGAGGGGCAGCTTCCCAGTTCAGGTTCTGGACGGCACCGGCAGCAAAGGCGCGCGGGGAGGGGGGGGGGGTGGCACACAGAGCCGAGCTGTAGCTCCGCCCGCTCGCCCTCCGGGAGCCAAAACTCCTACTGGCTCCGATTTCTCCTGGACCCAAGCCACACTGCGCCGATTGCCGGGCCTTACCGGAAGTACTCCCCTGAGCGGAAGCTTCTCAGCCCAAATAGCGGAAGTGCTTTATGCTCTGCCCTCTTTGCTTCTGACGACAACAAGATGGTAACGTTGTTTTCGAGTGGTTATTTCAACGGGGTTTTGAATCGCTTTCCATCCTCATCCCCTGCGCCCGAGCGCCTTCCTCTCCGTGAAGGCGCCGCCAAGGCTCGAATAAGGGAATCGGCTGGGCAGGAAAGGGACATGCTGTGGCCCTCAAGAACCAGAAAAATAGCTTCTAACTGGACCTTTGGTGCCCAGCCTGCAGTCGTGGAACCGCAGCCGCCTTAGGTCCCTTGATGCGAGCTGAGGTTCGCGGTTTCCTCCCCGAACTTCTCTCGGATGAGAACTAAAGGAAGAAGCTCGGTGTGTCACTGTTTGGCTCTGTAAGCAAAGGGACGTTTTGGGTGAGGCTCGGCGGGAAATCGGCGTTATATCGTCTCCCCCCTCCCCCGCCCCCCAAACGTGGCCGATTTCAAAACGCAGCAGCTTTTGCGGAAGAGCCTGAAATGAGCGTGAGCCGCTGGTAGCTGCTGAGCGAGCCTTTGGGAAAGTTAGGAGCTCCCACCGCTTCAGCCCACTCTCCCGTGTCGGCCCTTCCGGAGGGGGCCGGGCGTGGCTGGAGCTCAGACCTGTGCGTCCCGTTCCTTTGCAGACGAAGGGCACGTCGTCGTTCGGCAAGCGCCGCAACAAGACGCACACTCTGTGCCGCCGCTGCGGCTCCAAGGCCTACCACCTGCAGAAGTCCACGTGCGGCAAGTGCGGCTACCCCGCCAAGCGCAAGAGAAAGTGTGAGTGCGGGCGCCTCTCCCGGGCCGGGCGGGCGGGCGGGCGGGCTGGCCGCGCACGCTCTTTGGTGCCTCCCTAAAGTTGTGCTGGGAGTGCCGATGGAGCTGGTGGAAACCCCAGGGGAGGCCCTGATGGCCTGAGCGGCGGGGCCCACGGGATGTGCGGAGAAATCACTCAGCCTTGCCTGATCTTTTGTGTTGTAGATAACTGGAGCGCCAAGGCTAAGCGGCGGAACACCACCGGGACCGGTCGCATGAGACATCTGAAAATCGTCTACCGGAGATTCAGGTAGGGCGTCTGTGTTTCCATCGTTACTGCTTCTCTGAGCTTGGATGGGAATCGTCTTGTTGGGGTGGGGTGCTAGAAGGTGTTTGCTGCCACCGTAACCTTCAGATCCATGAAACGTCAACAGCCTGAGTTACAAGTGTCTAGGGCGTGGTTTGAACCCGGTTCCCAAGATGTGGCAGTATTTATTAGTAGCAATACCTACATCTCACTTTTTTACCAAAATTGGTCAAGACAGTAGTGCGTGGGTGAGGTTTAGAGTCTGTTAAGAGATGCAGAGACTTCGGCCCCCACCCAGACTTACAAACTGCATTTTAGTGGGAGGTTTGAAAGCAGTGAGCAGGTGTCAGGTGCAGTGTGGGATATTTAGCAGAATTCCTGGGCTCTGCCCATTCAATTCCAGATTTCCTAATTCTAAAACGTGACGGGACCACCAGATGTTAGTAAGCATGACACCCTTAGATGTGTCTGTGTTCGCGTGCGCAGGTGACCTTTGTTTTGTACTCCAAACCATTATGCAGCGGTGTGGACTTCCTGCGGAGTGATCTGCTAATGTAATGTTGGGATTAAGAGCATGAAGCAAGCCCACCTTGAACTTTTCTGTGCTTCCAGTCAGTCTTTTCAATGGGGGTGACAGACTTTCCGTAAACGAGGCCGGAGTGGTAAATGAGTTAGATTGTATGGTGTTGCTGAGCAGTTTAGACAGTGGCTGCCTGTGAACATGCTCATTGTCTTTTTCTGGTTAAAGGAAAGTGGTTCATGTCTCTGCTTAATAGCATAGGGACCCTTTCCACAAGTACCTTGATGTCTTACGAGGCAGTGGAGAAATACAGGCTAGTGACCAGTTTATTTAAAATAGATACCTTGAGCAAGGGGGATGTTGAGGTAAACATGGGAGTGAAGGGGTTGTATTCAGTGGGACATTTGAATATATGTAAACACAGTAAATTAAAATCAATTTTAAATAATAGATACCTTGAAGTATAAGGAAGAAAACTGATGCAGCTTATCAGTGATGTTGTAAAAATAAATGTCTGAACATATGAATTCAATACTGATTTCAACATTTGACTGAGATGAGCTCATTTAGTTTTAGCAGAACACTAAAATGTGTATATGACGTTGCTGAAGTAATGGTTCTTGTTTTTAACATGGTGCAGGCATGGCTTCCGTGAAGGAACAACACCTAAACCCAAGAGGGCAGCTGTTGCGGCTTCAAGTTCATCTTAAGTAGTGATTCTTGTTTTTAACATGGTGCAAACGTGGCTTCTGTAAAGGAATAACACCTGAACCCAAGAGAGCAGCTCTGGCAGTTTCAAGTTTGGCTGAAGGACTTAAGTGATTAGTCACACAATAAATGGCACAGCTTTAAAAAAACATCTGGTGTCCTAAGGTATTTTCATTTATTTATTTATTTATTTTGTATTTTTCTGAAGTTGGAAATGGGGAGGCATTCAGACAGACTCCCGCATGCACCCGACCGGAATCCACCTGGCATGCCCACCAGGGGGCGATGCTCTGTTGCAACCAGAGCCATTCTAGTGCCTGAGGCAGAGGCCACAGAGCCATCCTTAGCGCCCAGGCCAACTTTGCTCCAATGGAGCCTTGGCTGCAGGAGGGGATGGGCGCTTCTCCTGTGTGCCCTGGCCGGGAATCGAACCCGGGACTCCTGCACGCCAGGCCGACACTCTACCACTGAGCCAACCGGCCAGGGCCTCCTAAGGTATTTTTAATAGGGTTTCTGTGTCAGGGAACCATAAATTTGGGAATGGGACAACTTAGTATTAGATTTAGTTAAGTGATGGCTTTGTAGCACTAACCTTTGAACTGGGTTGTGATGCTGCTTAAGTAAGAGAATGAGAAACTGCAGAATTCCAGGATTCCTTCCAGCAGACAACGCTGGGAGAGGAAGAGGTAAAGAAGCGCAGTGGTGTGGCTTATGCTGGTATTGCAGTGTTAGTAAGTGAAAGCATAAATTCTTTTAGTGATACCTGCTACAGTGTGATGACCTTGGGGTAGGGGAGCTGATCCTATACAATAGGGCTAGAGTACCAGTGAGAACATGAAGCATAGGAGTCAATGAATTCTCTCTTAACTCCATCCAGTATCCAAAAGCTTTCTTGGCACCTGACATGTATGTTGTATGCGGTTTACATGAACTAAAGCGACCTGCTAGGTGTGTAAAAGACTAAGGCCACATGGCATGTGCAGTGGATTGCGCAGGAAGTAAAGGAAAGCCTAGTGTAAACATTATAGACTAAAGGTAATGATAAATTGGTCCTAGAGAATTTTAACCCCTACAGGGTGGTCAAGGATTTTTCTATGTTAAAGTGCTCTGGAATTCTTTGCCGTGCTTTCCCAGTTTTGGTAGCTTATTACCAAACAATTGTTTGAAAGGAGATGGCCAACCTTGCTGGACTGCTGAGCGAAGTGATGAGGTTAAACAGCTCAAGTGTTGGAACAGGCACCGTGAATAGTAAAGTGGCTGAACTGCTGTCTTACCTTGCAGCTTTTACTGTATTTAGGATAACATCCTTAACCTGGCCTTTTTTTCCCCCCCAACTTTATCTTGATTGCGCTCCAGAATGCTTTCCCGAGATTCTGGTTAATCCCTGCCTTCACCCTGCTCCTCCCTCAGCTCCTAATGCAGCCTCCTAAATTCACTTGTACAGAAGCCCCTGACGATCTAAGTCTACGCTGGGCTTCCTCCTGGTACGTGAAATGGTATTTTAGCTCAATAGCACTGAAATCTGACTTGTTCTTAAGATCTTTCTGAAATCTCAGTATTTCTGATGGCGCTGATCCCTTGGTGAAACACTTGGTAAGGAGCACAGGAGCACACATTAGGCTCTGGGGCAAGTGGGCTCTGGCCTGAAGACCTGCAGAATTAATTCCTGGGTCCTGGGGCAGGAAAAGAAGTGGGCACAATGGGTGAGGTGATACATGGGCAGTGGCGCGGTGGAGAGCATCGAACTGGGACGTGGAGGACCCAGGTTCAAAACCCCAAGGTTGCCAGCTTGAGCATGGACTCATCTGGTTTGAGCATGTCTCACCAACTTGAGCCCAAGGTTGCTGGCTTGAGCAAGGGGTCATTCGATCTGTAGCCCCCCTCCCCCCCATCAAGGCACATGAGAAAGCAATCAATAAACTAAGGTACAGCAATAACAAAGAATTGATGCTTCTCATTTCCCTTCCTTTCTGTCCCTATCTGTCTCTCACACACAAAAGCCTGTGTACTGGGTATAATGTGAGCTTAGCTCTTGTGTGCCAGTGAGTATGGCCCTTAGCACAAAGTTGGTGTCCATGGGAAATTACTTTGGTGCTATGGTAATTACCCCCATAAATCTAGGTGGCTCACAGACCAAATGAAGGTATGATTTTTTAAAAATGTTTTTTAAAATTTATTAATTTAGAGGAAGAGAAACATCTGTTCCTCTATGTGCCCTAACTACAGGAAATAAAGTGCAAACAGGTGCATTCAGTTCGATAAAGTTCATGTCTGATGGGTCTGGTGCCCTGAAAATTCGAGTTGAGGTTTGGGCAGTGGACCCCTTATCTGACAACAGATGCCACTCGTGGTTCATTGAGACTGACAAGTATACTAGACCAACACCCACCTGTAGGTCAGTTACCTTATGGACAGCTAAGAAAGTTGTGTTTCTTGGGCAGAAGGCACTCGACCAGATAGGTGTCACCAGTGGGTAGATGAAAGGAGGCCCAGGCACACAAGTACCTCATGTATTGTTTATTGTACCTCATGTATTGTTTACTTGGCTTTTTTGTCACACTGGGGTTTGTCAGGTTAGGAGAATAGGAAGGTTTGGGAAAAGAAGGCTAATTAAGCAATGATATATAATTGAAGGTTTCAAGCACATGTGATTAGTTATTAGCAAGGTTAATTGGGCCTGACCTCTGGTGGTTCAGTGGATAAAATATTGACCTGGAACGCTGAGGTTGCTGGTTCAAATATCTGGGCTTGCCTGGTCAAGGCACATACAGGAAGCAACTACTATAAGTTAATGCTTCCTGTCTTCTCTCTCTCTCTCCCCCCCCTTTAAAAAGTTAAAAAAAAAAAAGGTTAATTGGGTGGTGGTATAGATGTGTCTTGACTGGAAAAGCAGGCAGCAGGTTCTTGGTCCATGTGGAAATCAAGAGAATGTGGACTGAGGGCAGCAGGGCTCGCTGTAGAGGAGGTCTTGACTGATCATCTGAAACTTGAACCCAAGGAACGAGCTCCTAAACTCTGCTCTCCAGTACCATAAGCTGGAAGCATTCTGTGGGATCATGTACATAAAAATCAACATGTCCAGGGCAGCGGGCCTCAAAAATACCAGCAAGACAGGAAGTGTGGATGCCGGTTTCTGACAGGCAAGGGGGGGTTCAGTGCCTTCACTGAGGGAATACAGAATGGAGGTGGGCAGGGTGGTGGAGTGAGTTTTGAGAGATGCCTATAGAGCACCAGAAGGAAGTGTCTGGGAAGAATGGGGTAAACATGGCAGTTTAAGTGGAGAGAGGCTAGAGGGTGGAGATCTGCATGGTTGTGAAGGGAAGCTGCCTTAGGGTTAGAATGGTGGAGACAGTTTAAATGGAGGTACAGGTGACGCTAAGAACTGGTAGACATGAGTGATGGGGAGAGAAAGGGACTCTGTTAAATTTATTCTTGGCTACTTTATTCTTTTTGAAGTAATTGTGAATGGGATTGTTTCTTGGTCTCCCTGGGATTCAGTTTCTGGATGAACTTCAGTAACCATCCTTGATTCAGTTATAGCTGAAACCATTTGAAAACAAACTCCAGGCCTGGCCTCTGGTGGCGCAGTGGATAAATCATCGAACTGGAATGCTGAGGTCACTGGTTCAAAACCCTGGGCTTGCCTGGTCAAGGCACGTATGGGAGTTGATGCTTCCTGCTCCTCCCCCTTCTTTCTCTCTCTTCTTCTAAAATGAATAAATAAAATCTTAAAAAAAAAAAAAAAGAAAACTCCAGAAAAGCGATTTAGAGAGACTCAGATTTGGGGAGATGTGCCTAGGAGGTGAGAGAGAAGTGGTTCATTCATTGGCTCAATGTAATACATGTGATGAGGTGCCTACTGGGTGCTAGGCCCATTTAGATAGTGGGAGCCAAAGCAGACATGTTCAAGTTGACAGTCGACCTCAGGAGTTGCAGAATTAGCCCAGGAGCCAGGATAGGGTTGAGTCACGCAAGGCCAGGAAAGAAACTATTTGAGAGGTGCTCAGATGGGTGGATGACTCCAACGGGAAAGGAGTTTTAAAGTTAAAAGAAAAAAAAAAGCCTGGCCTGTGGTGGTGGCACAGTGGAAAAAGCATAGACCTGGAACACTGACGTCCCAGGTTCAAAACCCTGAGCTTGCCCCATCAAAGCACATACGGGAGTTGATGCTTCCTGCTCCCCCCCTCCCTAAAATTAATAAAGCCTTTGAAAAAAGAAAACTCTTAGAATCTGAACAGATGAATGAACAGGTTTAAAGACAGTATCACTGCCTTGTAGTGTTTATCACTGTCTTGAGTTTAGACCAATGCTAAAATCTGTAGCTGGAAAGACAGGCATTCAGTATCTGAAAAATAAGCAAGCTTCAGTTATTGGACTAAAACAATTCATTCTATAAATACCAGAAATAACGTACAGTATAAAATACATCCAAGCTGGCACTATAAAAGCCCCCCATGCTGCGGGGGCTGGCACTGGGAGAGCCACACACTGGGAACCCAGCCCTGGAGAAACCATAGGCCTCTTCCCAAAATACCCCATGTAAGGCTTAGAGCTCTTTGTCAGATGCAACCTGAGGAAAATCTGCTGACTTGGCCAACGTGTACATGTCTGTAAAATGTGCCAGACAAGCCTTGTTCAACAGAAATAACACTATGAGCCACAAATGCAAACCACGTATGTAGTTTTTAATTTCCTAGTAGCCACATTTAAAAATTAAAAAAAAGTGAAGCTAATTCTCATATTTTATTTAAATGTTCAACATAGTATTTACATGTCATCAGTATAAAAATTATTGAGATGTTTTACATTCTCTTTTTCATATTGTCTTCAAAATTGTGTGTTTTACTCTCAGCACATCTCAATTCAGATAGTGACGTTTCCAAGGCTCAGTAGCTATGTGTGGCTGCTGGTTACCCTGCTGGGCAGGACAAACCTACACAGCAACAAGCTTAGTGTTTTGGGGTTGAGTAATCAATGTCTTCATCAAAATTAATGGAGCATTTACTATATAAGTAGATAGGTAAAACCAAATCACACACAAGTCACTAGCTTTTAGGTTAGGTAATTAATTGAAGCCCACTTTTTACCTGTAAAATGGTTTTACCTACTTCGAAACGTCATTGATTGTGAAATGTTGATGGTGGTGCATTTAAAGTGTTCAGCATGGTGTCTGGTGCATGATAAAAGTTTGATAGGCCCTGGCCGGTTGGCTCAGCGGTAGAGCATCGGCCTGGCTGGCGTGCGGAGGACCCGGGTTCGATTCCCGGCCAGGGCACACGGGGGAAGCGCCCATTTGCTTCTCCACCCCTCCGCCGCGCTTTCCTCTCTGTCTCTCTCTTCCCTTCCCGCAGCCAAGGCTCCATTGGAGCAGAGATGGCCCAGGCACTGGGGATGGCTCTGTGGCCTCTGCCTCAGGCGCTAGAGTGGCTCTGGTCGCAATATGGCGACGCCCAGGATGGGCAGAGCATTGCCCCCTGGTGGGCAGAGCGTCGCCCCCTGGTGGGCGTGCCGGGTGGATCCCGGTCGGGCGCATGCGGGAGTCTGTCTGACTGTCTCTCCCTGTTTCCAGCTTCAGGGGGGAAAAAAAAAAAAGAGTTTGATAAATGTTGGCAACTATTCACCCTGGCTGGATAGCTCAGTTAAAGCATTGTCCCTAAGCACAGAGATTGCCAGTTTGATCCCTAGTCAGGGCGCAGACTGCTGCTCTCTCTCTAGAGGTCAATAGTAAAAAAAAAATGTTGGCAACTATTATTATTACTATATAGATATCGTCCCTGAGTGATTGGTATCACTTTGATAATAGCAGAAAAGAAAACTCTGTAAGACAACATGTATCTTTTTTTTTTAATTTTTTTTTTATAGAGACAGAGAGAGGGTTAGACAGGAACAGAGAGAGATGAGAAGCATCAATCTTCTTTTGTTGCGACACCTTAGTTGTTCATTGATTGCTTTCTCATATGTGCCTTGACCACGGGCCTTCAGCAGACTGAGTAACCCCTTGCTCAAGCCTGCAACCTTGGGTCCAAGCTGGTGAGCTTTTGCTCAAACAAGATGAGCCCATGCTCAAGCTGGCAACCTCGGGGTCTCAAACCTGGGTCCTTAGCAACCCAGTCCAGCGCTCTATCCACTGCACCACCGCCTGGTCAGGCGACAACACGTATCTTGCTGAATTAACCATAGTCAGTGGTCTGTACTATAGGCTATATAGACTCTAAGCACAGTTAGCTCAGACATTTGATTTGATCACAACAATGAGGGTGGCTTATGTCTCAGGTGAAGTTCATATTAACCAAATCACCAAGATAAATTTATAATCAATGAAGTCATTTTTAACTCTACAAAAATAAATTGAACACTGCCCAGTACTGATCTAGGCATTGGGAATACATCAGTGAACCAAGGGGTAGGAAAAGGGGAGAGGGGCCATGGATAAACACTGCTTAAAACAAAAACAGTCAACTCGTACTCTCCAGCTCTGGGAGTCTTGAGCATTTGGGGATTATCTCTGAGGCTCCGCAGCCACTTGGGGATTTGGTTGTAAGGAAAAGAGAGCCAAGATGCCATGTTCCGGAGATTACTACCATGTGAGCTCAAGTTCAGTCTCAAGGTCATACTTTCTCCATCAATTCAACTTCACCACACCAAGCACTTTACCTGCTTCCATGGTTAATCAGCAAACTGATTTAACCCACTCCCAGATAATTTAAGAATTGAGAAATAGGCTTGCCAATTGATCAAAAATATAACTGTTAAACAGGCAAAATAACTCCCCATAGCCTGACAAACACTTTCTCTAACTCCAGAAGACCATTCTTATTTTTGTACTCTGGAGAAGCACAGGAAGTAACCAGTGAGAGAGGGAGAGACAGGAAGGGAAAGAGACAAGAAGCATGAACCCGTAGTTGCAGCATCTTAGTTGTTCATTAATTGCTTCTCACATGTGCCTTGACCAGAGGGCTCCAGCTGAGCCAGTGACCCCTTGCTCAAGCCAGCGATATTGGGTTCAAGCCAGTGACCATAGGATTGTGTCGATGATTAAGCCAATGACCCCATGCTCAAGCCAGGTAGTCTGCACTTAATGCTGAATGAACCTGCACTCAAGCCAGTGACCCCAGGGTTTCAAACCTGGGACCTCAGCATCCCAGGCCGACACTATCCACTGCACTACACCTAGTCAGGCAGAATTTCCCACTTTTTTTTTTTTTTTTTTTTTGTATTTTTCTGAAGCTGGAAATGGGGAGAGACAGTCAGACAGACTCCCACATGCGCCCGACCGGGATCCACCCGGCACGCCCACCAGGGGCGATGCTCTGCCCACCAGGGGGCGATGCTCTGCCCACCAGGGGGCAATGCTCTGCCCCTCCGGGGCATCGCTCTGCCGGGACCAGAACAACTCTAGTGCCTGGGGCAGAGGCCAAGGAGCCATCCCCAGCGCCCGGGCCATCTTTGCTCCAATGGAGCCTCGCTGCGGGAGGGGAAGAGAGAGACAGAGAGGAGGGGGGGGAGTGGAGAAGCAAATGGGCGCTTCTCCTATGTGCCCTGGCCGGGAATCGAACCCGGGTTCCCCGCACACCAGGCCGACGCTCTACCACTGAGCCAACCGGCCAGGGCAATTTTCCAGTTCTTAAGTGAAGACTGTTTAGTGACTTCCTTCAAAGAGTAGTATATGGAAAGGAGGAAAAAGACCAACTTTATAGTAGGTCTTATAGTAGTTGTCAAGTATGAAACTTGACAAACATAACCTTAACCAGGTAATCAAGGGCAGAATCAATGCCCAATAAATGAGGGTAATAGTATGAGCACTTCTGATGTGATGAAAATGGACCATTATGTTCTTCTAGACTAATCTCGTAACACCAGTCTAACCATGAGAAAAACACCAAATTCCAATAGTAGAGCATTCCATAAAATACCTAACCAATACACGTCAAAGTCATCAAAACCAGGAGTGTCTGAGCCCTGGCAAGGTAGCTCAGTTGGTTAGAGTTTTGTCCCGATTCACCAAGGTTGCAGGTTTGATCTGAGGTCAGGGCACATACTAGAAACAATGCAGAAATAAATGGAACAACAAATCGATGAGAAACCAATCAATGAACAACTAAGGTGCCGCAACAAAGAATTGATGCTTCTCATCTCTCCATTCTTCTCTGTCCCTGTCCATCTCTCTCTCTCATTAAAAAAAAATAATAATATCTGTCCCTGGCCGGTTGGCTCAGCGGTAGAGCGTAGGCCTGGCGTGCGGGGGACCCGGGTTCGATTCCCGGCCAGGGCACATAGGAGAAGCACCCATTTGCTTCTCCACACCCCCCCCCTCCCCGCTCCTTCCTCTCTGTCTCTCTCTTCCCCTCCCGCAGCCAAGGCTCCATTGGAGCAAAGATGGCAGGGCGCTGGGGATGGCTCCTTGGCCTCTGCCCCAGGCGCTAGAGTGGCTCTGGTCGTGGCAGAGCGACGCCTCGGAGGGGCATATTATCGCCCCCTGGTGGGCAGAGCCTCGCCCCTGGTGGGCGTGCCGGGTGGATCCCGGTCGGGGTCAGGTGCATGCGGGAGTCTGTCTGACTGTCTCTCCCGGTTTCCAGCTTCAGAAAAATACAAAATAATAATAATAATAATAATATCTGGCAAAGTAAACTATAAATAAGGAATTTAGGGGGAGGTACATAAACCAGGGATGAGGCAGGCTGTGGCTCTGGGAGAGGTGGAGGAGAGACCTGCATGCCTGCTTTGCCCAGTGGCACCGGGAGACAGGTGCACTGAGTCCAGACACAGCGCAGACTGCAGGGAGCCCAGACTAGCAGCTGACTGGCGGTGAAAGGATACTATTCACCTCTGAGGTGCCAAAGCATAACTGAAATTTTTATTAACCTGAGCTCTTCTCAGAAGGATATGGCTAAAAAGAACTAGTATGATAAGTCACTTGGGTGGGATGAAGGCCTTCCCACCCACAAAAGACATGCTTACATGGCCTGTGTGCTGCTGTCTGAGGAGCTAGGGTTTAGTCACCACAGGGCCTTTGTTCTGTGGGACACTACTCCAGCTGTCCTCTTTCTCTGTCCACTCAAATGAACGTTGAACAAAGTTTTCAAGAATATTATTTTGAAGGAGACCAAATTACTAGTCTGACTGGGGAGCCAAATTATTAGGTTGTTGCCATTCACGTGCTTATCAACCCCTGTATCAGCAAACTGAGTAAAAGCAAGTCTAACAGTGACCAGAAACGGGACAGTGCAATTACCCTCAACCCCCAAGTGTCTCAAGTAATCCAGGGGTTTTATTTAGACCATCAGCCTACCCTTCAGGTAACCATCCAAGGGTTATATTTCCTTTAACCGATAATAGAGTAGCAAAGATTTAGGAACTACATATTTTGGTGAATGAACATATTTTTTTGTGCTGGTCATGGATAGATCCATGTGCCAAATACTCAGTGAATCAACTCAGGAGTGGGCAGGGTTGACATTTTCTTATTAAAAAGAACCCAACTAGGACCAACCAGCCACACCTTCCTCGAGATGGGACAAGGGAGTCCTTGTAAACAGCGTGCAGATTTACCCCAGAAAACAGTGCTGGGCCTATTTCTACAAGGGTCATTGAAGCTTAAAATTTGTCATCATGAAGGAGTTGCAAACATATTGACCTAAATCAGGCATCCCCAAACTACGGCCCATGGGCCGCATGAGGCCCCCTGAGGCCATTTATCCGACCCCCCGCCGCACTTCCAGAAGGGGCACCTCTTTCATTGGTGGTCAGTGAGAGGAGCACTGTATGTGGCGGCCCTCCAACTGTCTAAGGGACAGTAAACTGGCCCTCTGTGTAAAAAGTTTGGGGACCCCTGAAAAAAAATTCAGACCAAAAGTTAGTAATCACCAACCCTAGTTAACAAGGGACAGTTATCCACAAACTAATTTCAATCTCTGAACTTCCTGAGGAGATTCTAATATAAATTGACTGCTTTTCTTCCTGTATCTTCCACAGGCTTATCTTGCTTCGGGATCATCTTAACCAGGGGTCCCCAAACTTTTTACACAGGGGGCCAGTTTCCTGTCCCTCAGCCCGTTGGAGGGCCAGGCTATAAAAAAACTATGAACAAATCCCTGTGCACACTGCACACATCTTATTTTAAAGTAAAAAAAACAAACGGGAATAAATACAATATTTAAAATAAAGAACAAGTAAATTTAAATCAACAAACTGACCAGTATTTCAATGGGAACTATGGGCCTACTTTTGGTTAATGAGACGGTCAATGTCTGGTTCCATATTTGTCACTGCTAGCTGTAACAAGTGATATGACGCACTTCTGGAGCTGTGACACGTGTGTCCGTGTCACCGGAAGTAGTACTGTAGGTGAGTGATGCCGTGCTTCGCGCTGCCGCCACATACAGTACTGTAGGAGCACAGGATGCATCTGTGCTCCTTTCACTGACCACCAATGAAAGGGGTGCCCCTTCTGAAGTGCGGCATGGGTCGGATAAATGGCCTCAGGGGGCTGCATGTGGCCTGGGGGCCATAGTTTGGGGACCCCTGATTTTAATTATCCACATTCCCTAAGTAAGTGTTCTGTCCTCAGATCCCTTCATTCTATAGACTGGGGAGGTCTCATCCATTATCACCTACCCATGTGTTTGCTAATGACACCCTGTCTGCATCACTAGACTGACCTTTCTCTGGAGAACAAACCTGAACTGCCAGTATATTACTGGATATTTTTACTTGAATGTCTCTCTGATGCCTCAATAATATAAATAGAATTACGTCTACTGAAGCTTCATTCTCCACCTTCCTGACAATCTCCCCTGAAACCCAGGAGGTAATTATGATTCCTTCCTTTTCCTCTCCTTGCTGATTCCACTTCTCATTCAGCCTGTTCACAGGTGGGGCTTGCCTCCCTCGCCATTACACCAGATAATTGCAAGTCTCCTGTTATACTACCACTTGGGTCTTGCTCTTTTCCAATCTATCTTCCACACCGAAGTCAGATTTAAACAAACATTTTTTTTCTAACAGCTAGTTTTTTTTTGACTCTGTGATACAGTCCTAAGGTTTGAAACCAGAAAGTTACAAAAGGATACACAGGAAAATATCTGCCCCTTGCACTAGACTCTTAGTTTCCCTTCCCAAAGACCGCCATAGCTATCCGTTTCTTTGATGAATAATGTGTTTCTAAGATGCACTGACTTCACAGCCTCCCATGGCTCATCACTTTCTAGAAGGGAGAAATTCAAGTCGCGAAGCACGTATGAGGCCCTGCAGGATTTAGTCCTGTTTACCTCTTTCTTTTATGGAGCCCTTTGAATATCCATATTTTATCACCTGTCACCACTAGCTCTTCTCAAAGAACTGTGAGACTTGCTTCCCATTGCGGTTCTGCATATGCTTGTCCCCTACTTGGGATGCCGCACCCAAAATGCCCCCTTGCCCCACACCAGTTACCTTGAGTACAAAGCACCACCTCTTAATGCTCCTCTAAATATATTCAAGTTCAAGCCCTGTGGATCTCCACAGTTAAAGGTTATGCCCTCCTCTCATAATCCCCTTTTAGGACCACATGTGTGGTTTTATTGTAGCATCTATGACATTGCTATGACCTTTTTTTTTTTTTTTGCTATGACAAGCTGAAGGCAGATATGGTGTTCTTTTTTCTGATTCCTCAGAGTCTAGCAAACTGCTCAATATCTACCTAGTTGTTTAATCAATACTGAATATTTGTTCCACTGTAACTACAATACTAAGGGAATATTAGGCTGCACTAGTAGCAGTGGAATATTCCGAATTTTTAGCTCTGGTCACGGTATTTGGAGGTAAACCATGAGGAGGTGCAATGTCCACCTGACAGTGTAGGCTGTATTAACATAATGCCGTCCTTAAGAGGAAAAGGTTAAGAGGACTCAGCTCCCTTCGCATCTCCGAAGGGCTGCAGAGGAAGCAGCGGACTCCTAACTGCTGGGCTCCCCCAAGACTGGAGGCTCTCCTATGCCTTCATTAGCGCTGAGATGAACTGTAACGTATTTTTACTGATCAAAGCTGACGCGGCCCTGGCCGGTTGGCTCAGCGGTAGAGCGTCGGCCTGGCGTGCGGGAGACCCGGGTTCGATTCCCGACCAGGGCACATAGGAGAGGCGCCCATTTGCTTCTCCACCCCACCCCCCTCCTTTCTCTCTGTCTCTCTCTCCCCCTCCCGCAGCCAAGGCTTCATTGGAGCAAAGATGGCAGGGCTCTGGGGATGGCTCCTTGGCCTCTGCCCCAGGTGCTAGAGTGGCTCTGGTCGGGGCAGAGCATCGCCCCCTGGTGGGCAGAGCCTCGCCCCTGGTGGGCGTGCCGGGTGGATCCCGGTAGGGCGCATGTGGGAGTCTGTCTGACTCTCCCCGTTTCCAGCTTCAAAAGAAAAAAAAAAAAAGAAAGCTGACATACTGAAGTTTGAAAGCAATTTCCTTTTTCCCTCCCCTTAAACTAGAGTGGATTCAAGGCTGCTATATGTCACTCCTGCCCACATATATTCCAATTGACTTTGCTCTGTTAGGGGCAGAGTTACAAGGCATGGGTGTGAAGACTCAGTAGAAGCCAGTCCACCTTATCTCTGCATCTACACTGGAAGATGGTGAACATGTGAATGTTATCTATTCTGGGGGAGGGTTTGGAATTTAGAGAACTGCCATACTAGATTAGGAGTTCCTCCAGAGCAGGGAACATGACTTTTCATTTTGTATCTATCCACAGTGTCTGGCAGTTATTAGATACTTGAAGAAAAGAAGGAGATGAAGGTTTGGGGAACAGATCAATGGGAAAATGAAAGACAGAGAGAGGGGAAGAAAATGTGACAATTTTTTTTAAAAAGGAAGGAAGGTTGCCTGACCTGTGGTCACGCAGTGGATAGAGCGTCAACCTGGAACCCTGACGTTGCCGGGCTTGGGCTTCCCTGGTCAAGGCGCATATGGGAGTTGATGCTTTCTGCTCCTCCCCCACTTCTCTCTCTCTCTCTCTCCACCCTCTATAAAATGAATAAATAAAATCTAAGAAAAAAAAAGGCAAGAGAAAAAGAGAAATAAAGAAGGCTTATTATTTACTTTCTTAGAAATGTTCATTGGATTCAGTTTTTAATGGGACAAGGAAAAAAAAAACCAGCAGTAAAATCTGCTTCAACAGACTATGGGAGACTGGCTAGGATAACTTCTAAGTTCCCATTCAATTCTTTTGATCTAAGATTTTAGGTTTTATTTCTCCAACAATGCTTTTGAGTGAACAGTGGCATTTAAAACATTAAATGAAAAAAAAAAACAAAAAACATGTGGAGGATTCCCAGGGATCTCGGGCAGTTGCTACGATCACCTATCTACCCTCTACATCCCCTAAGGTATATAATTTCCCTTCACCGTAATAAATCTTCCCACCATGCTTAAAAATAAATAAAATAATAAATAGAATTATAATCTAAAGTAACTCCAAAGCAGAAGCAAACTGATGTTTCTACTAAAAAAAATGTTCATATTACTCTATTAATTGGATCTTCATAGTTTCATGAAGAGACTGGAAGTGGGCTTGCAAAATTCAGCTACGGTTTGCTCCCTTGCAAGATGCTCTGTGGCTTAACTGGCACTGTCTAGAGCTGAGGTAGCTTGTGATTTTTTTTTTTCTTTTATGTTAAAACAGAAACCTTCTGGGCTAAATTCTAGATGTGATACAAATTTAAAGTGATTTAAGATGCTATTTCTGGGGGTGGGAGGCATTAAGGTTTTGGTGTTTTTTTCCCCCCTAAGAGAATCCAGAGAGCTCTTTGCACTTCGTGGCAATCCCAAAAGCCTGAGCTGCAGAGCTCACAGGCAAACCAGTGAAGGTGAAGAAACCAGAGAGCAAAAATTACAACAGTAACCACTGCCCCTCCCCCCACCCCAATAGCTCAGTAATCAAATATTTCTTAACTTTTTGGCCTTTCAAAATACCAGCAGGCCATAATAAAGTAGGAACTGATGATCTCTCTGAGGCCCGCGGGAACCATTCTCTGCTTAGTCAATGTAACTCTAAGCTCAAAGCCTTTTGCTTCCCCTGCAGTACCTTGCTTGAAACAAAGCAGTGCTTAATACATGTTACTTTGATTTCATAAATAGGAGGCATATAAAAATTCAGAGTTTGATAACTTTCACTGAGGAAAAAATATTTTTTAGTCTTTTACTGTTTTTATATTATTTTCATGAAGAGTCCAACTCCTTGCCCATTGACACTAGCCCAAATGCTATAACACTGCAAAATGGAGATCATATAAACTGTTTTTTTCTCTTTTTTTGGACACTTGATTCTTCCCATGTTAGAAAAATATAATTGAGTAATAAACTCACTTAAAAAATTTTTTTACAAATAAATATACCCCCTGAGATATGGCATGATCCTATATGTACAAATAACAGTCTAACTCGTTCCAAGTACAATAAATATTTGTCATCTCTTCTGTTCTGCTTCCTTCCGGAGACTTCTACAGACACCAGTCATGGCTGGGATTTTGCACTCACCAGTTCAAGGCCCCCAGGCAGACTACTTACTGTGGCAAAAAGTGTGGACTTGTCAAAAATTTACCAAGTCAAAAATTCCAGATCAAGTGTTTCAGCTTTCACCTGCAGATCATGAAAAATATGGTGGGTACCCAGAGCACCCTCGTAAGCTTGCGTGTTGTTACCAGAATAAAAAGTACAAAAAGACGTCCATATGGGGGAAAAATGTAATAAAGATGTTGTATTAGAAAAACGCGCATACCCCTTAAGTTCACAAGAACATCCTTTCAGTGAATGCAAAACTAAAAGTGGTTAAACATTTGATCGGAATCAAGCCCCGGAGGTTGCCACACGGACTTCCAACAGTGGACATGCTCACAGCGGCCTCCAGCGCACTGGGGAGTTAGTAGTGCGGTGGTATCTAAGCCCTGTGGACCAGTAAACAATTAAGTCCTTAAGCCAGAGCTGTTTCAAATTAAAAAGTGCAAATCATTTTTATTTCAAGATGGTGATAGTGTTTTCATTACAATATATTTTAAATGCTAGTCATCTTTACAAAATATTTTTTTAGTCGACTCATCTGATGGATGCAACTGTGAGCCTTGTTTTCAGTTCAGTGAGCGCCTTCATTTATCTGGTAATCTAAAATATTCATTCCTATATATCAAAATGTCTGGGTAATATCCCAGTCCTCGAACGCAAATATAGTCACACAAATTCCCGACCTGTTCCTTCCAACAGTACTTGCTTTGGGGAGGAAATTTCAAGACAGCGCCCAGGAGGAGGCAAGACCCACAACGTACTCGCTGTCGCGGTGCCCGAGAGCAACTTACTGGCCCAAGGTTAAAAGAGTGCGGCGGCGGGGGAGGGAGAGGAGGGGAGGGGGAGCAGGGGGCAAGGATGGGGCTATGGGGGCAACGGGATCGAAAAAGCAAGTGAGGACTCTGGGTGGTTTCTAGCTTCCACCCGCGCTGAGAAAAAGAAAACGTTGAAAGGCAGAGGCAGGGCGGCGTCCCAACCCTGTTTCAATACAAGCCACACCTATCTGCCCAGCCCGCGCGGGCTCGCGGCACAGGAGCGCGGTACTCCCGACTCAGCCGGCACCGTCCGGGAGATCCGCGTGGGCAAAGGCCCGGCGGGGCGGAGAGCACCGGGCGGGGCGGAGAGGACCGAAGCGAAGCGAAGCGCAGCGCAGCGGGGGCGGCCGGCGGAGACGCGGGCGCGCCGGGGAGACGGGGCCGCCCCGCCCAGGGGAGCGTCGGCGCCGGCGGCGGGCCGGGCCGCGGCGGGCTGCGCAGGGCGGCTGCCAGGGCCCCCGCCCCCGCCCGCGTCCCAACCCTCTCGCCCGCCCGCGGCGTGGCCCTGCCCGCCCCCTCCGCCCCCTCCCGCGGCGCCATGCGCAGACTCAGTTCCTGGAGAAAGATGGCGACAGCCGAGAAGCAGAAACACGACGGGCGGGTGAAGATCGGCCACTACATCCTGGGGGACACGCTGGGGGTCGGCACCTTCGGCAAAGTGAAGGGTGAGGGCCTGTGGGGCGACGCCGGACCGCCGCCCGGGCCCCCGCCCGGGCCCCCGCCCGGGCCCCGGCCGCTTCTTGCCCCTCTTCTCTTTCGCAGCGCCCTGCGCTCCTCGCCTCCCGGGCTGGCCAGCCGGTCCTGCGCCGGCCGGAGCCGAGCCGAGCTCGAGGCCACGGCAGGACTGCGGCGCGGCGCCCCGACCCGTAGGGGCGCGGTGGGCACCGGTCGCCATGGCGACGGCGCCGCGGCCAGGGGCTCGTCCGGGCGGGGAGGCGGCGCGCGAACTTTCTCAGATGGGCGGGCGGGGCCGCGCGCGCCGCGGGAGCCGGGTGGGCGCGGGGGTCTGGCCGGAGCTCCCGGGGGCGGCTCCTGTCCCGCCGCCGGGCTCCCTCGGCTCCGGGCCAGCCCATCGCTCCCCTGGCGGTGCTCGGCATTGTCCGTGTTTCCGTCCTCCTCGGGAGGCTTGCGACTTACCTGCTCCAGCCTCTTCAGTGTGAAGTGTTCCTCCAGTCAGGTTGCTTTAGGGGCAGCTTAAATAATTGGGGGGTGGGAAAGGCCATCTTTCGGAAAGGATGACTAATTTTATTTTTTCAGAGGAGTTAATGAACACTAAACTGGTCCTGTATTTGCGATGTACGGTTTATGTTCTGAATGTGGACTCCACGCCTTCAGCGTTTCCGATTTACCAGTTCTGCAGTCTGTGTGCCAAACCTCGTCGTTAGTGCGGATGTTGCCTCCAGATTGTACTTATTAGGTCATTAATGCGGTTCCTTTCCATTTATTTTTACAAGGTATTTATATATTAATGAACAATTTTAGCACACATCATTTGAAAACTTTTATTTTGTTTTTGAAGAAAAGTGTGGACTGTCTTCCCCTTGTGTTTCAACATAGTATTCTGGAAATAGCACGCTTGCTCTCCAGTCCTCCAATTCTGGCACCAGAAGTTTAACTGCAAACTTTGTGAGGCAGATATATTTTTTCCCCTCTAAAATATTGACTTTGTTATTAGGGATGCTGAGGAAAGAAGTATGAAACATAATGATTCATGTATTGGCCTTGGATAAATAATAGTCTATGACGTGAATGTAAATATCAGCCTTGAAAGAAAGAAAAGTTTGTGAAAGTCCGTGCAGTGAATTAACTAACGGAGCCTTGTTCTACTAGAGCTAAATAAACATTTTCTGATTTTATCTAGGGATGGAAGAGGAGAACCCTTCTTTCTCTTCCCTTTCTGAGTCATAGGACTGGAAAATTGCGCTATAGTCCACAGGGAAGCAACCACGTTCTTATGAAAATCAGCAAGGCCAACAATGTAAGAAAGTAAGCAAGTGCCAGAATAGGGTAATGACATCCAGTAGCATGGGTCTGTTTTAGGTCAGTAAGAGGGTTCTGTGCCCTTGAAGTTATTTCTTTATCTTGGCTATGCTGTATCTTTACCTGTCCTGTTAGCAATAATAGACTTTTAGTTTCAAGTACTGGTAAGAAATGCTCATTCACTCCCCCCCACCACACCCCCCCAGTGATGGCAGTATTGATGCCCTCACCCCTCCCACAATTCTGCTTGGATTGGGATGCTCATCATTCTCCTAGTAGAGACCTCAGCTGAGTCAGGTCTCTCTCTCTCTCTTTTATTTAGATTTGCTCTGTGACTTTTGGCCTGGCAGATAGGAAAGCAAGAAGAAATTTTTTGTTTTCTAGATTTCATCTGTGATGTGGTTGTGACATGAGGAACAGTGACTGTTGTCCTATAAACTTCACTTCTCCACGTGTGTCAACAACTTCATCAAATAAGTCAACTACTTCCAATATAGAAAGGCCAATATTAGTCAAAGGATCATAGATTTCATATATATGGTTCAGTTTGTTCATCAGTATATTCGTTGATGTTGGGCAGAATCTTCAACCAGTGATTTTTAAGTTGTTAAACAGTTGTGGTGCCTTTTGTGCCAAGTCACAGAAAATCCAACTCAACTTAGCAAGGAACATCTCTTTCTGCAGTTCTTTCTCCAGAGGAGGACCTAGTGTACCTCTTAGGAATGTCTTTGGCGCATCCAGTGTCTCTGGCCAGGGATGCCTTGTGCCAATTAGCTTAGGCTTGTGTTCCTAAGTAGGCACTAGCAAGGGAAATGGAATTACCCTTAGAGGAATATGGCCACTCTTGGATATGTGAGTGTGTGTGTGTGTGGGGGGGGGGGCGTAACCTTCTGAAGTACTCGGGATAGTGTGGGGGGACAGGATAGCTACACAAAAATGAGTATTATTAGGAGAAAGGGGAATATATTATAGATGCTCAGTGAGCAGGCAAAAATAGCTATTATAGTGGTGATGTTGGTAACTACTTACACTAGCTTTAATTTGATGAGTTCTTATGAATAATATGATTAGCCCTATATTTCAGTGGAGACATTTGGAGTAGATAGAGCTTTTAAAGTTAAACACATTGGCAAATTTAACATAGAAAATGAGTCTAACAGAAGATGTGATATTGGCATGCAGAAAAATTCCCAATATAATATTCCATGCTTAGATGAAATTTAAGTTTTGAGGAGGGAGGGGACTGTAAATTTATATGGATTATTATTATTAATTTTTTGTATTATAGGCTAAAAAAAATCCTTTGTTAACTTAGTGGTAACATTTTGAGGGGAAAATTTAAACAGTTAACTAGAGTTAATTTGGAATTATATCTTTTATTACTTACAAGGTTTTTTTCCTGGTTGTCAAGGTGCTGAGTTTCCACTCCCTTCCTGGTCAACTCTCCTTTCTTCCCAAGTGGAAGAATTTTAAAAGCATGGATGAACAAAGAGTAATGTGACTATTGCAGTAAATTAAAATGTCAGTTTTTATTAGTTTTCCAAGAGAAGGCAGCCTATTTAGTGGGGTGGGTGGTCATCTGCAAATGAGTTGTTTATGCATAGAATCTGTTTATGAAGTTGGTGAGTCTTTCTACATGAAACTGCAATTTCAGGAAAATAGTTGACTGTTCTATTTGTGAATGAATCACAGTGGAAGTCATTTAAATGTTTCTTTTTTTTTTTTTTCCGGTATTTTTCTGAAGTTGGAAACGGGGAGGCAGTCAGACAGACTCCCGCATGCGCCTGACCGGGATCCACCCAGCATGCCCACCAGGGGGTGATGCTCTGCCCATCTGGACTGTCGCTCTGCTGCAATCAGAGCCATTCTAGCTCCTGAGGCAGAGGCCACAGAGCCATCCTCAGCGCCCGGCAAACTTTTGCTCCCAGTGGAGCCTTGGCTGCGGGAGGGGAAGAGAGAGACAGAGAGGAAGGAGAGGGGGGAGAGGTGGAGAAGCAGATGGGCGCTTCTCCTGTGTGCCCTGGCCAGGAATCGAACCCGGGCTCCTGCACACCAGGCCGACGCTCTACCACTGAGCCAATCAGCCAGGGCCATTTAAATGTTTCTTTAAGAGAAAGATCTATATATGAACTAGAGCTGGGTGAATCGCAAGTATATAAGATTATATCTCTAAAGCAGAAGTAGAGGAAGATGTACACTCATGTTACTTAGATAAATTTTAAAAACATGCAAAGACACTCATACATTGCTGATGGGAGTATAAATTGGTACCACTTCTGCAGAGTATGATAGTATTTGTTAAAATTAACCTGTAATTCAACTTCTAGTAATTTATCCTATAGATATATTTATGTGTGTGAAATAATGAGTTTTTGCTATATTGCTTGAAATGCAAAAGCTCAGAAGTAATTTTTTATGGGAAAATAGTTAAGTTATAGTTTATTTATATAGTGAGATGCCTGCAAACATGAAAATAATAAAGCAAGAGACTGAGTAATTTAGGGAACAATTCCAAAGTGTATTTTTAAGAGGAAAATAAGCAGGTAGTAGAACACTGAATAGTATACCTACCATTTCTGTATAAAAAGCAGGGCAAATATACTGATATGTATCTAAGTGTAGCTACTATGTATAGAGTGTCTCTTTAGAGATACACATGAAACTGTAACTTTTGTTCAGGGGAGAACTGGTTACCACGGGACATTTCACTGTATACTTTTGTACTTTTTGAGTTGTGTTCAAAAGAATATACAAAATTAAGTTTGCAAGATAAGCATAGGGAACCCATGTCACTATATTGTTTATGGATTCATACTTGGGAAGAACACATTGAAGATAGTAGTTGTCATTGGGGAGAGAGGAAGGAGAGAGATTGGAACAATACCACTGGGCTTCAGTGGTACTGGTTTTTTTTTTTAATTTTTTTATTTTTTAAGAAACAGCGACAGAGAGTCAGAAAGAGGGATAGATAGGGACAGACAGGAATGGAGAGAGATGAGAAGCATCAATCATCAGTTTTTCATTGCGACACCTTAGTTGTTCATTGATTGCTTTCTCATATGTGCCTTGACCATGGGGCTACAGCAGACCAAGTAACCCCTTGCTCAAGCCAGCAACCTTGGGTCCAAGCTGGTGAGTTTTTTTTGTTTGTTTTTTTTTGCTCAAGCCAGATGAGCCCACACTCAAGCTGGCGACCTCGGGGTATTGAACCTGGGTCCTCCGCATCCCAGTCCGACGCTCTAGCCACTGCGCCACCGCGTGGTCAGGCTTCAGTGGTACTGTTTTATTGCTTAAACTAGCGGTGGGTGAGACAGGGATATTTGGTATGCCTGTAGGGGCTTCTGAAATGTTTTGTTAAAAGGTAGCTTTCTCAAATTTCCACCTATAGCTTTTAAAGTTTACCCTTCTCCAGGATTGTTTTTTCCCTAATTTAGAAGTGAGATCTTTATTCTTTTAATTTTAGAGTGGGGGTGAAATTGTCAACTGATTAAAATATCTTCAGTAGCTATTTCTATCATTGTGGGTGGCATCTCTTTCCTATTTAAATTCCTGTCTTTCAAAGTATGATCTTGCTCCACTTCAGGATTACATGTGTGAGATTAGGAGAACATTTGTTACAGTGTTCTACAGTTAAGACAGAGTTCCCTTTAGAGAGCAAAAATAGGTTGTTAGCTAATATTTAGTTGACTAATCAGCTGTTCTTGTGAGGGAGACATGAATTCCAGTAACCTGTTCTGTGAGTGATGTGCAAGGCTTCCATTTCTTTCAAAAGCAACACCTTAGTGCTACTGTAAACAGTGAGTGTAAAGAGTAAACTTTTGAGCTTGGGAAGGAGGGCATCTCAGTAATGCACATCCTGACAAGGTCCATTGATGATGTTGATTGAATATTGTATTGTCAGTATCCGCGGTTGACATCAAAGCCGCCTGGCCAACTCAGGTTCAGGTTTGATTCAGACAGACAGTAAGGAATCAACAGAGTGGAAAACTGGTGTTCCCTTCTTTAATCCTAGCTCGCACTTGGCCGGTGAGAATATACACACACTGGGTTCTAAATCCCACTCGTTTAGCGCTCACAACGCTACTGACTCATCTGAGTTTTCCTAGAATCAAAGGCTAACACCTTGTCAGTCTTACTTCTTTTCCACATCTCCTTCTCCTCCACATACTGGCTTCTCCTTCCCCTAATCCACGTTCTGGCTGCCTCCTCCACGTGGCCTCCCTGCCCTGCCTTCATGTGCTCTTCTAGAACGAAATCACTCTACCCAGGAACAACATGGTCTCTCCCCAGATGGCCTCCTAGCTCCTCCTTTTAAAACCTTTTGGAGTGAAAGCCCTCCCCCAACACACATTAGTATAATCGCACCCATCCCAAGCAAGGAGGGCAACTGATATTATTACCTGGGCTACGGGCATCCATGTGGGCAGCACTATCTTTAACAAAATGAGCATAATATATTTTATCTGCCCAACAGTTATAGAGCAGTGATTCATTTGGCTGCAAATCAGTGGAGAATATTTAGTTTTGAGAGAACTAGGTTTATTGTGAGGCTTAAACATGTTAATCTGTGTTTCCTAATCTATCAGACACTGTAGCTTCAAAAGTATCATGCTATTGAAATTCTGATATTGAAGTATTTTAGTAATTGGGTTCATGGCAAATATTTCTGTTCCTGTAAGTAAGGCAGACACACGGATTTTCATATGAAGGCCTTAAATTTCCAAGATTTGATGGAAGGAAAGAAGGAGAAGAATAGTTAAAGGGGATACTGCCTCATCTGAAAGAACAAGTATTTTAGAGTCGTAAGTGTTGGGACATTATTTGAAACCCTTGGAAGGAAAAACCTATATCTAACTAAGACCAGGAAATACCAGGTTAAACAACTGGTAACAGGTTTCTTTACTACAGGGCTTTCCAGAGCCCTTGCTGTGTTACTGTGCACAGTGAGTTTTGAAAAGGGAGAACATATGTCCTTTCCCGGACTTCCTTGACTGTGACACCGTTTTCCGTGTCCTGGTGTTGTGTAGAGAGTACTGTAGGAAATCTATCACAGTAACTTCAGTTTTGTGATTTTTGTAGTCCATAGAAACTTAGAACCCCTACGTTAGAACACTGCAGAGGGTTGTCAGAATTGGTTCTTGCTAGTCTGTGAAAGATGAGTTCCCAAAGCAGGAAACCACAGGGCGGGGACATATAATCTAGGAGCAGGAAGTCCTGTCCACCAAGTGACTGGTACGGATGCCACCCTGGGAGGGCACAGAGCAGTGCTGCTGCACGCCCACGCCCGCGTCTGTTCTCCTCCCAGTCGTGGATAGTGTGTCCCATCTGAGAGAATTTGGGCATATGTAGTACAAGTTAGAAAACCTGTTTTCACAGGAGATTGCTTCTGTTAACTTGTTAATGGTAAGCCTCATTTTAGAAAAGTTACCTATACACTGGTAAGCATACTGTATCTGTTTCCTAGGGCGGTAGTAACAAAGTACCACACACTGCATGGCTGAAAACCACGAATTTTACTCTCAGTTCTGGCGGCCAGAAGCCCAAAATCAAGGGTGAAGTTAGTAGGGTCACAGCCTTTCTGACAGCACTAGGGGAGAGTCTGTTCCTTGCCTCTTCTGGCTTCTGGTGGCTGCTGGCGTTCCTTGGCTTGTGGCTACAAATCTACAGTCTCTACCTCGGCCTTCATGTGGTCACTTCTAAGTGTGTGTGTGTGTGTGTGTGTCCATGTGTGTTTCTGTCTGTGTTCTCTCCTCTTATTAGGACACCAGTCGTTAGATCAGAGCTCACCCTAAACCTAGAATGATCTTATCTTGAGATCCTTAACTAATTACCTTTGCAAAGACCCTATTTCTAAATAAGATTGCTTTCTGAGGTTCCAGGTGAACTCGAATTTGGGAAGGAGGGACACTATTCAACCCACATCAGTTGTCATTATATTTTATACACTTACAGTTGTATGCTTGTCATGTCTTCTTTTTTATTTTTTATTTTTTCATAGTTCCAGAGGCTAGAAGTCCAAGATCAAAGTGCTGGCAGGGTTTGTTTCTGGTGTGGCCTTTCTTCCCGGTTTACAGAGGGCTGCCTCCTTCTCATTGTGTCCTCATGTGGCTTTTCCTCTATTGCATCTCTTCTTTTTTTTTAAATTTATTTGTTTTTTTATTTTTTTACAGAGACAGTGAGTCAGAGAGAGGGATAGACAGGGACAGACAGGAACAGAGAGATGAGAAGCATCAATCATTAGTTTTTCGTTGCACGTTGCGACACCTTAGTTGTTCATTGATTGCTTTCTCGTATGTGCCTTGACTGTGGGCCTTCAGCAGACTGAGTAACCCCTTGCTGGAGCCAGCGACCTTGGGTTCGAGCTGGTGGGCTTTTGCTCAAACCAGATGAGCCCTCGCTCAAGCTGGCGACCTCGGGGTCTCGAACCTGGGACCTCTGCATCCCAGGCTGATGCTCTATCCACTGTGCCACCGCCTTGCCAGGCGTCATGTCTTCTTAATAATACCTTAATTTTTAGGCCCTGGCTGGTTGGCTCAGTGGTAGAATGTTGGTATACAGAAGTCCAGGGTTTGATTCCCGGTCAGGGCACACAGGAGAAGTGACCATCTGCTTCTCCACCCCCCATCTCTTTCTCTCTCTCTCTCACATTCTCTCTCTCTCTCGCTCTTTTTCTCTCTCTCTCCCCCCCAACCCCCACTAGAATGGTTTGAGCAAAGTTGGCTCTTGGCGTTGAGAATGGCTCCATGGCCTCCACCTCAGAAGCTAAAAATAGCTTGGTTGCCGAGCTACGGAGCAATGGCCTCAGATGGGCAGAGCATCACCCCCTAGTCGGCTTGCCTGGTGGATCCCCATTAGAGCCTATTCGGGAGTCTGTCTCTGCCTCCCTGCCTCTCACTTAATTAAAATAATAATACCTTAATTTTTGAGTAACTTAAATTGCTTTGAAAGAATAAATAATTGTCTTCTCAGTATCTTGTCTTAAAACATTGAAATTTAAATAAGGTAGACTTTTATAGACTGGATTAATTTTCTCATAGGAAAAAGGTCATAGTAGTAGTGCCTGGCATATAGTAGTTGCAGGCACTCATTAACTACTTCTTAAGTGAATGAGTGAATTTCTAGCATAATTATTATTTAATCTCTTAGTCTTTTAAAACTGTAAGACTATAAATTACAGATTCCTTTGATATGTTAACTTTTAGTTGTGTTTTATTAAAAGATATTTATATTCGTTTATTATACTATGTAATGTCCTTTTGAGGATTCTCTTTTTTAAGAAGAAATTACTACATTTTACTTAGCATTTTTGGAAAAAGCACAATACTTTGGGTCAGATCTGGTTGCCAGTTTTGGCTTTGCAAGCCACTAGCTGTGTAACCTCGGAGAAGTTATCTCATCTTCCTGTGCTTCATGACCTGTCAAGTGAGGCTGTTAACACTGATCTCCAGAGGTTGGGGAGAGTCAGAGTCAGCATATCTGAAGTATGTCATGAATATTCACTAGTAAATTGTATACCTAAATTACATTATATATAAACTAGATTCACAGTTTTTTTAAAATTGTATTCATTTTTTCAAAAACATTTAAACTCAGGTGAGTTTTTTTTTTAATTTTTCCATTAATTTGAGAGGGGAAGAGTGTGTGTGTGTGTGTGTGTGTGTGTGTGTGTGTGTGTGTCTGAGGAGAGAGGGGAGAAAGGGAGAAGCCATCAACTCCTAGTTGCTTCACTTTAGTTGTTCATTGATTGATTGCTTCTCGTAGGTGCCTTGACGTGGGCGTGGGGGTGGGAGGGTGGCACAAACCCAGACGGTGACCCCTTGCTCAAGCCAGTGACCTTTGGGCTCCAGCCGGTGACTTTGGGGTTCCGAACTTGGGATCTCAGAATTCCAGGTTTGTATTCTGTCCACTGTGCCACCACTGGTTAGGCTAAAATGTTCGTTTCTTGGGTGAGCTTAATGTGTATCCTCGCCTTTACTCTTTTGTATTGTAAATTTTTTTACCTTACAATTATTTATATATTTTATTTATTTATTTTTATTTTTTTATTTTTTAAGATTTTTATTTATTCATTATAGAGAGGGGAGAGAGAGAGAGAGAGAGAAGAGGGGAGGAGCAGGAAGCATCAACTCCCATATGTGCCTTGACCAGGCAAGCCTAGGGCTTTGAACCGGCAACCTCAGCGTTTCCAGGTTGACACTTTACCCACTGTGCCACCACAGGTCAGGCACTATTTATATATTTTAGTTTAAAAAATTTGTTTTAGAGAGAGAGGAAGGGAGAGGGAGAGAGACAGAGGAAAGAAAAGGGAAGTAGGGAAGAAGGGAGGGAGGGAGAGAGAAGGAAAGAAAAAGGAATGAGAGAGGAAGGGAAGGAGGGAGGGAGAGGGAAAAGAAGGAAGGAAGGAAGGAAGGAAGGAAAAAGGAAGGAAGGAAGGAAAGAAGGAAGAAAGAAAGGAAGGAAAGGAAAGAAGGGAAGGAGAGAGGGAAGGAAAGGAAGGACATCAGTTTGTTCCTTGTTCCACTTATCCATGTATTCACTGGTTGGTGCCCTGACCGGGAATCGAACCCTCAGCGTTGGTGTATTGGTCAGCGTTGGTATATTGGGTTGACACTCAAACCAGCTGGACTACCTGCCCAGGATGCCTTACAGTTATTTTATCATCAGAGGCCAGGAAGGTCCCAGGAATCCAGGGTGCTTTTGGTCAGTGCTCTCTTCACTGGGAGCATTAACTGGGCTAGAGTTAACTAAGATGCTTACTTAGTACATGATGCCAAGTGAATTTGAGAGAATGCTTTGATTCTTCTCTTGCAGTCCCTTATTTATGACAGAGTATATGTCTGGAGATTTGGATAACCCTAATTTGTGTGTGTGTGTGTAACAGAGAGGGGGACAGATAGGGACAGACAGGAGGAACGGAGATGAGAAGCACCAATTCTTCGTTGGTGCACCTTAGTTGTTCATTGATTGCTTTCTCATATGTGCCTTGACTGGTGGGGGGGCTACAGCAGACGAAGTGGCCCCTTGCTCAAGCCAGATGAGCCACGCTCAAGCTGGTGACCTCGAGGATTCAAACCTGGGTTCTCCACATCCCAGTCCAACACTCTATCCACTGCGCCACTGCCTGGTCAGGCCTCACTTGTTTCTTAAAGTTACTTAGGCTTGAAATGAAATGGAGCAGGGTGTGATATGAGGGGAGACTGGTTGATTTGAGATGGAGTTCAGTCCTAAAGGGATTCTGCTTTAATATCTTATTTCCAAGTCTCAGTCTGCCAGTATTATCCAGTAATTGGGTGTATTTCCTAGTCTGTTTCCATTGTGTGGTTAATGGAAAAAGGTTCTTAGTAAACCAGGACCTAGAGATCTTAGGGATACTTGGAACAGATGAGATTACTATTTCTTCAGGTATCCATAAATTAGGTCTCCGAGAGAAAATATTTCCTGAATTGTGTTTTAACCATTAAGTTGACTGCTCTTAATCACACCTGTTTGGTATTGGAGGTTGGAGAGAGCCTTCTCAGAAATAAGAATGTGCTTGATTTCCACAATTTATTTTAGTTGGGACTGTCGGGTTTTCTTCCTCACTAATTTCATGTATATTTTAATGAGGTTTTGCTAGAAGTATATCTCCTGCGTTCTGCTTGCTACTCTGCCATCTTTCTGGACGCTGCTATATTTTCTTAGCCATAGATGGTTTTGAGATTATTGAGCTGTGTAAAAGGTAGTTAAATTTAGAGATTCCTTTTACATTGTAGTCATTTAAAGGTGGCATTTTACCTTATGAGTCTGCCATAATCCTTTGGGTTACAGTTGTCTGCACTGAAGTTGTGGCTGCTCATTTGCTGCAAAGATTTGTGTTGTGGAGGTACTGTGAAGGTTAAAGGATCTGGACAAAATGGAAGTTGAACTTAGTTGTAAGTTGTATTCCTTTTACAAATTTTTTTTTTTTTTTTTTTTTTTTTTTTTTTTTTTTTTTTTTTTACAGAGGCAGAGATAGACAGGGACAGACAGACAGGAACGGAGAGAGATGAGAAGCATCAATCATCAGTTTCTTGTTGCGCGTTGCGACTTCTTAGTTGTTCATTGATTGCTTTCTCACATGTGCCTTGACCGTGGGCCTTCAGCAGACTGAGTAACCCCCTGCTGGAGCCAGTGACCTTGGGTCCAAGCTGGTGAGCTCTTTGCTCGAGCCAGATGAGCCTGAGCTCAAGCTGGCCACCTCGGGGTCTCGAACCTGGGTCCTTCCGCATCCCAGTCCGACGCTCTATCCACTGCGCCACCACCTGGTCAGGCCAAAATTTTTTATTTATTGAATTTTTTGGGGGGAGAGGAAGGGAGAGAGAAACATTGATCTGTTGTTTCATATATTTATGCATTCATTGGTCGATTCTTGTATGTGCCATGACTAGGGTTCGAACCTGCAACCTGGGTGGGTGTATTGGAACAATGCTTTAACTAATTGAGCTACCTGGCCAGGGCTGTAAATTGTATTCTTGAAAAGGATTGAGAATTAGGATTCTGACTTAAGCACTTTTTTCTTTTACTCATATATAACAAAGGCTTTTTTCTCCCATTGTGAAATAACTATATAAATTGATCTTGGGTTTAATATTTTAATTAAAATATTTAAGCAAAGTAGCCAATGCTTAAAAACACTTAAAGCAGTGAGGAACTTCCCCATCCAGTTCTGCCTTTCTCAGCTGCAGTGGCTGTGGTGTGGCAGAAGAGCCTATCACTCATTGTTTTGGTTAGCACTCATTATTTTGGTTAGCATTCATTGTTTTGGTTAGCCTGGTGCAGAAAAATGTTGACTTATTGAAAACTATTGAACCCAATGATCTCTGAGTTTTTGGGTTTTGTTTTTTTTTAAATTTTTTTACAGAAACAGAGAGAGAGAGTGAGGGATAGACAGGGACAGACAGACAGGAACGGAGAGATGAGAAGCATCAATCATTAGTTTTTCGTTGCGCATTGCGACACCTTATTGTTCTTTGATTGCTTTCTCATGTGTGCCTTGACCATGGGCCTTCAGCAGACCGAATAACCCCTTGCTCGAGCCAGCGACCTTGGATCCAAGCTGGCGAGCTTTTTGCTCAAGCCAAATGAGCCCGTGCTCAAACTGGCAACCTCAGGGTCTTGAACCTGGGTCTTCCGCATCCCAGTCTGACGCTCTATACACTGCGCCCGGCCTGGTCAGGCTTTTCTGTGTGTTTTTTAAGGGATAGTGAGGCTCAGCTTTATCCCAAACCCCAGCTCAAGCAGGAAAGCCTGTTAAGATTGGCATGAAAGAAACTCTTTAAGATAATGTTTTAAACAGGGGAAGTTTAAAGTACCAATATTGAGTTTTCAACTTAGAAATAGTAAAAAATACTGTTATTAACCTCTTTGGGCTCATAATCCAATACCACTAACTGGACAGCTTAACCACAGACATTTCTTTACTTACACTTTGGAGGCTAAAAGCCTGAGATGGAGGTTTAAGGGGATTCGGATTCTTCTGAGGACTCTGGCCTGAGTTTGTGGATGGCTGCCTCTGCCGCTGTGTGCACAGGGTCTCCTGGACATGCCCCTGTTGTCCCTGTGTGTCCAAATGGCTTCGAGCAACACCAGTTGGGCTGAACTAGAGCCTACCTGAATTACCTCATTTTAGCTTAGTCTCGATCTCCAAAGACTGTCGCATTCTGAGGGACTAGAGGTTAGAGCTTCACTATCTCAACTTGGGGGGAGACATAATTCAGTCCATAACAAATGCAACCAACAAAGAGGGGATTTCTTGCTATCATCACCCTTGATTTTCAGCTGATGATGATCGAGTGTGCCAGAAAAGCTCTCTGCCAATGGTCTCACCAACTATTCTCATTTAGAAGAAAATGTTATCTTCCTGTAAAGCTAAACCCTAAATCATTTATTTAAAAATTAAAGAAAAAATTTGCAAAGCATTACATGTATATTTTAAAAGGTCAAATAGTGCCAAGGTGTATTTACAATATAAGACAGAATTCCTTATCCCCACTTTCAACTCTTAGCTATTTCTTCTTATATATTTATCACTCTTTTTTTTATTATTAATATGATTTATTTGGGCACTGGTCAATAACGTCATATAGGTTTCAAGTGTTTTTTTCTTTTTTTTTAAACCTCCACATTTCGAATTGATATGTGCATGCATACAAGCATTCTCTTCATTCTTACTGACTTCTTCTTATGGTAGATGAGGATATTAGTTCTCTTATACCTTTTCCTCTACACCTTCATTCTCCTAATAAAATTATATCTTTCTTTAAAAATCCCATATTTTTTATAATTGTGATAGCATAAAGTTATTTGGTAAGCCAATACTATGATTGTATTTTCTTACAGAACTTTTAATTTTCCTTGAGTTCTTTTACCTCATTTCTTTTTATTTGCTTAATTTTCATTGAGCCTGAGTTCCCCCACATCTTAAATGTCTTTGTAAAGCCTGTCAGTACAACATTCCATGCTTTCAAAGTTGGAAGACAATTTATTCCACGGAAAAATCACCGTCTTGGAGCTCCTGTGATGTGGATTTGTTGATTCTGGCCTGTTCTACATCTGTTACCAAAGACTTTGCTTCATTACTGTATCTGTGATGCTCTTAGTTTTTCTCCTATATTGAATACCATCTTCCTGGTTTCCTTGCTGATTTTGAGAGAATATGTGTTCTCAAGTAGGTTCTTGAGAAAGGGTGAAGAGAAATGAAATTTTTGGAGACTTTGCCTCTATAAAAACATTTAAATTCTACCACAATTGAGTATCAGGGCATTACATTCAAAATTAAAAGGCAATCACTTAATTTTTTTTCTTATTTTTAAAAATAGAAACTATATGCTCACAAACCAAATTTTAAAAATTTCAAGGGGTTATGGATAGGGGAAGATTGCCCATAGCACAAGGGAGTTTTTTGGGCTGATGGAACCGCTCTGTGTTGGATTGTAATAGTGGTTACACCAGTTTCAACATGTGTTAAAATCTATAGAACTGTATAGCAAAAGAAAAGAGTTCAGTTTGTATGTCTGATAGCTTAAAAAAATGAAAAATAAATTAAGAGCATTTAATGGTATAAAAAGGAAGTCTCTTTTTCTTCTCCCTCCCTTAGCCATTCAGCCTTCCTTCCCAGAACTACTCTTACCAGATTCTTATGTATTCTCCTGTTTAATCACTCCAGTAAACATTTATGGGTAAATCAGGCAAAATCGAAAGGAAGTTAAATTTGCTCAGTCATTTTCTGAGAATGCTAAGATCACTACTCTTACAATGTGTCTAAATATGTAACTAATCAAGCCCAGCACTAATGCATTAAAATGATTTCTCCTTCAGTTGGCAAACACGAACTGACGGGGCATAAAGTTGCTGTGAAGATACTCAATCGGCAGAAGATTCGAAGCCTCGATGTGGTCGGAAAAATCCGCCGAGAAATTCAGAACCTCAAGCTTTTCAGGCATCCTCACATTATTAAACTGTAAGAACTGATTATATTAAATATAGTCGTAACCCTTTTTTGTCATTTTTGCTAACCTGATTATAATACGATCAGTGAGAAAGATGACTGACATTTCTTGGTCTGTTCTTGAGGGTTTTGAAGTCTCTTCCTGTTGATGTATTTATCTAACTCCACTGATGGTCACTTAAACCTATGTTCCTGTTTTCCCTCGTGCTTTTCAGCAGTTATCTTTCTCATTCTTTCTTGTCTACTGGGTCAGTGCCCTTCTGATTGATAATATTCAGCATCCCTTTTGCTGCAGAACCAACAATGATCTACTTGTACAAACTTTTTTTTTTTAATGTATTGATTTTAGGGAGAGGGGAAAAGAGAAACATCGAGTTATTGTTCCACTTATTTATGCGTTCATTGGTTGATTCTGGTGTGTGCCCTGATGAGGGATCAAACCCACAACCTTGGTGCATTAGGACAGTGCTCTAACAACTCAGCTACCCGGCCAGGGCTGCTCAGTACGAACTCTTAACCTCCAAATTTCCACGTGTCAGTTAGCCTCACCAGATACAACGCAGCAACATGTGTTTCCCTTGTGTTGTTTATATCTGATATAACAATTAACAAATAATAGACTATCAGGAGTCCAGTATTTCGAAAGGAAAGTCACGATTCTGTTATCTTACAGTTGCCAGATAGTTCATTTACTGCTCAGCTTTATTCTGTAGGCTATGAGGTAAAGTGACTTAGGCTTCTGTGCTGAATGGCAGATAAAAAAATTTGCTTCACCCCACCTCTCGTTTATTGAGGCGCCAGGTTGTAAATACTGTCCCTCTGCTGATAACCCAAATATTCATCTCCTGCTTTGAAGCCTCTTCCCCAAACCCTAGACTCACATGCCCACTGCCTGCCTTACACCTCCGTGTGGAAGTCCACGAAGCATGTGAAACTCATTGTGGCTGAAACAAATCTCTGTTACCTTCCCGAACTTGCTCCTGCCACCGTTGTCACCATCTCAGTTACCATCCAGTTTCTCAGGGCAGAAACTTAGGAACCATTCTTGACTTCCCTGTTGCTCTCACTTCCTGCCATCCATTCCATCTTTTCATTCTCCGTTCCTTCATTGCTATCCACCTGGTCTGAGCTACCTTCATCTCGCTCGTGGACTATTGCCTTAGTTCCTGCATCAGCCTTTCCAGTTCTTTATGATGCTGCTACAGTTAGCCCGTGAACAGGCCAGATCACGTGACTACTGTTGCCTTAGTTCCTGCATCCGCCTTTCCAGTTCTTTATGATGCTGCCACAGTTAGCCTGTGAACAGGCCAGATCACGGGACTACTGTTGCCTTAGTTTCTGCATCCGTCTTTCCAGTTCTTAATGATGCTGCCACAGTTAGCCTGTGACAGGCCAGATCACGGGACTACTGTTGCCGTAGTTCCTGCATCCGCCTTTCCAGTTCTTTACGATGCTGCCTCAATTAACGTGTGAATAGGCCAGATCACGTTACTACTTTAAAACCTTCATCTCCCTTAAAGTAAGAGCCAGAGCTCCATCATGGCTTGTGAGATCCTTGGGCCTCCCGTCGGCTCCACATCCTGTCTCTCTCTCCCAGCTCATGCTGTGCTCGCCTTCTTACCATTGCTTGACCATGCCAGGCAGGCTTCCCCTGGGGGGCCTTTGCACTTGCCATTGTTCCCTCTGCCCGGTTCAACTTCTAGATCACGGCACAATCTACTCCCTTACTCTCATTATGCTCTGCCTAGCTGTTACTTGATCTTTGAGGCCTTACTTGACCACTCCATGTGAAAGGGTCCCCTTGGTTTGCTTTATTGCTCTTCATAGCATGCTCTACCACCTGAGATCCTGCTTACTTATTTCATGTGTGCCCTGGCCCCGAGAACATGAACTCCAGGAGGGCAGAGCAGTTTTGTTCCTGCAGTTTTCTCAGCTCCTAGCGCAGTACCTGGCATATTATAGGTGCTTAGTAAATACTTATTGAGTGAATGAATATACATGTGTTAATACTGGTAGATAATGTTTTCTCTCACCAGGTACCAGGTCATCAGTACACCATCTGATATTTTCATGGTGATGGAATATGTCTCAGGAGGAGAGCTATTTGATTATATCTGTAAAAATGGAAGGGTAAGCTGTTCTGATTTAATCCTGTATCTATTTTGTAACTCCCCTTATCCCTTGCTAGCTTCAAGATACCGGAAAGCTATTTTGTTGAGAGGTCTATTTAATAACCTTTTCCCCTTAGTCATACATTTGTGTAGACGTATAGATTATTTAGAGTTAATAAGGACTTTAAAGATTATTTCCCTAGCCTGCTTACACAGACATGGAAACTGAGACTCACAGTTTGTATCTACTCAAGGTCACATGATTTATTAGTAACAGAATTAGAATGAGACCACAGAACTCATGAACCTCAAACTTAATGCTTCGGGGGCATACAAATATTTCTAATGTATACCTTAAAGTATATATTTAGTCCTTACAAAATATGCTCTTAAATACTTAAAAACCTAGGCCTTGGTAGTCAACCCTAGCCACATTTAAGTTGCATTCAGTTTTTGGTTTCAGAAGTCTGATGTACCCGAAGTAGGAAGGACAGGCTCCATGAAGGAGGTGGGACTTGGACTTAAAGAATTTAGAGCTCGAAGGAGCTGGAGAAGACATTTTGAACAGTATCTTAAGTGGCAGATTCCGACCCTGAACACTGCTCCTGCCGTCCAGGCTGTATGTGTGGTGGGCAAAAGCCTCTCACAGGAAGAGCCGTATCTAGTGCTGAGAGTCCATTTCCTCTCCTCCCAATCTTCAGTTCTTTATATCCTTCAGTCATTCATTCTATATAGCATATGTTTACTTTCATCAAACTCAACTCCTTAACCAGTTAATTCTGATTTGCCATTTCTTAACATAGTCCCTTTAAGTTTCAAGGATTCTACTCTTCTATTCACTATTCCCCCTCCTCGCCCCTTTTCTGCCTGGAGAAAAATGGAAGTAGGCACAAGACGAATTGGTATTTTGTTTTCTCTTTCATTCTTTATTTCTTTGTCAGTTCACTTTATATTATAGGCATTTTTTTCTGTTTTTATCTGCTGCTTATTAAAGTTTCATTTATCCTATTTGCTATTTCAAAATCTTTATTGTTTTCTGAAATTTTTTTAAACACCTTTTTCTTCCACAGATGTACTAATCTTACCTGTCTGAAGACAATTAGTGACATTTTTTTTCTTGTGTTCCTTGCATCATTTCTGTACACTGTGCTCACCGCTCTGTTCTTTTAGGTTCAGCTCATTGGTCCTTGTCTTTTGTACATTGGCTCTTCCTCATTGGCTGTCCACTCATTTGAGAGTGAGGGACTCAGTGCCAAGCTCATGTGTATGGAACTTACTGATTGGTGGACCTCCCCATAGGTTGATTAGGTAGGGACCTGTCCATTTTCTTAGGGTACACCAAATGTCAGTAATTACAAGTATCTTTCCTTGGGTTGGAGAGTTGCTTCACAAGAAGCCTTCCAGTGCCTTGAGAACCTCAGCTCAGCTGCCAGCGTTTGGAGGCTGAATGGGGCAGAGGGCTGCAGGGAGGGGTCACTAGGTAGTGTGTTGACTTTCACTTAGTCCCCATGTTTTCCTTCTGGCACCTCATCCCTGCCTTGGTGTCCCGGAGGACAGAGCTGGGTCAGCCTGGCTGGAGAGTAAATAATGGGTCTTACTCGCTCGTAGAGGTGAGTTTAAAACTTCTTTCTTCAACCAGTTGTCCTTTTAGCCCACCTCTCATGTCTACCATCAAAAATTCACAATACTTCCAGTTTCTAAGCCTTTCCAAGGTCCTGTGTACAGGCAGGTTCATTATTGGCTTCCATCCCTGTAGGCTTAGGTCTCAGCGTCTTCTGGTTGGCGAAGTCTTTATCACTGTTCATCCACTCTCCAGCTCAGTGACTCCTTGGTCACTGCTGTTTCTTCTCTGGTTCTTTTTGTCCTTGTATACTAATGTCATTTTAGTAATGTTTCAGGGAGTGGAGACGAAAGGTTCGGTCTGCCATTTTTAACTGGAACTATGCCTTGACTTCCCTAACCTTCCTTTGTAGAGTTCCCCTCTTTCATCCTCTGCACTGTATTTATTATGAACATAGTATAGTCTTCATTTTTGTAGCCTATCTAGTTATTTTACCTCAGATTTTGTCAGATGAATTAAGTTTTCTTCTCTTTCACATTTGGAACACATTCTTTTTTTTTTTTTATTTTTTTACAGGGGGGGGGGGAAATAGGGATGGACAGGGACAGACAGGAACGGAGAGAGATGAGAAGCATCAATCATTAGTTTTTTGTTGCGACACCTTAGTTGTTCATTGATTGCTTTCTCATATGTGCCTTGACTGTGGGGCTTCAGCAGACTGAGTAACCCCTTGCTCAAGCCAATGACCTTGGGTCCAAGCTGGTGAGCTTTGCTCAAACCAGATGAATGCGCGCTCAAACTGGCGACCTCAAGGTCTCAAACCTGGATCCTCTGCATCCCAGTCCAACGCTCTATCCACTGTGCCATCGCCTTGTCAGGCGGAACACATTCTTTTTTTTCCTTTTGCATATTTGATTATAAAATGATTTCTAGAAGAAATGCAGAAATAAAAGTTTAGATTGTTCATGTATTAGTATTTTTTTAGAGGAAGGATATCTCATAGTACTTGGATAGTTTTAATTTTGCTTTCAAAAAAATTATATTATCTTTTCTCCCAGAGTGCCTGTGCCATTTAAGGTATAAAAGTCTGGTTTTAGAATCCTAATTTGTGGCCTCTCCTAGAGGGTTGCATATTATAGTCTTTTGCCTTATAAGGATTAATAACATTTATTAAATCTGACTTTCTGGGAACAAGCATGTCCAAATACTGACAATGGGGGTAAAAAACATAAAATAAGGAAATATGAATAAATGAAAAGAGAATCTTTTAAAGAATATTTTTTAAAAAGTTGTTGCAGCATGAGAATTTTTTCAGTAAGCAAAGTAAAGATAAATGCCTTTATTTTATAAAATAAGTGGAATTAAGGTTTTTTTTGTTAAAATTAAAACATCTTTTATTTCAGAATATAAAATAAGGTGGTTGCTTGCTAATTCATTAACAGTGCTTAAATGTGACTTACTCATATAGTCTAAAATAGTATCCCCATCACGACGTAATTCTGTGTCCTTATCCTGCTTATTTTTCTTCAAAGCACTATCATTTATTTTATTATCTATTTTTGTCATCTATATTAGGTGCTTTGTTTTATTTGTTGCTATATATCATTAAACAGTACCCAGCACACTGAAGGTGTTCAATAAAATATTTGTTAAAGGAATGAAAGATGAAACATTTTCAGTTTATGGGAAAGAACAGTTTTAAGCAGAGATTGAAACTGTTTGAAATGGCTCATGAGATATAAAGGAAAGCAAGCTATAACAATGTGATAACATTAGAAAGTTACTGGTTTGCGTTCCCAGATCCTCTTGGCATTTCTATTTTGTGCTGCATGTATCTCTTCTGCATTTCAAAAGTATCTTATAAGTGAGGTTCATTAGGAAGGTTTTGTGCATTCACAGTCTTATGGGTTGGAGAATTATAGGTAGAAGAACTTCCTTTGAAAGACACACTTTTAAGATGCCTCTCTACTTTCCTTAGCTGGATGAAAAAGAAAGTCGACGTCTGTTCCAACAAATCCTTTCTGGTGTGGATTACTGTCACAGGCATATGGTGGTCCATAGAGATTTGAAGCCAGAAAATGTCCTGCTTGATGCACACATGAATGCAAAGATAGCTGATTTTGGTAAGGAGATTTTTATAGTTTCATACGTTCATTTTGTTTAACGAACATGAATAGCCTTTTTCAGATAACTTTTACATTTATGTAATAGATATGAGTATCCCTAAGTAGTATGTCTTCACCATTTTGTTCATGAGCACACAGAAAGGAAAAAAGATAAGGAATTCTCTTTTCTTAGCTTTATGTCTTTAAAATTCAGCTTTGTGAAAGTAGGTAGACATTTTAAGTGGTGGCAGCAGAGACATCACTCAGAGAGCCTATTGTGTGAGAAGAAGTTAGCGACTGATTTCCAGTGTGTCTTTTGATCAATTTTGGAACAAGAGGAAAGAGACTGGGATGGAGTTATTCAAACTTTGAAAGCCAGAAGGTAAATTATAGGAACAAAAATATTTAGAAAAAAACAGGTCATTGCCTAACCAGGTGGTGGCGCAGTGGATAGAACGTTCGACTGGGATGTGGAGGATCCAGGTTCGAGACCCCAAGGTCACCAGCTTGAGTGCAGGCTCATCTGGTTTGAGCAGAGCTCACTAGCTTGGACTCAAGGTTGCTGGCTGGAGCAAGGGGTTACTCCAGGGGTCCCCAAACTTTTTACACAGGGGGCCAGTTCACTGTCCCTCAGACCATTGAAGGGCCGGACTATAAAAAAAAACTATGAACAAATCTTTATGCACACTGCACATACCTTATTTTAAAGTAAAAAACCAAAACGGGAACAATACAATATTTAAAATAAAGAACAAGTAAATTTAAATCAACAAACTGACCGGTATTTCAATGGGAACTATGGGCCTGCTTTTGGCTACTGAGATGGTCAATGTCCAGTCCCATATATTTGTCACTGCTAGCCATACAAGTGATATGACACGCTTCCTGAGCCATGCTGCGTGCGTCCCGCGTCACCGGAAGTAGTACTGTATGTGAGTGACGCCGTGCTTTGCGTCCCTCAGACTGTTGGCGGGCTGGACTATAAAAATGAAATGACTCATGAGATGTAAAGGGCACCTCTTTCACTGATGACCAATGCAGCGGAGGCTGGATAAATGGCCTCAGGGGGCCACATGTGGCCCACAGGTTGTAGTTTGGGGACCCCTGGATTACTCGGTCTGCTGAAGGCCCACGGTCAAGGCACATATGAGAAAACAATCAATGAACAACTCATGTGTCGCAACGAAAAACTAATGATTGATGCTTCTCATCTCTCTCTGTTCCTGTCTGTCTGTCCCTATCTATCCCTCTCTCTGACTCTCTGTCTCTGTAAAAAAATTAAAAAGAAAAATAAAGAATATGTTCCAAATGTGAAAGAGAAGAAAACTTAATTGATCTGACAAAATCTGAGGTAAAATAACTAGATAGGCTAAAAAAATGAAGACTGTACTGTGTTCATAATAAATACAGTGCAGAGGATGAAAGAGGAGAACTCTACAAAGGAAGGTTAGGGAAGTCAAGGCATAGTTCCAGTTAAAAATTGCAGACCGAACCTTTCGTCTCCACTCCCTGAAACATTACTAAAATGACATTAGTACACAGGATAAAAACAAACAGAAAACTAGGTTATTGGTTGAAAATCAATTTCAACTCGAAAAACGTAATTTCAGCCATGAGGAACGTTATTTGGATTGCAGAACTGAATTTACTTTCTGTTATTTCTTGAGTAAGTTACTGTTGACCTGGTGAAGTCTAGGAGAAAGAAAGGAGATCTGCGGCCTTGTTTGCATAGCTGCCTTTCAATCTGAGGAGGTTCTAATCACTGTTTTCCTCAGCTTTGAATATTCGTATTTTTCAAAGTGTAGAGATGAACTGAACAGTGCCAGCCAACCCTGAGCTACGATTTTTGTTTTGTTTTTGGTAACCGATTAAATTATTTGACTTCTTTATACCTCAGTTGTCATAATTATTTTTATAGAGTACATTTTTGAGAAGACAGGTATCATTTTGGAGAACTCTGAGGAAACTTTGATTTTCAAAATTATATCTTATTAAAGAATCAGAACAGGGGTAAAGAGAAACTTTCATTTTTAATTCTTCTCTGTTCTAAATTTCTTGTAATTTCTGTATTAATAAAATATAAACATGCCAAGTTTATTCTAATAAGCACAATGACTAATAGCTTAATATATGCTTATTAAACTCCAAAAATGCATTAACTTTAAATGTTGAAGTAGATTACAAATTTTAGGGCCTAGTGGCAAAATATTTGGGAACAGTAAAGACTGAAGGATTTTGTTGGAGCAAAGAATAAAAAGATTTATTACCATGATGCAAACTCAATTGTATTGTTGAATGGAGTGGTGCTTTTATTTTTGTCGTTGGGAAAGCTTGAGGACTTGATTTTGTGCATTTTCAGGTCTTTCAAACATGATGTCAGATGGTGAATTTTTAAGAACAAGCTGTGGATCACCCAACTATGCTGCACCAGAAGTAATTTCAGGAAGGTAGTATCTGATACTCCCTTCCCTCAGAACATCTGTCACTGTCCTTTTCTCCTAGATTTTGTTAGTCTGTAGTGCCTGTTGTGTTTAATTGTAGTGAAGGGAAAGACATTTAACATCATTCTTTTCTTATCCAGCAAGTGTTCTGTTTTAATAACAAAACATTATAATTAACGACTCCCATTTATAGAGGAGAATTTTGGTATGCAAAGTCAGTATTATATTAAAGTAGTTAGATGAGAGTACTTATATTTTTCTTGGTGGGAGAAATTGAAGGTTTAAAACTAATGAGTTTTAAAGATAGGTCAGACATTAAAACCTTGAAGAATACAGAAATAGCAAGTAGTTAGAAGTGGTTTACTGTTTACTTAAATGACGGATTAAAAGTGTAATGTATAGGCCCTGGCCGGTTGGCTCAGCGGTAGAGCGTCGGCCTGGCGTGAGGGGGACCTGGGTTCGATTCCCGGCCAGGGCACATAGGAGAAGCGCCCATTTGCTTCTCCACCCCCCCTCCTTCCTCTCTGTCTTTCTCTTCCCCTCCCACAGCCAAGGCTCCATTGGAGCAAAGATGGCCCGGGCGCTGGGGATGGCTCTGGTTGTGGCAGAGCATCGCCCCCTGGTGGGCAGAGCATCGCCCCTGGTGGGCGTGCCTGCCGGGTGGATCCTGGTCAGGCGCATGCGGGAGTCTGTCTGACTGTCTCTCCCCGTTTCCAGCTTCAGAAAAAAGAAAAAAAAAAAGTGTAATGTATAGCTTTAATTTTTTAAATAGATGGTACTTTGTAGTAGCTTAAAGTTTTATGTTAAGGTGTCCTGGAGAATTGGACTAAACTATTAATAAAATCCTCAGACTTCATTTATTTTGAATTTTCATTTTAAAAATCTTTTAGAGACTGTAATATTACAAGAATTTTGACCTTTCATTTTATTAACCTGTTGTTTGAGAAGATGAGAATCCTGCAAGGTACAGTTATTTGAATAGTTGACAGGGAAATTTAGTATTTTTAAAGAGTAACTGTTCTTCACTATACCCCTGAAATTCAAACCAGAAAGTTGATTTTATTTACTAGTTTTTATAATTCGCTTTTAGAACTTTTATTCAAACCACGTTTCTTTGTTTGAATATTTCACATCTTGATTAATTCATATGCAGAAATATAGTACTTTCTTCCTATTGTCATAAGTTTGCTTGCCTAACCTCCTTAGAGAAATTATATTTCTGTAAACTAATGTCTATGAATAAGGCAGAATATTCTAATTTTAGATTTATCAAGTTACATAATTTTGTATTAACAATGTTAAAAATTCCTTTAAAATTATTTCATTTGTATTGTCTAAAGTCTTTTGGGAAGAAAACAATTCTGAACCTAGATTCAGGTGGCTGTAAAAATAAATGTATTGTAATTATGTGTACACACAGTGGGCCATGACTGAAGTCTTGATTTTCCTGGTTGGTAAAAGGCCTTTCTGTAAGGTCTGGATGAATGGAAACTTTTACTTTCAAAACTGGTTTTTGATCATTTCCACAATTTATTTGACCAATTTAAAGAACTCCTTTTTCTGAATCCAGACTTCAATTGCTTATTTAACTAGTCAGCAGCTTGTTTAGTCAGTTGACTACCGTGTATTGCACATAGAACCTTCTGTGAACCAGTTAGCTTGGCTTCCTTCCACAGCCGTAGGCCCCTTTACCTTGCGAGGTCTTGGGTTAAGGGGAGAGTGGATTTAGAGTCCATCAGGAAAGAACATTCGCAGTTGATGAAAGTAACCAAACAACAGTGGTTTCAAATTCACTGATATGTTTGTTCAAGGTTTGGCCCTATGGGTTGGTTCTCACGAGGCTCATGGTAAGGTAGTTGAAACAGAATTTTAGTATAGTCTATAACTTTAAAAAGTGCTTGACTTTTGTTTTCAAAGAAAATACTGATAGAATTAGTATAAAATCTTTCCATGTAGTATACAGCAGTGGTTACAAAAACTGTATTCTGACTAATAATTATTTATGAAGTATACATGCATAAAATTTTTGATTAAGTGATTGACTCTCAAGTTACTAGTGCTTATTTAATCCAGTGGGTATTCTTTGTTGCAGATTGTATGCGGGTCCAGAGGTGGACATATGGAGCAGTGGCGTTATTCTCTATGCTCTGCTATGTGGAACCCTCCCATTTGATGACGACCACGTGCCAACCCTTTTTAAGAAGATATGTGATGGAATATTTTATACTCCTCAGTATTTAAATCCTTCTGTGATTAGCCTATTGAAACACATGCTACAGGTGGATCCCATGAAGAGGGCCACAATCAAAGATATCAGGTAATAAAGCAACTTGGAGATGATCCGATCTGATAGTATCGATGATATAAGTTGAAGAAAAAGTTGCTGGGCAGTATGCAGTGTTTTTGTTTTTTTTCTAAGATTTTATTTATTGATTTTTACACAGAGAAGAAGGCAGGGGAGAGGAATGAGAAGTATCAACTCATGGTTGCTTTACTTCAGTTGTTCATGGATTGTTTGTCATATGTGCCTTGACCAGGCAAGCCCAGGGTTTCGAACTGGCGACCTCAGCATTGAGGTCAGCACTCTATCCACTGTGCCACCACACACCAGGCAATATGTACTGTTTTTATGTTAAAAAGATGGTGTATAGAAACATTTATTTTGTTACTTAAAAATACACACAATACTGGCTACCTTAGGGAAGGAGGATCGGTAGGAGGACAGCACATTTTTCTGAGATGGAGGGACAAGGAAGAGAGAAATCAGATGCACATCTGGGAATAGTAGATGAGAATACATTAGGGCAGGGGTCCCCAAACTTTTTACACAGGGAGCCAGTTTACTGTCCCTCAGACCATTGAAGGGCCGGACTATAAAAAAAACCTATGAACAAATCCCTATGCACATTGCACATATCTTATTTTAAAGTAAAAAACCAAAACGGGAACAAATACAATATTTAAAATAAAGAACAAGTAAATTTAAATTAACAAACTGACCAGTATTTCAATGGGAACTATGGGCCTGCTTTTGGCTAATGAGATGGTCAATGTCCGGTCCCATATTTGTCACTGCTAGCCATAACAAGTGATATGAGGCGTTTCCGGAGCCATGACGCGTGCGTCTCGCATCACCGGAAGTAGTACTGTATGCGAGCCACGCTGCGCTTTGTGGTGCTGCCACATACAGTACTCCAGGAGCACAGGATGCTGACCACCAATGAAAGAGGCGCCCCTTCTGGAAGTGCGGCGGGGGCTGGATAAATGGCCTCAGGGGGCCGCATGTGACCCGCAGGCTGTAGTTTGGGGATCCCTGCATTAGGGCAACAAAGAAGGAGGAGAGATTATGAGAACTTACAGAGCTTCCTTCATATTCTGTAGACCAGAAAGAAAAGAGACCACAGAGGCCAGGGTGTGATTTTTCCAACCAATGAAAGGACAGATCATTTTCTGAAATTTATATTTTAAACTGTCTTAAGTGAGAGACGCTGCCTTTTCTTGTCTTACACATTTTTTTCTCAATTAAATGTAATCTGAAGAATACACATTTCTTTTCCTTTGACCACAACAGTGCTTGCTTTCTCCCTCTTAAAATTCGAGGTGATTTGCAGCATTCCCCTGATGTTTAAATGAAATGTGAGTCCAAAGAGGAAAATCTCCATTTAAAAAATGATAATGCAGTATGAGTAATAATATAAATACATTTCTATCCTAAATTCCCTAAACGGTCACTTTCAGTCTCCTCTACTCAAAATCCTTCTCCTGGCCCTACCTTTTTCTTCCAGGGAACATGAATGGTTTAAACAGGATCTTCCCAAATATCTCTTTCCTGAGGATCCGTCATATAGTTCAACCATGATTGATGACGAAGCCTTAAAGGAGGTGTGTGAGAAGTTTGAGTGCTCAGAAGAGGAGGTCCTCAGCTGCCTCTATAACAGAAACCACCAGGACCCGTTGGCAGTCGCCTACCACCTCATAATAGATAACAGGAGAATAATGAATGAGGCCAAAGATTTCTATCTGGCGACAAGCCCACCTGATTCTTTTCTTGATGACCATCACTTGACGCGGCCCCATCCTGAGCGAGTACCCTTCTTGGTTGCTGAAACACCAAGGACGCGCCATACCCTCGATGAACTAAATCCACAGAAATCCAAACACCAAGGTGTAAGGAAAGCAAAATGGCATCTGGGAATTAGAAGTCAAAGTCGACCAAATGATATCATGGCGGAAGTTTGTAGAGCAATTAAACAGCTGGATTATGAATGGAAGGTAGGAAAGAAAGAGCATTCTGATTGTTAGCATGTTTGGCAGACTTGTGTTTTATAGAAAAATTGATTTTGACTTTATGTTCATACCATATGCTAGGTTGTAAACCCATATTATTTGCGTGTTCGAAGGAAGAATCCTGTGACAAGTACATACTCCAAAATGAGTCTACAGTTATACCAAGTGGATAGTAGAACGTATTTATTGGATTTCCGAAGTATTGATGGTATGTAAATCACAAAACACCATAGATGACATTAGACCTTGTTCCCTAACTTGGCTTTTTAGTTTTTAATTCTTTTGAAACTTCTTGAATTGTTCCTAGTAATCCAATAACAAAAGAATGTAAAATGTGAAATTTTGTGCCTTTGTGATATCAACATTTGTGAATCTTGCTATTCTTTTTTTTTATATATATATTTTCCAAGTTAAGAAGCTGGCGGGGAGGCAGTCAGACAGAATCCCGCATGCACCCAACCGGGATCCGCCTGGCTGCCCACCAGGGTGTTGCTCCGCTGAGGCAGGCGCCCTTGTAGCACCTGAGGTGGAGACCATGGAGCCGCCCTCAGCGCCCAGGCCAACTTTGCTCCAATGGAGCCTTGGCTGCGGGAGGGGAAGAGAGAGACAGAGAGGAAGGAGAGGGGGAAGAAGCAGATGGGCACTTCTCCTGTGTGCCCTGGCCAGGAATCAAACCTGGGACTTCCACACACCGGGCTGACACTCTACCGTTGAGCCAACCGGCCAGGGCTTGTAACCTTACATCGTCCTTTAAAGATTGTCTTGTAGAATCCTTAAAGCCAGATGTAGTCTGATCCTAAAGTGATAGTTTCTACCACATACCTGTTTTTTTATGTGGTTCATTCTGGTAAGATAAAATATTTTACATAGAAATAATTGTTGATATTTTGGTAAATTTTTATTAAATAATTTTTATATCTGATTTTTTATTGATTTTAATTTATTGTGTATTTTTAATTGGTTTTAATTTATTGTGTTTAATTTACATAGATTAAAGTGTCCCATCGAATACATCTCCCCCACCCCTGTGTATATCTGATATTTAATAAAGTTTTTATTTTTCATTAAAGGAGTATAGTTATTAACTTCTAGAGTTTAGTGACAAGGTACTGTAAATAGATTGGATTAGTAGCCCACAGGACAAGAATTACTTGCTGAGTACAGTTTCTTGCAGAAAGGGAGTATAGTTATTAACTTCTAGAGCAGGGGTCCCCAAACTATTTACACAGGGGGCCAGTTCACTGTCCCTCAGACCGTTGGAGGGCCGGACTATTAAAAAACTATGAACAAATCCCTATGCACACTGCACATATCTTATTTTAAAGTAAAAAAACAAAACATGAACAAATACAATATTTAAAATAAAGAACAAGTAAATTTAAATCAACAAACTGACCAGTATTTCAGTGGGAACTATGGGCCTGTTTTGGCCAATGAGATGGTCAATGTTCGGTTCCGTATTTGTCACTGCTAGCCATAACAAGTGATATGACAAGCTTCCGGAGCCGTGACGCATCGCGCGTCACCAGAAGTAGTACTGTTTGTGAGCCGACACCGTGCTTTGCGGCGCCGCCACATACAATACTCCAGGAGCACAGGGTGCATCCACATCCTGTGCTCCTCTCACTGACCACCAATGAAAGAGGCGCCCCTTCCAGAAGTGTGGCGGGGGCCAGGTAAATGGCCTCAGGGGGCCACATGCGGCCCGCGGGCCGTAGTTTGGGGACCCCTGTTCTAGAGTTTAGTGACAAGGTACTGTAAATAGATTGGATTAGTAGCCCACAGGACAAGAATTACTTGCTGAGTACAGTTTCTTGAAGGACATTTGACGAGGCAAGCCCAGGGCTTTGAACCGGCAACCTCAGTGTTTCCAGGTTGATGCTTTACCCACTGCACCACCACAGGTCAGTTGAAGGACATTTGAGAGAGAAATTTTTTGTACGACCTCCAGTTATTTTTCTCCCATGAACCAGCCTTTTCCTCCCAGCCTGAGACTAGAGATATAATCAGAAAGGTGCACGTTTTATAATTTTTGTGACAGTTACATGATTCCAATATTATTTACCTTTCAATAAGTATACTTAAGTACTAGATCACAGTGTAGAAATTCAGTGTAGAATGATTCCTGGGACTAAAGCACTTTATGTCCAAGGAATGTATTGGCTAGCTAACGGTGGCATCGACCTGAATCCTAGGTTGCTGAGCATCTCAGTTACCAGCTGTGGACAACCTGACGATCACATCACCGAAATAGTTAGAATTTAAATTAGGTCTTTTAATTGGTCATCAAAATAATAATGCTGTTGCACTGTAAAATCTTCAAGTTCCTTCCTGAATTTTATTAAAGAAACGTTAATTATGTTGAGTATTGTTTTACTCTTTTAATAGGGTTTTTTTTTTTTTTGTATTTTTCTGAAGCTGGAAATGGAGAGAGAGTCAGACTCCTGCATGCGCCCGACCGGGATCCACCTGGCATGCCCACCAGGGGGCGATGCTCTGCCCCTCCGGGGCGTAGCTCTGTTGCGACCAGAGCCACTCTAGCGCCTGGGGCAGAGGCCAAGGAGCCATCCCCAGCGCCCAGGCCATCTTTGCTCCAATGGAGCCTCGCTGCAAGAGGGGAAGAGAGATACAGAGAGGAAGGAGAGGGGGAGGGGTGGAGAAGCAGATGGGCGCTTCTCCTGTGTGCCCTGGCCGGGAATCGAACCTGGGTCTTCTGCACGCCGGGCCGACGCTCTACCGCTGAGCCAACCGGTCAGGGCCTCTTTTAATAGTTTGAAAATGAAAGTCTTATTTAGGGCCCTGGCCGGTTGGCTCAGCGGTAGAGCGTCGGCCTGGCGTGCGGGGGACCCGGGTTCGATTCCCGGCCAGGGCACACAGGAGAAGCGCCCATCTGCTTCTCTACCCCCACCCCCTCCTTCCTCTCTGTCTCTCTCTTCCCCTCCTGCAGCCAAGGCTCCATTGGAACAAAGATGGCCTGGGCGCTGGGGATGGCTCCTTGGCTTCTGCCCCAGGCGCTAGAGTGGCTCTGGTCGCGGCAGAGCGACGCCCCGGAGGGGCAGAGCATGGCCCCTTGGTGGGCAGAGCATCGCCCCCTGGTGGGCGTGCCAGGTGGATCCCAGTTGGGCGCATGCGGGAGTCTGTCTGACTGCCTCCCCGTTTCTAGCTTTGGAAAAATGTAAAAAAGAAAAAGAAAGTCTTATTTAGAAAATACTTTATATCTCTGATTACCAGTATGTACAGTTTGCCAGAATCTCTCCTTCTCAGCTCTGTAGGTTAACTTGAGGTAAAGTAATTGCAGAAAGCAGACACTTAGTTTTTGTTGTTGCTTTTATTTTTAAATGGGAAAAAGGTCTTAAATGCCAAAGTATCTATATGATAAACTAATACAGTAAATGGTACAGTAATCATAACATGGTTTGAAATGTCATTAATTTTTCCATAAACCTAATTTATCTTATCTATTAAAAAGCTTGTTGGAACGCCTCTGACTTGTAATTCAAGTAAATATTTTCTCTGTTCCATCATTATAAAATGGTGTAGCTGTATATATATGAGAGCGTTCTCACAAACAAAGCCTGTGCGTAGGTAAATGCATATGGCAGATCTTCATTGGCCAAATCAGTTGACTTAAGATGTGTTGCCACTTTTGTTCATCTAAGATTGTATGGGATTGCCTGACCAGGCGGTGGCGCAGTGGATAGAGTGTCAGATTGGGATGTGGAGGACCCAGGTTCGAGACCCCGAGGTCACTAGTGTGGGCACAGGCTCATCTGGTTTGAGCAAGGCTCACTAGCTTGAGCCCAAGGTCGCTGGCTTGAGCAAGGTATCACTTGGTCTGCTGTAGCCTCCCCGGTCAAGGCACATATGAGAAATCAATCAATGAACATCTAAAGTGCCACAACAAAGAATTGATGCTTCTCATTTCTCTCCCTTCCTGTCTGTCTGTCCCTCTCTGTTCCTTTCTCTGTCCATCTCTCTGTCTCTGACACACACACACACACCCAACAAAAAAGGTTGTATGGGACTGTCAGGTGAGAATTGCCTATGAATTTTTTGTCTGCTTTATGAACTTAAAAGATCATACCTACAAAGCATCAGAAAGACACAGATTTGAGCTGTGATATGCTGACCAAACCTGTTTGTCTGCTTATCTTTATGTCCAAAGGATGTTTATCTACTAACATACTAATATACTCTGAGAATGGAATGGGTTTTACTTTTCTTACTGCATTTGGATTGAATTCTCAACCTTAGCACCTGGGTTTACCAATGTAATCAAAAGACCATTTATTGTTTTTGTATTTTGTTCCCAGCTTTAGTTTTTCCCTGCTTTTGTTCATTTCCTTGAGTTTGTTCATTGTTGCTCTTTTATGAGATCTTAAATATGAAGAGAAAATGGGAGAGCAGAAAGCCCTGAGATGAGAGTTAGGAGGCCCGGTTCTAGATTTCCTTCTCTGTCCATTACCTATGGCAAGTCACTTAACTTTGGGGGTTTGTTTCCAATTTGCTAAAACAAGGAGTTGGATGAGATGATTTCTAAGACATCTTCCAAAAGTGCATTTATGCTATGAATTCATTATAGTGGGACTTATTTTATTGCTAAGGAATGCTATTTATTCTGCCCCTAATTATTAGTTTATTTGGGCTCTTAATCTTGGATTGCAAGATTGATGAGTAGCTACGTAGCGCGCCACTCTGGATTAGCCATCAGGAGAATACACACTGTGTGTGAAAAAGAGGTGAGCAAGTTAGTACAGATGCTACATCTCTATCTAGGAAGGTATTCAAAACAGACACACTCTTGTTTGCTGGTCAGTGGTTGTCCTCAAGAAAATTAAACACTATTAAAACATTTTGGGGGGAAGTGTAATGGATTATAATAAATTGAATTATTTTTTACCCAGATGAAATTACTGAAGCCAAATCAGGGACTGCTACACCACAGAGATCCGGATCAATTAGCAACTATCGATCTTGCCAAAGGAGCGATTCCGATGCCGAGGCTCCAGGAAAATCCGCAGAAGCGTCTCTTACCTCATCTGTGACCTCACTTGATTCCTCCCCTGTAGACTTAACTCCAAGGCCTGGCAGTCACACCATAGAATTTTTTGAGATGTGTGCAAATCTCATTAAAATTCTTGCACAGTAAACCTAAAACTTTGCTTATTTCTTTGATAGCAATAAGCATGCATAATAAATCATAGCCAAATGCTTCCACTTATAATCAAGTTATATACATAATTATAACTGAGGATTGGCCTTTTGAAATGCATTTTGCACAGGGATTGGAACATGAGTAATATTTAAAAGCCTAATGTGCAAAAACGAATTCAGAGAATTTTGTTCATTGTTCAGTAGGCGTAGAGCATAATATACACAATGAACTAATAGGTCTCTCAGGCTCACTTGATTTTTGGCTATTTTATATTTAGTATACACAGGGCTGTGTAGAATATTAAGTTACCATAAAGGCCTTCATATATTATTACCTGTTGTGTTATATATTTGCTTCATAAATTTATCCAGTAAATATTTGCCTAGAATCCCCAGAGAACTTTATAGGTGGTTTTGTTTTCTGGGCTCCTTCTTAAGTAGCAAGTATCTTCTAACAGTAGGGACTGTCTGGATGTCTTTTCCGTGTCCCCCCTTAATATTCTATAGTGTATGGCAAGTCACATCAAAGATATTAGACACATGAAAAGTTTTTCTTTACCTTGATTAAGTCCAAAAAGCACACAGAACTAACATGTTCAGATATTCTAGGCACTAAGTTTAATCTTGACAGTTTGTCCCGCTGCATTCTGTACATAAATTGTTCTTTTCTGTCACAAGAGCTGAGCTGCATATACTGTAAATAAATCATGTTGTTTTTGCCAACAGCACAAATTCCTCTCTTCCTCCTGTCAGTCAGTATTGAGTGTATGCAAACACTTCTTGTCCTTCTACTGTGTATCTTTTAAATTGATTCGGTGCACAGAAAAGACTCTCTTACACACCATTTAAATGTTCAGATACTTTTTGTCCCAGATTTGATTCTAGACTTTTATACATGTGTATCTGCCACTTGGCTTCAACACTGTTAACATGTTGGTTGCCATGTTTGCTTTCTATGTATTTAGAGAGCATGTATGTATTTGTGTGTACAGGTACAGTTACACACATGTGTGTGCATGTGCTCTTCTTTGAACCTTTTGGATGTTGCAGACGTACTCGCCACCCCTCCACACCTCCAGCATGTTTTAAAAATGATGATAGTGTCCTTTAAAAAGTGTCCTGCTATAAAAATAATCCCTGATGTCATCTAATCATGCATATTTAGATTTCCCCAGTTCTCCAAATTTCTTTTATAGCTAGTTATTTCAAACCAGATTCAGTTATGTCTCCTTAGTGAGGAATGACATTATTTCAATAAAATATGGAACAGATTGATAGTCACATTTGTTTTGAATTTTAATTACTCTTTAAAAAGTAGCATTATGGGAACTACCTAAAGATGCTTAATGTTCCTAAAATTTCTGATTTCTATTTGTCTCGCTTTTAGTAACAGTGTTACATAATAGGTGTAAATGAAGATTTAAAGTCACCTTTAATATTGGTATCATGTGTATGCTAATAAAAAGTATTACCTATATTTGCCTTATACTATATATTTTAACTGCAAGAAATTGACTTTTCCCTATGAATCATTTTTCCATTGCAACAGCTATCTTCTTTTCTCTTTTAAGAGTATTTGTTAATATAGAGTTTTCTTTTTTGGCAAATACATTGAGCACCTGTGTATTTAGGCCATAATGTACTCAGATGTCGTGATAGCCAGCATAGTTACTTGTAGTTGTAAATTTGGCTCCAGTATCCGTAGAAACATGCACTGAATTAAAAAAAACAAAACCCTTGGCTTCTTTTTGTCCAGGACTTGTTCTATTCAATTTAAAATCTGAAAGCTGTATAAAATAATAGGAGTTCCATTTAAATATAAGTTCAAAACTGTATTTTAACTTGTATGTGGCCCTCTGTTTTGAAGATACTGATTTTACGTAGGCTCTCTAAATACAGCATTGTTCCTGATGTTAACAGAAGACTGTATTTTTAAAGTTACAAATTTGTATATAGAACTAAGACATTGTTATAATGTCTCTATAAGCTGTTGTGGGGAGGGGGGTACAAAAGGAGGAACCAATTAAATAGGACCTTCTAAAAATTGTTAATTTTGTAAACTTTGCTTCTTTTTAAGTTATTGTTATTCCTTTTAGTTATTGAGTTTTATTTTGAAGATATTTAAATATTGCACTTGTACAAATAGTATGATAAATGCACAGACTATTGCAGTAAATTCTTTTTTAAGCTGGGGTATTTGAAATGACAACTTTTGGTTGAGTATGTAAAGGTTGCATCAGAATTTTCACAAATTTATTGTGGTTTGCAAATTCTTACTAATTGAAGATGTAAAGGAGTCAATGCAAATGATTTTTAATCTTTTTTTATTATCTTTTCAGCAATTTATATTTTTTGTGATTTTATGCAACCATATTTTTACTTTGTTTTGACAACTGAAAGATGTATAAGGTTTTTGCCAGAAATGTACCATATACATAGTTTTAAATATAGCAGATTTTACTGATATGTAAAAATTTTGCCATTAAAATAAATGATTTCTCACTAAGAGGAACTTTTCTACCAGGTTGGGGAATATGGGAGCTTAATATATCTAATTTAAAATAATTTCACTGAAATAAACTCCATTACTTTTACTTTGATTATATTTTTCTCTTGAAATGCTTTTATAGTTTTTCAGAGTTTTAAATGATTTTATATAAAAAGTACTGCCCTTTCATACCTCTGTTCTGCCCTTTTTGACCTTGTAGCGATACCGTTCGCCTTGAATTAATGCTTGGTGGACTATGGCTATGTGTAGAACGCCATGTGCTCTGACTGGCACCTGCACCTTTGGAATGAAAGAAAAATGTATATTGTTGAAATCTTTTCCCCTTACTTCCTTCCTTTGCCCATATCCATAACAGAAATCTCATTTTCATGTGAGTTCTGATCAGATGTGTAAAATTTAAAATACTTTGTTTTAGAAAATGGATAATAAAGAAAAACATCATTTTTCATCTGTTACAATGTGCTTAACTTTTTTAACCTCTGGGAAAACTAAGTGGAAAAAACAAAACAACACTTCTTTAGAGCTGACCATCTGTGCACCTTCCTTTTAAAGCACATGCCTACATATAAAGTATGTACTTGAACATTTTAGCACTCAAATGTAACTTTTCTCTCAACTAAATTAGTTTTGATTTCATCTAAAGTCAACCACCTGAACAAAATATTAAGATACCTGTGATAAAAGCCAGAGCAGCTACCATTTTATCTGTAGCTGCCAACACTAGATTTAGTTAAAATTCCACTACTGATAGAATTCAGTTCGTTTATGTGTGCCATGAGACGGGGAAGGTTGAAAATTCATCTCATGGCACACATAAACTAATTACTAAAATTCTGTGGCACACCAAAAAATGTATTTTTTGCCCATCTGACAATAAAACTAGGTATAATTTTGATTTATTCACACCAGATGGCTATTGTGTTCACTGTTGTCCTTTTTTAATTTGACAATCTAAGGAAAAAAGTCAGTGCCCCTGACTAAACAGTCAGGCATTGCATTTTTAAAAATTCTTTAGGCACACCAGTTGAAAAATGCTGTACTGAATTGTTGGCATTTGAAATCTTTAAAATAGCTGGAAAATTTTAACAAAACTACTAAAGATTATTATAGACACATAAGGTGGTTCTTTTAGTGAACTTATAAATTGTTCTAGGTATTTACCCTGACTGTACACAACTGGACAAAAAATTGTTTAAAAATTAATATTGAAGTGTTCTATTGTGAATGCCAATATTTACTATGATAAGTTTAGAGGAGTTCTAGCAGTTAGGAAGATGATTGTGTTCTGTAGGCAGTAGGCATGGTAAATGTATTGAATTAATCAATAGGTGCGTCAAGATCTTAGACCAAAGTAAGTAGAGAAGTAATGGGTGGGAGTAGCCTCTACCAGTGTAGAGACGATCAAGGTTGAGGTCTGAGTAATTTAGGAAAGCTGTACCCTAGAGAGCGGTACAGCTTCAGACATTTGATTACTCTGCAAACTATATTCCCTCATGACTGGAAGGTTGGTGGGCAATGGGGGAAGGTCAGGTGAGGAACCAGGCCGGGGACTTGTCTGGAACCACCCACACCCATGTGCGCCAAAGGAGACTTCCCAGAAATCCTTTGGAGAAGAGTGACTGTCCCTCAGCCAGTGGGATTTCGCCAAGTCATATCAACTTGCCTTCACCTTGCAGACCCCATAAATTTCCCCACGCAGATTTCTCCATGCGACTTCTCTGGCCCCTGTCCCCGGACTAGGGAACCTCGTTGGATGGGATGCGCTGTACTAAATAAATCTTTTGCTATTCCACACTTCGTGGCTACGCCCTTCCTTCTTCCTTGGTGGGGAAAAATACCTTACAATGACTACTATGGCAGTGTGACCATACAGCCCACATCCTGATCTGAGTGTCCTGGTAGGAAGGTTCATGCATTTTAAAGGTTTTTATAGATACATATGTAGAAAGGGGCAGAAATCGTAAGTTTGGCTCAAATTTTCAGTGTTTCAGGTTTGTGGTGAACATGGCGGTGTAAACCTCTATCCAGCTTAAGAAACACTGCCCCCTATGTCTTCTATAATTAATAACAAGTGATGTCCTGTAAGTAACACAAAACAACCCTGGTGTGGCGTAGGAAGGAACTACAAGAGTGAATGCCATGGTCGAAATCACACAGAGGAGACCTGAGAGGCTGGCCACCGCAATCCTGCACTGATCACCCTAATATATAGGTTCATTTATGCAGCTCGTAAATGTTGAAGCCTTTAATCCAAAAATACATGTAAGAGCCCCATCTGATACTAACAGTGATGATCTCAGAAAAATAAGGAAGTGTTGGGAAGCTGTCAAGATCAACAACATTGGCAGATGTTTTCCAAAACCACAATTTTTTTTTTGTTTACATTTTTGAATTTTATCATTGGCTACTCTACCATATGTTTTCTTGAACAGGCTCCCTTTGTTCAATGTTGAGAAAAGGCCCATCCAAGCCCCCAGCCTGAATAACCACCAGGTGTGTTTGTGGCGAGTAAAAATTGTGTTCCAGTGGAAACGCACGCATTTCAGTCCGTAAAACAACCTCACACTTCGGGGTTCTGCACAAGTACTTTGTCAATACTCCCCTACTGTGCCATACCGAGTACTTAAAGGAAGTGTGCTCCTCTCTTAATCAGTGGGGGGAAAAGATACTCAAGGGTCATTTTAATAATTTTTACTCACCTTAGTAAATTTATTTTTAGCCTGACCAGGCGGTGGCACAGTGGATAGAGCATCGGACTGGGACCCAGGGGACCCAGGATCAAAACTCCAAGATTGCCATCTTGAGCTGGGGCTCATCTGGTTTGAGCAAGGCTCACCAGCTTGAGCCCAAGGTCAGTGGCTTGAGCAAGGGGGTCACTTGGTCTGCTGTAACCCCCCCCCCCTCAAGGCACATATGATAAAGCAGTCAATGAACAACTAAGGTGCCACAATGAAGAATTGATGCTTCTCATCTTTCCCTTTCTGTCTGTCCCTTTTTAATTAAAAAAATAAATAATTTTTACTGCTTCCTCTGTGCCCTTTTTGAGTGACTAACCCGATTGGCGCGGGGGGTGGTGGTGCAGCACTTTGACCCACTGAGACAACAGCTGTGACTTTGAAAGGGGCTCGGGGCTCGGAGGATCTGTGCAGACGCAGCATCAGTGGCTCTCACCCGGGTAGGGGTGGCTTTTCTTCCAGGGACGCTGGGCGACGTCGGGAGATGTTTCCGTGGTCACACCTGGTGGCGGTGGCGGATGCGGATGGACCGGGCCACTCCCCCCAGCCTGGTGACCAGAGGAAGCCCGACGTGGTAGGGACAACCTACAGTGACAACTCCTAAACACTGCCCTGTGTGATTTTCCATTTACTTATTTTCAGGACATGAACCACAGCTTTTTCACACCGTAGCCCTTCCTCCCACGTCCAACGTGTTTTCCGACCTGAAGCCCACACCTGAGCCCCGGCATAGCGCCCCTGACCCCCTTTTCCGCAGGGATAGAGAGAGGGACAGATAGGAAGGGAGAGATGAGAAGCATCAACTCTTCATTGCAGCACCTTAGTTGTTCATTGATTGCTTTCTCATATGTGCCTTGACCAGAGGGCTACAGCAGAGTGAGTGACCCCTTGCTCAAGCCAGCAACCGTGGGCTCAAGCTGGTGAGCCTTGCCATCCAACCAAATGAGCCTGCATTCAAGCTGGCATCCCTGAGGTTTCGAACCTGGGTCCTCCGCTTCCCAGTCCTATGCTCTATCCACTGCGCCAACGCCTGGTCAGGCAGTGCCAATTCTTTTAAAGCAGGCAGTCCCATAAATCGCTTCCCCAGAGTCTCGGCCGCAGAACCTGCAGACAGGCTGGGTAGCGCCCCGAGGGCTTCTTTCTCAGAGCACTTGAGCCGCGCAGCCGCAGTTGTGCGCGCTCACTCCCCGCTGGTGCCTGCGCACTCAACACTCCTTCCTGCTGCTAGAGGGCGCCCTAAGCCCGGCTGGCTCAGGCTGGCTCAGACTACAAATTCCAGAGGGTCACGGGGTCACGGGTCGGCCGCAGTGGCTTCTGGGATTTGTGGTCTGGGGGAAGGAATGGGAGGATGCGAAAGGCTTTGCGAAGCGTCTCTTCACAGCGGCTTTCTCTGGACGGTTTGGACGCCACGAGTTGGTCCGCACCTTATCTTGGGAGCCGCTGCACTGAGGAAGGTCGGAAGTCAGGCAGGAGGATATCCGCTTCCGGTGGGCAAAGGGCAAGCGGAATGTAAACACGGGGCCGGAGGCGTGGCCTTCTGGAAGCTGGGGCTCCGGGTTGCGTGCGGGGAACCTGAGGAAGAGCAGGGTTGGCGCTGGGCTCCAGCGGGGCAACGACGAAGCCGGCGCACAAAGGTTGGTGGCCGGGGACGAGCAGGTCGGGGTCGGGCCCTCGCTCGCCGCGGCGCAGGGCGGCGGCTGCGGCCTGCTGAGCGGCGTGGTCGGCCTTGACCTTCCCCCGGCGCGGGGAGCAGTGGGCCCAGGGCCCGCCGGGTGCTGCAGCGAAAGAATTTAGACTACAACGTCGCTGTTGAGAATTTTCATGGCATCAAATATAATTCTGCGTGAAACGAATGCGTGGTTTTATGAGCTTAACATGAAACGCCGTTGATGATGATTTATCCGTATGATTAAAAAAAATCCTGGTGCAAAATGGAAAGGTTAGGGTGTTGGTGTCTTGTGCATCTAACGACAGATTCAAAAAGCCTCCTTTCTAACAGGTTTTACTTAAATGCTCAGATAGCCTTAGAAGAACAATAAACTCGTACTGTTTAAGATACTTGAATCAGTTCTAAGGCGGAAAGTGGATTGTATATGTTACAGGACTCACTCTTCTTTTAAGCCTAATTTTTATTCTTCAAAATTCACTCAGGGCGGAAGGGTTTCTTCTTTGACATCCTAGCATCCTTTGTTGACTCCCTTATAGCATTTCTGTATTGTAAGACTCTTGTGGTCTCCAAACAGTCTTGAAGAAAAAATATACTTTACTAATGGTTTTGGTAAGAGATTGGTGCTTGTTAACTTCAGTGCTCCCTGGATGCTGTTTGGCATCTTGACTTATCTCTTATGGTTGCTTTTCCTATCCTTCACAGTGACTATTTCAAACCTTTTCTAATGTCATGTCTCAGATCCATTTCTTTTCCCTTTACGTGGAACAGACGACAAGCCTTCAATTTCTCTGAAAAAATGTGAAGCTTGGGAGTCTGAGATTTGTCATTTTCTTTTTCCTTTACCCCTGAACTTCCCTATACTTTTCATTCAATATTAGCTCTTGTGTGAGAGGAATATGTTCTAGTCCCTCTCTTCAGGGTTAAACTTGTCAATTGATAGGGGTCATCAGGTCTTTTATACTCCTAAAACCTCATTGTGTCTTGACCTCCACAACCTCTGGTCTCTAGATGATCTTAAAGGATTTGTGGAGGAGAATGGCAGAAACACCTGCAGCAGCCTGGTGTGTGGCCTTTACACATATGTGGTTGAGAACCACGGTCTGGGGCCTTGACCTATATCTGCCTTCAGCATTTATAACAATGATTTGGGTTGGATGCGTGGGTCTCTCTGTCCTTTTTTTTCCTTTCCTCCCACCCTAACCCCTGCTGGCAATAACCTACAGACCTGACCAGTGAGTTATAGTGTACAGGATTCCCACCCATTAATAGAGTGCCTTACAAAGTTCCATTTGGAAACTTGAAATCAGAAAACTAAATCATCCTCATTCTTGTGACCTTTAGGGACAGTCATAAGTATAAGACTTCTTTCTTATTTTGAATTATCCTACTATCTTGTGAGACTTTCCTAATGATTCACACTCACATTGCCCTCACTCTGTGCCTTTGGGCTTCTGTCCCATAGTAGCCACACTTCCATTTTCAACCATTACTTGGTTTTTCCCCTAACTACTTGTAGTCATTTTCAAATAGAGGTATCTCATTCTCTCCTAATGGGTTTGGGGAGAGAGTCTGGCATTTCCCTAATTCCTTAATATAGTTTGTAACCCGTCGCTTCTCTAGGCTTGTCTAGAAATTCCTGCTCCTTTGGCAATCATCTATCATCGGGTTCACCTTTATTGGCCTGTACATTCCTTGATTGCTATAATTTGTTGGCACTCACTCATATTCATTAAGAACTTAGGCACATAGCCCATGGTTTTTTACCCCTCCAAGTGCTGCTGTTATCTGGGCTTTTCCATATGGATGGCCTCACAGCTGCCCTCACTTCGTCTGTCCCCCTTCTTCTAGTGGTTATTTATACTTCACTGCAGCCATGTGCATTAGTGGTGGAGACCTTCATATCTGCTAGAACTTTCTATTTCATTTTTCTCTCTCCCTTATTCCCACAATGCCCATTTTTTGATAGTTTTAAGAAGACCTCTGGTTCATTGCTTTTCCTATCCCTCAAGTTGATCAGTTGGTTGATCATAATCTCCTTGGGGGTCATAGACTCCTAAAAGGGTGCACACAGGCATATAAAATTTTATACAAAAACTCCAAGGAGGCCCTGGCCGGTTGGCTCAGTGGTAGAGCGTTGGCCTGGCGTGCAGAAGTCCTGGGTTCGATTCCCGGCCAGGGCACACAGGAGAAGCGCCCATCTGCTTCTCTACTCCTCCCCCTCTCCTTCCTCTCTCTCTCTCTCTCTTCCCCTCCCGCAGCCGAGGCTCCATTGGAGCAAAGATGGCCCGGGCGCTGGGGATGGCTACTTGGCCTCTGCCCCAGGCGCTAGAGTGGCTCTGGTCGCAACAGAGCGACGCCCCCTGGTGGGCAGAGCGTCGCCCCTGGTGGGCGTGCTGGGTGGATCCCGGTTGGGCGCATGCAGGAGTCTGTGTGTCTCTCCCCATTTCCAGCTTCAGAAAAATACAAAAAAAAAAAATAAAAAATCCAAGGATTTCTCAGTGTTTAAAAAAAAATTTTTTTAAATTTGATTTTAGGGGGCGGGGGGGGGGGGAGAACATCAATCGTTTATTCCATTCATTCATGCATTCATTGGTTGATTTTTATGTGTTCTCTGACCCAGGAATTGAACCCATAACCTTGGCATATCAGTACGACGGACAATAACCAACTGAGCTACCCAGCCAGGGCAGTTTCTCTGTTTTTAAGCCCATCTATATAATTAGTAGATCCCTCACTAAATCTATTCTCTCAATAAATCTTTGTTGAATTCTTTCAGGGTTTCCTTTAACTTTGTTCCATCAATTATTCTTTTATTCTTTTTTTATTGCTTATATTTTTATATCATTGCAGATTTACAAAACAAATGAACATTTGTTATCTTTTTGATTCACCCAATACTGTGAATTTGCCAAGTGTGAATCTTTTAAAAACTTTTTATTATGGAATATTTCAAACAAGTGTGAAAAGAGAGAAAACTATAAGGAATCATATGTGCCCTGACCAGGGATCGAACCTGCAACCTTGGTGTATCTGGACACCACTCTAAACAACTAACCTCCCTAGCCAGGCCTTTCTTTTTATTATTAATTATTGTGTTTACATAGATTATAGTGTCCCCCCGAATACATCCTCCCCTCCCCTGTGTTCCCCATTCTATCTCACCCTATACCCCTCCCTGTAACGCCCTCCCCCCTTCCCTCCAGGATTTGCTTTTCTGCTCTATCATCCCCTTTCCTTCTGTCCCCTTTCCTTCTGGATCCTTTGATCCCACCTCTGTCTCTATTCCGCTTCTCAGTTCATATTGTTCGTTGGATTCCTCAGATGAGTGAGGTCATATATTTTTCTTTCTCTGTCTGGCTTATTTCACTTAACATAATAGTTTCCAGGTCTATCCATGTTGTTGCAAAAAGTAATATTTCCTTCTTTTTCATGGCCCCATAGTATTCCATTGTGTATATGTACCACAGCTTTTTAATAGCCCGACCTCTCTTAATAAAGGTGTTACCTCCCATCTTGCTCTCCTTGAAGAAACCAGTTTTGTTTTTCTTTACTTTCTGTTTTCTTTTTTCTGTCTGCATCTCTGTCATGATTTTTTGCATGCTCTGGATTCTATATTTTTTATAAGCTAGAGGCTTGATTGGATTCAGGATTAATTTTTGGCAAGACTACATGATGGGTGGCGTGCCACTTCCATCAGGAGATGCCTGACAGCCAGTTGTCCTTTTTTATTTTTTATTTTATTTTAGCGAGAGAGGAAGGGAGACAGAGAGAGAGAGATGGGAACATCAATCCACTCCTGTATGTGCCTTGAGCAGGGATCCAACTGGCAACCTCTGCGCTTCTGGATCATGCTGTAACCAACCAAACTATGTGGCCAGGACTCCAGTTGTCTTTCTCGATGTTGGTAGCCTTTGGTGATTATTTCCTGGAGCCCCTGTTTAATTAGGATTACACAGTGGTGATAGTCTGATTGTTACTCTTTCTTCACCTGGCTGGAATACTTTTCTGTACGGGGCCAGGTTTGAAATTTATAGCTGTTTTTTTTGTCACTTTTCAGAATGGCTTCCTTCGGATGGAAGAGGAAAATTGGGGAGAAGGTCTCAAAGGTCACTTCCCAGCAGTTCGAGGCAGAGGCTGCGGACGAGAAGGACGTAGCAGAGGGAGACGACGGGAGCTGGCCTCACACCCTGAAGCGCAGGAGAGAAAGTCTCCTGGGAGGCTGTGTGGAGAGAAGCCAGCAGCTGAAGGATGAGGGAGCCACCCTGGCTGAAAACAAAAGGTGTGTTTTTACAGAGAACATGGACATTTTCTGACTTGCTGTCAGTAAGGGGATGAAGAGTTATGAATTCTATAAGTTAATATTTTAAAATCTGATCTAGGTGCTATATTAAAGAAACAGGTTTCAAAGCCACCTTTAAACATCCCCATAGAATCTGAAAGTTTGTAGAAAAGATGCTTCAGGGAGCTTGTAATGTCTCTGCTCTGCCATCCTTTCTCTTCTGTCCAAAGGACAGTAAATGCTCAGAACAACGTAATCCAGCTTACTGGCTGGTAGGAGATGGTGTAATTTCTGCACACTTTCTCTTTGTGATAATATGTACGAGATAAATTACATCTTTCCTGAATAGCTTTGAGGGAATATATTTATGTGTATTTTAAACAGGTTGTTCAGTTACTTTTTTCCAATGATTTCTTATATACTTTAGTAAATATAGAATTTGATAATAGCTTGGTTTATTCTTAGCCCCTCCTCAGCTAAGCTCCTGTGCTCCCCTTATATGCACCCTTTTTTCTTTTTCCCCTCACTGTTTTCCCTACTTTTCTTATTCCTTTTCCCCTTCTTATTCTTGGCTCTTTCAGTGGAACCAAAAATCATTCACAGATCAGTGGGGAAATGACAAATTGTTCAGGTTGTATAGAGAAAGCTGGGAATTTGTATGGAGGAAAATAAAATGATCTGTATCTCACATATACAGAATAAACTCTAGAAGAATTAAAAATCTCAATGGGAAGGGTCAAACTACGCAGTTAATAAAAAATTATAGAAAGGTTTCTCTGTAACTTAGAGGTGGAAAAGGACATTTGTATTTTTAAAAATTTCACATCTGTGTTAAAGCTGGAAGAATAGTTGAATTCCCCTATATCTCCTCTGGACTCAAATTTTTTTTTTTAAATTTTATTTTTTAATTACAGTTCATATTCAATATTTTTTTGTATTAGTTTCAGGGTACGGCACAGTGGTTAGACAATCATATACTGGACAAAGGATTCCCCTAATTTTTCAAATACCCACCTGGCACCAATGCATAGTCTTTACAATATTATTGACTATATTCTCTATACTGTACTTTACATTAGATTCAAAAGTTCTTAATAATTGCTTTATTTATCTCTTCCTACACACAAATATATACACGCACAATTGTATACTTATCTTTTTTTTGCTGATTTATTTATGTGTTTTTTGTTTTTTTTTAATTTTTTTTAATTTTTCTGAAGCTGGAAACGGGGAGAGACAGTCAGACAGACTCCCGCATGCGCCTGACCGGGATCCACCCGGCACGCCCACCAGGGGCGACACTCTGCCCACCAGAGGGGATGCTCTGCCCCTCCGGGGCGTCACTCTGTTGCGACCAGAGCCACTCTAGCGCCTGGGGCAGAGGCCAAGGAGCCATCTCCAGCGCCCGGGCCATCTCTGCTCCAATGGAGCCTTGGCTGCGGGAGGGGAAGAGAGAGAGAGAGAGAGGAAGGAGTGGGGGGGGGGGGTTGGAGAAGCAAATGGGCGCTACTCCTATGTGCCCTGGCCGGGAATCGAACCCGGGTCCCCCGCACGCCAGGCCGGCACTCTACTGCTGAGCCAACCGGCCAGGGCCTTTGCTGATTTATTTAAAAGTGAGTTGTAGACATATGACAACTAGTCCCTAACTCAGGACGCTTCTCCTAAAAATAAGGATGTTCTTTTACCAAACACAACAGCTTTCACTTATGAAAATTAGTAATTCTGTAACTTGATATGCAGGCTACATTTAGATTTTCCCGGTTTTTTTTTTTTTTTTTTTTTTTCTTTTCTGAAGCTGGAAACGGGGAGAGACAGTCAGAAAGACCCACATGCGCCTGACTGGGATCCACCCGGCACGCCCACCAGAGGTGAGGCTCTGCCCACCAGGGTGTGATGCTCTGCCCCTCCCGGGCGTCGCTCTGCTGTGACCAGAGCCACTCCAGCGCCTGGGGCAGAGGCCAAGGAGCCATCCCCAGCGCCCTGGCCATCTTTGCTCCAATGGAGCCTTGGCTGCGGGAGGGGAAGAGAGAGACAGAGAGGAAGGAGGGGGGGTGGAGAAACAAATGAGCGCTTCTCCTATGTGCCTTGGCTGGGAATAGAACCCAGGTCCCCCGCACGCCAGGCCGATGCTCTATCGCTGAGCCAACCGGCCAGGGCCCAGTTTTGTTTTCTTTTTAAAGATTTTATTTATTCATTATAGAGAGGGGAGAGAGAGAGAAGGAAAGAGCAGGAAGCATCAACTCTCATATGTGCCTTGACCAGGCAAGCCAGGGTTTTGAACCAGCAACCTCAGCGTTTCCAGGTTGACACTTTATCCACTGCACCACCACAGGTCAGGCAAGATTTTTCCCAGTTTTTACCTAAATGTCTTTAAATTGTGTTTTTTAAAAACCAGGATCCAAACAAGGTCCATACTTTGCTTTTGATTATTATATTTCTTTACTGTCATAATTGAGTCAAAGGTGAAAAACCAACATTTTAGTCTCTAGCTGTTTTTATTTTTAATTTTGGGCATAATTTTTTATTAATATATTTTAATATAAAACATAAAATAATACTTTAGCTATAATATATCAGCACCCCAAAATGGGAAGTAAGGGTATAAAATATGTTACAATCAAGTATAGGTAACAGTTTAATAGCCTAATATGAGGTGAATTCTCATTTATGGTATTTCAGGCACAGAGATGTTTTGTCGTAGAACTTTGTGAGTTTGACCATTCTGTCTTAGAAGAAAAGCAACTGTAGATTTCCCACAGTTATGAAATCACTTTCAGAACATCCATAAAACATCTTTAGAAATTCCTGTGCCTGTTGAAAGTTCATTAACTGTTGTTTTTGCCTCTTCCTCTGGACCACACTGGTGTGTGGCTGGGAAGAGCTCTTCAGTTACTGCCCTAGGATTCCCTCTGAGTTTCCTGGCGGAGAGGAGCGAGATCAACTAAGAGATAAACAACATAACTATCTTGTTTATTTGCTTCGAGTCATAACATTGAGTCATTTCATTTGAGTCAGGTGCATTAGATGCTTTATTTTGAATGAAGAGCACTGCGAGATCAGTGAGCGGTTTTGCCCCTCAGCATTTTAGAGCAGAGTATACGCAGCTCTAGGAAGAACCCAACAGAAGGTGAGGGCATCTCATGTGAATGAGTGGTTTGGAGACTCTCTGCCAGAAATAAATAGAAATACTAGTGTAAAATACCTAAGAGAATATTAAACTTTATTGAAAATAATATAAATAGAAAATAATATAAGCAGAAATAGTGAAATTATAGTAAAGAAATAAAACTGGGTTTTAGCCTTACAAATCAACTTTATCTTAAACCTTACTCATTTTCACTACGTTTAAACCACACTGGCCTTCCTTGCTATTTATTTATTTATTTATTTATTTATTATTTATTTATTCACTCATTAGTATTTATTTTTATTTTTTTATCTTAAAAATCCAGAACATTTCAATTCTAAAGAGAGGTTTAATAAATCAAATGCTCCAAGTTTCCAAATTCCATCAAAAGGAGAATGAATAGTCAGTCCCAGCAGACCTGGGGGAGATTTATTTGAAGAAGGGGGAGGGATGAAGTTGGGTAACCATTCTCTTCCAAAAAGAATGAAACTCTGCTTCCTCAGACCCCCACTCAAAATGTCACATGGTCTGCATAGGCAGGAGGAAAATAACTATCCATTGTTGCCTTCTATAAGTATTGGGCAATTAATTAAATGCAGCCTAGCTGTTTAGGAATGGCTTGCTAAAACATTTTAAAAAGTGAAAGACTTCTTCCTTGTAGACTGCCACTTCAGTGGACACTCGGGGCATAGAACTGGCTGACACATTTCTTCCTCTTCTGTCTCAGCAGCATCTTTGTGGTTAGACCTCATCTTTTAAAATTTTTTAAATATTTCATTAATTGATTTTACCGAGGGGGAGGGAGTGAGAAGTATCAACTCATAGTTGCTTTACTTTAGTTATTCATTGATTGCTTGTTGTGTGTGCCTTGACTGGGCAAGCCCAGGGCTTTGAACTGGTGGCCTCAGTGTTCCAGGTTTATGCTTTATCCATTGCGCCACTGCAGGCCAGGGAGCCTTCATCTTCCTATGCTCTCGCTTTTCTTCCTGTTTTTTTTGGTTTTGTATCTTAGAACCCTTTTTTTGTTGACAGAATAACTCATCACAAACATTGCTCTATATTAAGTTTTATATGATCCACACCTTTGATCGTCAAGACATGGTGTGGTCATGCAGTCAGGGCAATTCAAGGCGGCACCACTGTTTGGAACAGGCTCTTGTGGACATGGCCTCTGTCTTCCACACATGGTAGCCTCTTCTTTGTGCACCAACCCAGGTCTGACCGCTGTTATCTTTTTCAGGATCGTAGAATAACTCATCATTTATTGGAATCCTGTGTCCTTTCTTTTTCTTGTCACCTGTGCTACTTTGTCTTCATCCTCAGAATCAGAATCAAAATACATATCATCATAGTAGTTTGTCAGAGCTGTTCCAACTTTCCCATTTCCTGAGAAAGACCCTGTTTCCAGGGAGGATAATCTTTCCTCCATTGTGGGAAAATTTGTCCCTCCATATTGCGGGGTTTAATTCAGCTTCCATTTCTGTTTCAAATTCATCTTTGCTGGATGACTCACTCTCTCCAGTAAGACACCCTTGACGATTTTTTGTTTTTGGTTGGAGTTCCATGGGAAAGCACATCCACTTTGTCTCTGGAGCTGCTCAGAGCTGCTCCTCGTCCCTGGACTCTTCCGCTGTGAAGGGGCCACGGTCATCTTGGAGTCGTTGCATGGTGGCCTCCGCCCTCTGGCACATTCAAAGATGTGGGCAGAGTCCTTCCTTGTGTGTCTGAATACAGTTCTCATACAACTTTATTTTATAACTTCCTGTAGGAAAAGCTTTTGTTTCCTGTTTTCTGATGTCTCTTTGTTCTTCCCACGTGTCACGTCCTCAGTAAGCCTCCTCTGACCACCCAGTCTGAAGTCGCACCCCGTGTTCCCTCCATCACAGCAGCCTTTTGCATTTTCTCTTGGCATTTATTCCTCTTTGAAGTTACCTTATTCATTTATTAATTTTTTTATTTATACGTTATTTATTTATCTTCTGTAGAAATACAAGCTTCAGGGTTTTGTCCGACTTTTGTATTGTGTCTTCAGCTCTTAGAACAATCTCTGACATTTATTAGGCTCTGAATACATATTTATTGAATATTTATAAAGCTGCTATTAGCTAGATTATGGTTAAATAGGTTTTTTATTTTATTTTATTTTATTTTTTTGTATTTTTCTGAGGTTGGAAACGGGGAGGCAGTCATACTCCCACATGCGCCCGACTGGGATCCACCCTGGCATGCCCACCAGGGGGCGATGCTCTGCCCATCTAGGGCATTGCTCTGTTGCAACCAGAGCCATTCTAGCGCCTGAGGCAGAGGCCACAGAGCCATCCTCAGCGCCCGGGCCAACTTTGCTCCAATGGAGCCTTGGCTGCGGGAGGGGAAGAGAGTGACAGAGAGGAAGGAGAAGGGGAGGGGTGGAGAAGCAGATGGGCGCTTCTCCTGTGTGCCCTGGCCAGGAATTGAACCTGGGGCTCCTGCACGCTAGGCCGATGCTCTACCACTGAGCCAACCGGCCAGGGCGAGTTAAATAGGTTTTTGTGAATTAACTCTCATTCATTGTGTTGTATCTATAGAAGTATTCTGAGAATATATTTCATTTTATATCCCAGCCACAAAGGGCCTTTGAGACTAGAAATGTCCTCTCCTCCTGCTGCATGAGAATGTGGCGCTTGAGAACAATTGTTCTTTTCTAGGTCTCACTCCTTTCCCCATCATCCATACATTCCCCCTCACCCTCCAAGTTGTTTTGTGTGCAGAAGACTTACACAATAAGAAAATAAGAACAGGCTTCATAGTATAGTGGCTTAAGGGCTTGGGCCTTAAAGCTAGATAGGCTTATTCCTCGTCCCAGCTGTATGTTTACTAGCATTGTAATTTTTCAGTCTCTCTGTGTTTAGGTTTCTTCTTCTGCAAAAAATGCCATCCTGGCTGGATACCTCAGTGGGATAGAGCATCATCCTAATACACCAGGGTTGTGGGTTCGATCTCCGGTCTGGGCACATACAAGAAGCAACCAATTAATGCGTAAATAAGTGGAGCAACAAATCAATGATTTTCTCTCTCTCAGCAAAGTAAAAACCTACCATATAATTTGTGATGATGAAATGAACTTACATATGTAAAGCACTTACTGTGGTGCCTGCCACATAGTAGACACTTAATAAATATTAGCTACTAATCTCAATTATTCTGCATTCTTTATTGGTGGTGTATTTTCTCATTGGCAATACTGTTTGCTTCATGGGGTTCTTGTGAGGCTGAAATCCAAGGAGGAATACAAAAATACTTTAAAAATTAGGTGTAGACTTCAGCTTGCAGCCAGTAGACAATATCAAGAACTTGACCTGGACAGCCACAAACTACTGCAAATTGGAGTTGTTTTTTTTTTAAGATTTTATTGATTGATTTTTAGAGGCACAGAGGGTGGATAAGAAGCTGAAAGCATCAGCTGTAGTAGTAGCTTCCTGTATGTGCCTTCACCGGAAGCCCAGGGTTTTGAACCAGCGACCTCAGTGTTCCAGGTTGGCGCTTTATCCACTGTGCCACCACAGGTTTGAAACACTGTTTTCAAACATTGTATAATTGTCAACATAGGACTCTGATCTTTTGAGGGTAGGGACACAGATAAGGTGTCCCTGTGATCTCCCTTACTTTCTACCTGAAGGCAGTCCAGGCTGTACGCGTGTGACAGGGAGAGCCAGCCCACCATAGCGGTTGCTGAGTTGAGACGATGCAGTTTGGGTTTAGGAGAAGCTAAGGCAGCTGGAAGTTATGGATTAGTGTATCAGAAAAGAGGAAGCTGCTCAGAGAAAGAGCTCTAGAAGTCTGTGTGAGGTTCTCTTGAGTACTCAGCTGAGAGGAAAGTTCCACAAACTGTTGGAATAAAATGACTGGAAAGTTGTAAGCCAGGCTATTCCAGAGTTCATATAGACCAAAGAGATAGATGTCTTAGCTTCAACCACCTATAGGGAAGACTCTTTGGAGGTCACCAGGGACATTACCTGGAGTTCGGATAGAGTCTTCTGTACCTTATTAGAATGACTACAATATCCTGGAGTGAAGGCTACTGTAGGCTTGTCCTAGCAGAGCTTAAAAACAGATTTTGGAGGGTTCAAATTGGTAGCATGTCAGAACAGAGCCAAAGATTACAGAAGTCAAGAGCATATTATTTACAGTATCCAGCATCAGTAAAAAATTACCGGATATGCCAAGGAGGAGAAAATTTTGGCCCATATACGGGAGAATAATCAGTCAGTAAAAGAAGACTGGGAAATGACATAGATGATAGAAGTAGTTGACAAAGAGGTTAAAATGGTAATAACTATGTTCAAATATTTAAAAGGTAACACGGACCTAAGCAAGAGTGAAATGAATGCTATAAACCAATGGAATATCTAGGGCTGGAAAATGGACTATCTGAAATTAAAAAAAAATACACCAAATGGAATTAACAGCTATGTTCAGTCCTTCAAGAAACAGATGCCAAGACCAGATTGAATGCTATGCAAAGATTTTATTAGTAGAAACACCTCTATAGCCAGAATCTTTTCTATGAGAAGATGGTAAAAGAACTGGGTAATCTGGGAGAGCCATCAGTCTACAGTGTTTGATCCTGAGTGGAGGAGAGAGCGAAGATTGGGTTAAGTCTCAGGCTGCTGGGCAAGAGCGTGGGTAGTCTGAGTCAGAGCCACCCATCAGAGAAGTGCCCGTACGACAGCCTGTCATAGCATCTCTGCTCTCTCAGGCAGTGCAGGGAACAGCTCATGGGAAACAAGTCCCTCCTGGAAGTACCTCTTTTGATTTCCAAGTGTAGCAGCTGAGGTTGAGGTCTACTTGAGACAACGGAATGACATCTTTCAAGTTCTGAAAGAAAATAAAACGATCAACTTTGAGTTATATCTACCACACAAATCTTTCAGAAACAAGGCAAAATAACTATCAGACAAAGTAAGCTGTGATAACTCATTAGAAAAGTTAAAAGAAGTTCTTCAAGTGGAAGAAAATTATACCAGATGGAAATTTGTATTAAAACAGAAGAGTGGCCTGACCAGGCGGTGGCGCAGTGGATAGAGCGTTGGACTGGGATGCAGAGGACCCAGGTTCAAGACCCCGAGGTCATCAGCTTGAGCGTGGGCTCATCTGGTTTGAGCAAAAATCCCACCAGCTTGAACCCAAGGTCGCTGGCTCCAGCAAGGGGTTACTCAGTCTACTGAAGGCCCACGGTCAAGGCACATATGAGAAAGCAATCAATGAACAGCTAAGGTGTTGCAATGCGCAATGAAAAACTAATGATTGATGCTTCTCATCTCTCTCCATTCCTGTCTGTCTGTCCCTATCTATCCCTCTCTCTGACTCACTCTCTGTCTCTGTAAAAAAATTAAAAAATTAAAAATAAATAAAAAACAACAACAAAAAAACCCAGAAGAGTGAAGAGTGCTGGAAATTGTAAACATGTGGATAAATATGAAGACTAATGTTTTTAAGGTTTTTTTTTTTTTTTTTTTAAAGAGAGAAACATCAATTTTATTTATTTATTTATTTACAGAGACAGAGAGAGATAGACAGGTACGGAGAGAGATGAGAAGCATCAATCATCAGTTTTTCGTTGCGCCTTGTGACACCTTAGTTGTTCATTGATTGCTTTCTCATATGTGCCTTGACCGTGGGCCTTCAGCAGAGCGAGTAACCCCTTGCTCGAGCCAGCAACTTTGGGTCCAAGCTGGTGAGCTTTTGCTCAAACCAGATGAGCCCATGCTCAAGCTGGCGACCTCAGGGTCTCGAACCTGGGTCCTCCGCGTCCCAGTCTGATGCTCTATCCACTGTGCCACCACCTGGTCAGGCTGTTTTTAAGGTTTTAAGATTTTTTAAAATGATAATTGATTTTTAAAATCTGTAGCAACATATTGGAGGTTTATAATGTATGGAAGTAAATGTATGACAACAATAGTAAAAAAGCAGGTGGAAGCATGGAATTATATTACTGTTATGCTCTTACCTTATATGTGAAGTGGTATCATATTATTTGAAACTTAACCCTAACCAACCACTAAAAAATAATAATAGTAGGCTCATAAGTCAACAATGGGAATAAAATGAAATAATTTAAAATTAAAAAATTTTTAAACTACCATTGCTAAGAAAAATTTAAGAAGACCTAAAATGAGTTATATATAAAATATATATATAGTGTGTGTATATATATATATATATGTATACACACACACACACACACACACACCATGTTCATGGATCAAAGTAAGTTTTGTAAAGTCATTAGTTTTCCCCAAACAAAACTTGAGGTTATCAAAAGGCATAATTAAGAAAATGAAACTTCAGGCCGCAGATTGGAAGAAAAGATTTATAATACGTATCTGCCATTGGCCTTATTCTTAGAGTATATAAAGAACTCCCACAACTCAGTAAGACATTCTCCAATTAAAAAAATGGACAAGCTGTTCGAACTGAAGCTATTTTATAAAGAAGGTATGTAAATAACCAATGAGCACATGAAAAGCTACTCAGCATGATTAGTCAGGGAATTTAAAATCAAAGCCACAACATACTACTATATAACCACTAGAATGCTAAAATCGAAAAGATTGACAATGTCAAGCGAGGATATGGAGCAACTAAAATTTCATACATTCCTTATGAAAATATAAAATAGTGTTACTACTTTGGAAAGCCATCTGGCTGTTTCTTATAAAGTTAGACACCTCATCATACAATCTAACATTTATGTATTTATTTTTTAAGTTTACTGATTGATTTTAGAGAGAGAGAGAGATAGGAGTATCGATCTGTTCATGCATGTGCCTTGACTGGGGGTCAAACCAGCAACCTCTGTGCTTTGGAAGGATGCTCTAACCAACTGAACTATCCGGCTAGGGCTAGTAGTTCTAAGCCTGGATATTTACTCAGGAAAAATGAAAACTTATATCCACATGAAGACTGGCCTAACAATGTTTTTAGGAACTTGGTTCACAGTAGCCATGAACTGGAAAGAACCAAAATATTCATCAGTAGGTGAATTAAATGGTGGTATATCCATTCAGTGATATCCTAATGAGCACTTGGAAGGAATAATTGATGCATCCAGAAATCATGCTCACAGAAAGAGTGTATCAAGTATGATGTTATCTGTACAGTCTCTTTAATGAGAAATCTAATCTATAGTGACAAGAACATCAGTGGTTGTGTGGGGCCAGGAATTGGGGTGGGTGCATGAGAAAGGGCACAAGGAACTTTTTGGGTCAGTAAAATTTTCTTTATTGTGATGGTTGTGGTATTTACATAGATGTATATACGTTTGCCAAAACCCATCAATGAGTAGGCTTAAAATATGCAGATATATATGTTGGTATATAAATTATATTTTCACTTTTTTTAAAGATTTTATTTATTCATTATAGAGAGGAGAGAGAGAGATAGAGAGAGAGAAAGAAGAGGGGAAGGAGCAGGAAGCATCAACTCCCATATGTGCCTTGACTAGGAAAGCCCAGGGTTTTAAACCGGCAACCTCAGCGTTTCCGGGTTGACGCTTTATCCACTGCGCCACCACAGTCAGGCTTTTTCTTTCTCTCTCTCTTTTTTTTTAAGATTTTATTTATTCATTATAGAGAGGAGAGAGAGAGAGAAAATTATATTTTCAGACATTTGATTTAAAAAACCAAACTTGAAGTGTTAAATAATTCTGTATTTGTTTCCTATTTCTCTATAAATATTCAGGATGTATTTTTCTTCTGTATTTGCTGATATTTCACAAGTTAATTGATACATGGAATAATTTAGATTTCAATAAAACTCTCACTGTGGATATTGCAGATTTGGGGTTCTCAGTGATTTTATTACCCTGTTAACCTTCTTCAGTTTGTCCTCTGCCCTGGGAACAGTGACAGAGTCCTAGTCTTAATCTGGAAGGTGGCTGGGGATTTTTGCAGTTGCATCTATCCACAGATTTTGAGTTTGAATCTCATCTCCTCTACTTGGTATTTCAGAGGATATTTAACAATCACGTAACATTTTGGGGGCTTTTTTGTTGTTGTTGTAAGGTAATGGTAAGGATTAAGTGCAACAAGGTATGGAACAGCTTTGAGGTTGGAATGCGCAATAGTCCTTAGAATGGTAGAGATGTAGGGATGCTTCTGGAGGAATTGCTTAGAGAAGGAGGCAGAAAGGAAGGCTGATAAAGAGGAGGGAGCCGCTGCTGTTTCCTGGGATACATTCTTTTGCCTCTTGTGGTTTTCTTTTTTTTAACCCTCAGTATTTTCTCATTTGGTTTTATTTAGCATGTGGAGAATTGTCTGATCACATTCCGTGTTGAATGACCCAAGTGGTTCATGTCCTCCTTCCTTTTTTTTTTTTTGTATTTTTCTGAAGCTGGAAACGGAGAGAGACAGTCAGACAGACTCCCGCATGCGCCCGACCGGGATCCACCCGGACGCTCTGCCCACAAGGGGGCGATGCTCTGCCCCTCGGGGCGTCGCTCTGTCAGGACCAGAGCCACTCCAGCGCCTGGGGCAGAAGCCAAGGAGCCATCCCCAGCGCCCGGGCCATCTTTGCTCCAATGGAGCCTTGGCTGCGGGAGGGAAAGAGAGAGACAGAGATGAAGGAAAGGGGGAGGGGTGGAGAAGCAGATGGGCGCTTTTCCTGTGTGTCCTGGCTGGGAATCGAACCCGGGACTCCTGCACGCCAGACCGACGCTCTACCACTGAGCCAACCGGCCAGGGCCTGTCCTCCTTCCTTTAAAGGAGGTACAGTTCGTCAACATCAGTCTCCTGCTGTCCTATTGACTTCATTAGAAACTAACTATAACCACTCGTAGGAAATTTGGTTTGCAGTGGAACGGTTTTTAAATTCTGAAGTTCTGTCTTATAGTATTCATGATTTTTTGCAACCAAAAACTGGATTACTCTTCTACTCAATCTGTAAATAATTTGGGTGCTTTATAAGAGACAGTATTGTGAGTTGAATATTTGAGTATGGATTTTGAAGTCATGGACCTCTGTTAAGATCCTAGCTTTATCATTTCTATCTGTGTAAACTTGGGCAGCATACCAGCTTTTTAAGTGTTACTTTCCAGTTTTGTCAGGTGCAAAATGGGGAATTTTATCTATAGACTTGGAGGATTAAAGAGCAAGTCTATGTATAAGCTTAGCATGCCACCTAGCACCTGGTAAGCACTCAGTGCATGTACTTTAGATATTGTATCTTAGGATTTTATGTGATTGATACATTTCATGTAGTATTAAAGGTTTCTGTAAGTTGTTTTGTTTAGATATTTTTCTTTAGAATTACTACTAAGTGGGCTATACCTTCTTGGTAGTTAGAATTTGGGTCCCAACTTTGATATGTTGACTTTAAAGGTTTCAACCGCTAGATGGTGCTATCTGATCATGTAGCTAAGTGGTCTCTTTTTTTCTTTGAAGAAAATCAGCGTGTGTGTGTCTGTGTGTGTGTGTGTGTGTGTGTGTGTGTGTGTGAAGCAGGAATATAATTAGAATTTACCATGAATTTTTCTCTATCTAGAAAAGTATAACTATCAAAGTGAACTGTGGGTGATTTGGCCATGTGACACATTCTCTTGAGTGCCAGCTTGGATGTGTTTAGTGACAGTCATCTTCTTTTTGATGTCATCTGCTCCTCCTCGTTTGTCCCTTTCTCACTGGCACACAGGCATACCCTGATGGTATCCATTGAAACATTTCCCTTAACCTCACATGTCCACCCATTCCTCTGCCTTTCTCTACCACAGACTCTATCTCTTCTTTTTTTCAAGAGCTTAAAATAAGCTATTAATAAACGATTTGGTAGGCCCTTTTTTATGTCAGAGGTAAAACAATCAATTTTTAATAGATAAGAATCTAAAATATTCATTAACTTTACTTCGTTTTCTCCTTGATGCTGGCCTATGACATAACATCAAAGTATAATTTGTGAAAGGCAAAGTTCAAGAGTTAAAAAAATAAATAAATGAGACCCAAGGGTAATGATGAGCTTATGTGTTCCAAAAATGGAATTTCCAGTACCTAGAGAAATCGCTTATCTGTAGGCAGTTCCTGCACAGTAATTCTACGACAGTACCTGTGATGAGCACTGGACAGCTGAGGGGCAAACGCGGGCATGAGGACCGCAGGGAGGACTTGTCACCCTGTGCAGGGTCAGGAGCCCAGCCGTGGCACGTCCTGTCTCAGCACCTCCGTCTCCTGATACATCATCCTCTCAGGCTATTCCAGGTTTCTGTGACCACTAACCCACGACCCCCTCTTACAAAGATTGTATGACCTCCCCGTTGTCAGGTCTCGTCGTGTGTCTGCTCTCAGAGACTGTCTGCCCTGCCGACCGCTCCTTTCTTGAACGCACTGCTCCCCAAGCCTCAGCCCTCTTGTGCTTCCCTTTCTTTAAGCGTCCACTCCTCCATCATCTTCTTTGCTTGACCTTTCTTCTGCTCATTTTCCGGATGTCGTGGGCTACCGCATTTAGAAAGCACCTGCCCTTCCCACGTACCGCCTCTTCCTTCCAAAACATCCGTGGTCTCTTGCTCTCGGCGCCATCTCTGGGCCACTGACTGTCTACGGCGCGCCTGTGACTCTGTCTTCCTACCTGCCCCAGACCCGGTCCGGGTCTCCACGCTTGCTCTGTGCCCCCCTGGAGGGCTGGCTAGTGTCAGACCTAACATGTCTGAACAGAGCCCTTAGTTTCCTTCCAAACACCTGCTCCTCTCTGGTCTTCCCTGTCAGTGATCGGCCCCACCCTCCACACAGTGACTTAAGCCCATGCACCAGGAGTCAAGTCTGCTGGTTTATGTGCCAGCCAGAGCTCATGTCCCCCAGTCACCTCCGGCTCCCTGCCTTTGAGACCATAAAGTCCTGGCAGCTGCTGCTGTCTCCACAGACCAGAGCCCCACGCAAGGTAGTAACTGACGCTGGAAGACCGCCCCGCTCAACCCTGGCCAGGTGGACCTGTAGAAGGTCCTAAGGTCCAGAGGCACTGGGTCACAGCAGGAGTGGGAAGGATGGGAAGCCTTGAGGGGAACAGGGTCCAGGAGGAAGCCTGCAGATAGAGTCTTTCTCCCCTCCCCCTGCCGGGCTGCTTCCAAGATGCAGGTCTCATGCAGTCTCTGAACAAGTGGTTCAAGATTAGCGATCATTGGTGGTTTCTGAAGCTGTTGTAGCTTAACATGCACCTGGTGCTCATTCTCCCTCTTCCTGCCTTGCTTCTCTTTCCCTCACTCCTGCTTCCCTGGGGCCCTGCTCCACAGAGTGAGCTGAAGCCCCAGACTGCTTCCCGGGTGACCCCGAGTAGGACACCATCCTGGGTCCCTTTCCTTTATTCACTCCTGTGTCCGGTCCAGGCCGAGTGACTTTGTTTTTTAAGCATAGGCTGAATCTCTCTCTTCCCCCGTTTTCAGTGTTGTCATCTGGTGTTGTTACTAGGTTACTTGGTCAGCCTCCTAACGGCTCTCCTGTGCTCATTGTCATACCCTCCCGGGCACACTCCTCCTGGGCCTGACTGATCTTTTCAGAATGGAGATCGGTTGGTGTCTCTGTAACATAAAAATGGTACGGATCTCCCATCACACGCAGTTAAATCCACCCTCGTAATAGAGGCCTTCTAGTCCCTGTGTGGCTGTGGTCGTGACCATGGCCGTGGCCCCGTCTTCCGCCTCTCCCTGCCCTCTCCCTGCTAGGCCATGCTGGCTTTCCTTCCTTCCTCAGAACGTGGGTGTCCAGTTCTGCCTTGGGCTCTCCTGCTCTTTGGAACGAACTCTCTCCAGCCCTTCAGTTGGCTGAGGCGTTTTTAACGTTCGGGTCTCAGCTCAGATGTCTTCCTAGAGACCCTTCCTGACCATGTTCTGAGGAGCCGCTGGTCACTCTGGCACATCACCCCATTTGTTGTCATGGCACTTACCACGTTTTACCTTCTATTTCTGTTGCTTTTTTTCTGTCTTCTTTCCACATGCAAATGTTTTGAAATGTAAGATCTAGAAGAGTAATATCTGTTTATATCTTTTTAAAATTATTGAATGTATTGAGGTGACACTGATTAATGAAATTATATAGTTGTAGGTGCACAATTCTGTAATACATCATCTGTGTACTGTATTGTATGCTCACCTCCCTGAGTCTGGTTTGCTTCCGCTTCCATTGATCTCCCCTTTACCCTCTTCCACCTCCTCCCATCCCCCCAGGTCTGTTTATGTCTTGTTGAATGCTGCATCCTCAGTTCTTAGACTCCTACCTGGCCCAGAGTAGTTGCTCAATAAATATTTATGAAATAAATAAGCTGCCTGACCAGGCGGTGGTGCAGTGGATAGAGCATTGAACTGGGATGTGGAGGACCCAGGTTCGAAACCCCGAGATCACTGGCTTGAGCGTGGGATCATAGACATTACCCCATGGTTGCTAGCTTGAGCCCAAAGGTTGCAGGCTTGAAGCCCAAGGTCACTAGCTTGAGCAAGAGGTCACTCACTCTGTTGTAATTTGTTGTAGCCCCCTCCCATCAAGGCACATATGAGAAAGCAATCAATGAAAAACTAAGGTACTCAATGAAGAATTGATGCTTCTCATCTCTCTTCCTGTCTGTTCCTGTCTGTCCCTCTCTTTGACTCTGTCTCTGTCAAAAAAAAAAAAAAAAAGAATAAGCTAAAAGCTATAAACTTAAAGCTATAAAAAGAAATCTGATTGGGAGCAAGGTAGCTAAACACTTTGACTTTCTTTCTGGTAATGAGTGTGCTATCTACCTTTCTTGGCTTGATCACCAGCTGTTCCTTACCTCAGTGCAGGATATTGTCTGATCTGCCCTGTGCCACCCCTGGAGCTGTTCATTTTGTTTCCTTCCTGTGCTAGTTTAATTGGATACTGTCCAGGTTGTCTTTAAACTGGTTGAATCAGACTTTGGTCACTTATTAACCATAGTGACTTTAAACCAAATTTTTATCTTTTAATGCTTCCTATCCAACAGCTGCAGTAGGGCTGTGTCTGCTCAGTTTTTTCAAACTGAAGTTGAATTAAGATATATGCTATAGAATTTATGAGAGACCATTTATTCATTAGGTGCCAAGTTTCCTACGATCCAAAGATGGAGAGCCTAGCTGGTGTGACCCTTTATTTGTAGGCCAGGAGAAGTAAAGCAAAGAGAAGGGAGGGAGGAGAGGGAACTCAACACGCTGACAGTGGAGAAGTTTGTGCCCGCCGTTTTGCTGCTCAGCCAGCGGAAAGTGTCTAACCGCAGTGTGCCTGGTGGGCAGCAGAGCAGGTTTCACCTAGCCACGCCTCTGCAGTCAGGAGTGCTCCGTGCTCAAACGACGGCAGTGCAGCCCAGGGGAGAGGACATTTTTCTTCTTTCCTGAAATCTGCGTGACTGAGTTTGCACATGTGCATGTTGGCACGTGAGTGCACGATGCATCTGCCTAATGAAAGGGCAGTTAGAACTAGTGATGGTCAGTGTCAGCTTGAACGTGTTAGCTTATTTTGTACTTTGGGGTAACGTAAGCAGCGCTGGTACCTGAGCAGCTTTGTGGGGTGGGGAAGGGTAAGCTGTCCTGTTTCTCAGCAAGAGTGCCGCTGGCATTAGGGCAGGGCAGTTCTTTGTGCAGGATTGCCTTTTGCCTTGAAGGAGCGGCCCTGGTCCTCACCACTAGTGCCTCCAAGTATGTCATTGCCTTAAATGCCCTTCATGGGCTGATAACTGCTCCTGGCTGAGTTAGACAGAAAGTAGGACTGAAAATAAGATGGATATTTGATAGATGTGACAAACTGAACATCGGTTGGGCCAAGTAGAGTGGCATTGGCACACCACAGCTTGTTTCTATACGGCTTCATTGGGGCCCCAGGCACAGGTGTTTATGTGTTGTCTGAGGTTGCGTGTGCAGCACAGCGGAGCTGAGAACTAGCTGTGATGGGGACTGTCCCTCAAAGCCTAAGCTGGTCACTAACTGGACCTTTTTTTTTTTGTATTTTTCCGAAGTTGGAAACGGGAGGCAGTCAGACAGACTCCCGCATGCGCCCGACCGGGATCCACCTGGCATGCCCACCAGGGGGCGATGCTCTGCCCATCTAGGGCATTGCTCTGTTGCAACCAGGGCCATTCTAGCGCCTGAGACAGAGGCCACAGAGCCGTCCCCAGTGCCCGGGCCAACTTTGCTCCAATGGAGCCTTGGCTGCGGGAGGGGACGAAAGAGACAGAGAAGAAGGAGAGGGGGAGGGGTGGAGAAGCAGATGGGCGCTTCTCCTGTGTGCCTGGCTGGGAATCGAACCCAGGACTCGTGCACGCCAGGCCGACGCTCTACCACTGAGCCAACCGGCCAGGGCCACTGGACCTTTATTATGTCCAAGATTCCTGAAACCTCAGACATCCCAGGGTTTTAACAACTAGGTTACCTAGCTCTCTGATCTCTTGTTTCTTATTACCCATATTCTCAATCCCCTGGTCTTGGGATTTCTTATAATTTCCATACCTGGAATGATAAGATGGAAAAAATAAGGGTTAAAGTGTTGGCTACTGTTGTCTTAGGTAGAGTTATTATTATTTCTTCTTTCCTTTTTTTAAATGTATGATCAGCATGCTAGCTCCTGCCCCTCTAGTCATGTCTTCCATGCTTCTCTCTGATGCCTCCCAAGACTTCCCTTGGAGAAGGTAGGATAAAGGAGGTGGGTAGAATCTGTGACACTAGCACCATCTCTGTGCCTCGCCATGTTGTGGAGTGTGTCGAGAAAGAATATGACTGAATCCACCCCTTGGTCTCTGAACTCATTAGTAAAGAGAAGAAAAATTCATGGAGGAGTTAGAGAAATGTTAAACCAGAGATGGCATTGGGATTGCTGGAGAGCATGTTGGCCTTGTGGTTAGAGAGCTAGCTTCAAGTACTGGGTTCGGCAGGATGAACACCTGCCTCAGGATAGCAGTGCAGCTGCTTTCCGCCTCTGGCCTCATCAGTAAACAAGATCAAGTAACGCCAGTCTTGTAGGGCTTTTATAAGTACCGAGTTAACTTTTTGTGAAAATAGTTGTCTGTTAAATAATTATATTTAAAATACTTTTGCAAACAAAGTGTTACTATGAAATGTATTACTGTGCCGTCAGTTAAGCGGTATTTATGAAGAACGGGATTTTAAATTGGTTTTAGAGTTGAGAGAGAGTGCCTTTGAACAGGTGAAGAGGGGGAACAGAAGTTGTGTATGTGTGTGTGCACTGGGGCCTTCCTGAACCAAGGTGTGACTTGTGGAAAAGCGCAGCTGGGTGGGCAGGGCGGGGCCAAGGTCGGACAGGTGGGCGATACTGGAGGAAATGCATTACTGCTCTTAGGTCCTACGGAATTGACTCTTGCTTCATCTGTTAGAAGATTGTGGGTAAAAGATTATTATGAAGGAACAAGTTAATTTTCCAGAAAAAGAAGCCAGAACATAGCATTTTTCTGAAGTTTTTCATGTTGTGTGTATAATAAATTTAGAAATATTATTTAGAGATAGGCTTGAAATCACCTACTGCTTCTAGAAGTAATATTAAATCTAAGTGGGTATAGCACCAAGAGATTAAATTTCTTTGATGTATATATACTCTTTTTAAAGAACATTTAGGGAATAACTATAAATAATCAGAAATGGCTGTTAAATTATACTATTATTGTCAGATACTCCCCTCACCCCATCATCTGTTAGATATGAAACCTTTCATAATTTTTTTCTGAGGTGTACTGTACGTGGTCATGTGGATTTTATAGTTTATTGTTTAAATCACATTTAAAAATGTATTTTTATTAAATTTATTGGGATGACATTAGGTAATAAAATTATATAGGTTTCAAGTGTAAGTTTTTTGGGTTTGTTTTTTTTGCTTAAAATTGCAATTTATTATTTCTCATGATTTGGTGGGTGGGACAGCTGGGCTCAGCTGGGCTGTTCTTCTGCTCCATGTTTAGGTTACTCATGTGTTTGCATTCAGCAGGAGCCCACTGATGGTTAGAACATCTCAAGTGCACAATTGTGATGATGCATCATCTGTATATTGTATTGTATGCCCACCACCCAAAGTCAAGTCTCCTTTAGTCACCATGCATTTGACCTCCCTTTATCTTTCACTACTCCCTCTGGTAACCACCATATTGATATCTATGTCTGTGAGTCTTTGTCTTGTTTATTCATTTGTTACTTTCAGTTTTATGTCCCACATATGAGTGAAATTATATGGTTCTTGACTTTTTCTATCTGACTTATATCACTTAGCATGATATTCTCAGAGTTCATCCATGTTGTCACAAATGGCAGTATTTCATCTTTTTTATAGCTGAGTAGTATTTCTTTGTATACATGCACCACTCTTTATCCAGTCATCCATTGAGGGACTCTTCAGTTGTCTTCATGTCTTGGCCACTGTGAATAATGCTGCGGTGAACAATCAGCTGTTTATATCTTTGAGATTTTGTACTTTAATACATTGCTGGATTTAGTTTGCTAATCCTTTATTTAGAATTTTTATATCTATTTTATGGCTCACAAAGTTTCCAGTGATCACTAGGATTCTCTTTTCTCAGATAACATATCTTTCTTAGGATACTGTACTCTATTTTTTTTTTTAAATAATTTTATTTTTTTAATGGGGTGACATCAATAAATCAGGATACATATATTCAAAGATAACATGTCCAGGTTATCTTGTCGTTCAATTATGTTGCATACCCATCACCCAAAGTCAGATTTTCCTCTGTCACCTTCTGTCTAGTTTTCTTTGTGCCCCTCCCCCTCCTCCTTTCCCTCTCCCTCTCCCCCCTCCCCCTGTAACCACCACACTCTTTTCAATGTCTCTTTCACTTTTATGTCCCATCTATGTATGGAATAATGCAGTTCCTGGTTTTTTCTGATTTACTTATTTCACTTCGTATAATGTTATCAAGATCCCACCATTTTGCTGTAAATGATCCGATGTTATCATTTCTTATGGCTGAGTAGTATTCCATAGTGTATATGTGCCACATCTTCTTTATCCAGTCATCTATTGATGGGCTTTTTGGTTGATTCCATGTCCTGGCCACTGTGAACAATGCTGCAATGAACATGGGGCTGCATGTGTCTTTACATATCAATGTTTCTGAGTTTTTGGGGTATATACCCAGTAGAGGGATTGCTGGGTCATACGGTAGTTCTATTTTCAGTTTTTTGAGGAACCACCATACTTTCTTCCATAATGGTTGTACTACTTTACATTCCCACCAACAGTGAATGAGGGTTCCTTTTTCTCCACAGCCTCTCCAACATTTGCTATTACCTGTCTTGCTAATAATAGCTAATCTAACAGGTGTGGAGGTGGTATCTCATTGCAGTTTTGATTTGCATTTCTCTAATAACTAAAGAAGATGACCATCTTTTCACATATCTGTTGGCCATTTGTATTTCTTCCTGGGAGAAGTGTCTGTTCATGTCCTCTTCCCATTTTTTTATTGGATTGTTTGTTTGTTTGTTGTTGAATTTTATGAGTTCTTTGTATATTTTGGATATTAGGCCTTTATCTGAGCTGTTGTTTGAAAATATCATTTCCCATTTAGTTGGCTGTCTGTTTATTTTGTTATCAGTTCTCTTGCTGAGCAAAAACTTCTTAGTCTGATGTAGTCCCATTCATTAATTTTTGCCTTCACTTCTCTTGCCTGTGGAGTCAAATTCATAAAATGCTCTTTAAAACCCAGGTCCATGAGTTTAGTACCTATGTCTTCTTCTATGTACTTTATTGTTTCAGGTCTTATGTTTAGATCTTTGATCCATTTTGAGTTAATTTTAGTACAGGGGGACAAACTGTAGTCCAGTTTCATTCTTTTGCATGTGGCTTTCCAGTTTTCCCAGCACCATTTATTGAAGAGGCTTTCTTTTCTCCATTGTGTGTTGTTGGCCCCTTTATCAAAAATTATTTGACTATATATATGTGGTTTTATTTCTGGGTTTTCTATTCTGTTCCATTGGTCTGAGTGTCTATTTTTCTGCCAATACCATGCTGTTTTGATTGTCATGGCCCTATAATATAGTTTGAAGTCAGGTATTGTAATGCCCCAGCTTCATTCTTTTTCTTTAGGACTGCTTTGGCTATTTGGGGTTTTTTATAGTTCCATATAAATCTGATGATTTTTTGCTCCATTTCTTTAAAAAATGTCATTGGAATTTTGATGGGAATTGCATTAAATTTGTATATTGCTTTGGGTAATATGGCCATCTTGATTATATTTATTCTTCCTAACCAAGAACAAGGAATATTCTTCCATCTTATATCTTTTTCGATTTCCTTTAAAAATGGTTTATAGTTTTTATTATATAAGTCCTTTACATTCTTTGTTATGTTTATTCCTAGGTATTTTTTGTTGTTGTTGTTGCAATCGTGAAGGGGATTATTCTTTTGAGTTCGTTCTCAAATGTTTCATTGTTGGCATATAGAAAGGCTATTGACTTCTGTATGTTAATTTTTTTTTTTTTTTTTTGTATTTTTCTGAAGCTGGAAACGGGGAGAGACAGTCAGACAGACTCCTGCATGCGCACGACCGGGATCCACCCGGCACGCCCAACAGGGGAGACGCTCTGCCCACCAGGGGGCGATGCTCTGCCCCTCCAGGGTGTCGCTCTGCCATGACCAGAGCCACTGCAGCGCCTGGGGCAGAGGCCAAGGAGCCATCCCCAGCGCCCGGGCCATCTTTGCTCCAATGGAGCCTTGGCTGCGGGAGGGGAAGAGAGAAACAGAGAGGAAGGAGGGGGCGGGGGTGGAGAAGCAGATGGGCTCTTCTCCTATGTGCCCTGGCCGGGAATCGAACCCGGGTCCCCTGCATGCCAGGCCGACGCTCTACCGCTGAACCAACCGGCCAGGGCCTGTATGTTAATTTTGTATCCTGCGAACTTACTGTATTGGCTTATTGTTTCTAGTAGTCTTTTTGTGGATTCTTTGGGGTTTTCGATGTATAGGATCGTATCATCTGCAAAAAGTGATACCTTTACTACTTCTTTTCCGATATGAATGCCTTTTATTTCTTTGTCTTATCTGATTGCTGTGGCTAGAACCTCTAGTACCACATTAAATAAGAGTGGAGAGAGTGGACAACCCTGTCTTGTTACTGATTTAAGGGGGAAAGCCTTCAGTTTAGTGCCATTTAATATGATGTTAGCTGATGGTTTATCATATATGGCCTTTATCATGTTGAGATATTTTCCTTCTATACCCATTTTGTTGAGAGTCTTAAACATAAAATTGTGTTGTATTTTATCGAAAGCTTTTTCTGCGTCTATTGATAAGATCATGTGGTTTTTGTTCTTTGTTTTGTTGATATGGTGTATTATGTTAACCGTTTTACGTATGTTGAACCATCCTTGAGATTCTGGGATGAATCCCACTTGATCGTGATGTATTATTTTTTTAATATGTTGTTGTATTCGATTTCCTAGTATTTTGTTTAGTATTTTAGCATCTGTATTCATTAGAGATATTGGTCTGTAGTTTTCTTTTTTTGTGCCATCCTTGCCTGGTTTTGGTATGAGGGTTATGTTGGCCTCATAAAATGTGTTTGGAAGTATTGCTTCTTCTTCAATTTTTTGGAAGACTTTGAGTAGAATAGGAACCAAGTCTTCTTTGAATGTTTGATAAAATTCGCTGGTATAGCCGTCAGGTCCTGGACTTTTATTTTTGGGGAGGTTTTTAATGGTTTTTTCTGTTTCTTCTCTACTAATAGGTTTGTTTAGGCTTTCTGCTTCTTCTTGACTCAGTCTAGGAAGGTTGTATTGTTCTAGGAATTTATCCATTTCTTCTAGATTGTTGAATTTAGTGGCATAAAGTTTTTCATAGTATTCTACAATAATTCTTTGTATATCTACGGTGTCCGTGGTGATTTCTCCTCTTTCATTTTGGATTTTGTTTATATGAGTTCTTTCTCTTTTTTCCTTGGTAAGTCTTGCCAAGGGTTTGTCAATTTTATTGATCTTTTCAAAGAACCAGCTCTTTGTTCTATTAATTTTTTCTATAGTTTTACTGTTCTCTATTTCATTTATTTCTGCTCTGATTTTTATTATCTCCTTTCTTCAGCTAGTTTTGGGTTGTTTTTGTTCTTTTTTTTCTAGTTCCTTAAGGTGGGAAGTTAAGTGGTTCACTTGGGCTGTCTCTTGTTTGTTCATATATGCCTGAAGTGATATGAACTTCCCTCTTATCATTGCTTTTGCTGCATCCCATAGATTCTGATATGTCGTATTATCATTTTCATTAGTCTGTATATATCTTTTGATCTCTGCACTTATTTCTTCTTTGACCCATTCATTTTTTAAAAGTATGTTGTTTAGTTTCCACATTTTTGTGGGATTTTTTTCCGCTTTTTTGCCGTTGAATTCTAGTTTCAAGGCTTTATGATCAGAAAATATGCTTGGTACAACTTCAATTTTTCTGAATATGCTGATGTTGTTTTTGTGGCCTAACATATGGTCAATTCTTGAGAATGATCCATGTACACTGGAGAAAAATGTATATTCAGTCACTTTGGGATGAAATGTCCTGTAAATGTCTATCATATCCAGGTGCTCTAGTGTTTTGTTTAAGGCCACTATATCTTTGTTGATTCTCTGTTTGGATGACCGATCTAGAGCCGTCAGCGGTGTATTGAGGTCTCCAAGTATGATTGTATTTTTGTCAGTGTTTGTTTTAAGGTCAATAAGTAGCTTCTTATATATTTTGGTGCTCCTTGGTTTGGTGCATATATATTAAGAATTGTTATGTCTTCTTGATTCAGTGTCCCCTTAGCCATTATGAAATGGCCATTTTTGTCTTTGAGTACTTTTGCAGTCTTGTAATCAGCATTATCAGATATGAGTATTGCTACGCCTGCTTTTTTTTTGGATGTTATTTGCTTGGAGTATTGTTTTCCAGCCTTTCACTTTGAATTTGTTTTTATCCTTGTTACTTAGATGAGTTTATTGTAGGCAGCATACAGTTGGATTTTCTTTTTTAATCCATTCTGCTACTCTATGCCTTTTTTTTTTTTTTTCATTTTTCTGAAGCTGGAAACAGGGAGAGACAGTCAGACAGACTCCCGCATGCACCCGACCAGGATTGCACCCGGCACGCCCACCATGGAGCGACGCTCTGCCCACCAGGGGGCGATGCTCTGCCCATCCTGGGCGTCGCCATGTTGCAACCAGAGCCACTCTAGCGCCTGAGGCAGAGGCCACAGAGCCATCCCCAGCGCCCGGGCCATCTTTGCTCCAATGGAGCCTTGGCTGCGGGAGGGGAAGAGAGAGAGAGAGAAAAGCGTGGCGGAGGGGTGGAGAAGCAAATGGGCTCTTCTCCTGTGTGCCCTGGCCAGGAATCGAACCCGGGTCCTCCGCACGCTAGGCCGACGACTCTATGCCTTTTTATTGGTGAGTTTAATTCGTTTACATTTAGTGTAATTATTGACACTTGTGAGTTTTCTATTGCCATTTTATAGATTGCTTTCTCTTAGTTTTGTGTCTTGTTTGATCCTTCTCTTTCATCTTTCTATCTTTTGTTTTTATTTGGTTGTATTCCATACATCTTTCCTCTGTTGCTATCTTTTTTAAATCATGTGCTTCTGTGGTGGTTTTTTCAATGGTGGTTACCTTTAAGTAATGAAAAGGGTTCCTACCCTGTTCATTGTAGTGCACTATTTTGTGAGTATTTTTGCACTCCATCGTCCTTTGCTACTGTTAATCTTCATCCTCTCCCCCCCTTTCTTTTTGTTGTCACAGTTTAAATTTGGTTTCATTGTGTTCTTCTTGGAGCTTTTACTTGTGGCTTTGTTTTTTTTTGTTCTTTGTATCTGATTGGAGAATCCCCTTTAGTAATTCCTATAGTGGGGGTTTTCTGATGGTAAATTCCCTCATCTTTTCTGTATCTGTGAATATTTTTATTTCTCCTTCATATTTGAAGGGTAGCTTTGATGGGTATAGTATTCGTGGCTGAAAGTTCCTCTCTTTCAGTACTTTAAATATTGGGGTCCACTCTCTTCTAGCTTGTAGAGTTTCTTTTGAGAAATCGGATGATAATCTAATGGGCCTTCCTTTATATGTTGTATTCTTCTTTTTCCTGGCTGCCTTGAGAATTTTTTCTTTGCTGTTGGTTTGTGCCAATTTCATTATGATTTGCCTTGGAGTAGGTTTGTTGGGGTTAAGAAAACTCGGAGTTCTGTTTGCTTTTTGAATTTGAGGCTTTAGTTCTTTCCACAGGCTTGGGAAGTTCTCAATTATTTGTTTATGTTCTCCATTCCATTTTCTCTCTCTTCTCCCTCTGATATACCTATTATTCTTATGTTATTCTTTTTGATGGAGTCAGATTATTCTTGTAGGGCTATCTCATTTTTTTTTTTATTTTTGAGTCTCTTTCTTCTTTCTGTTGTGCCTCAAGTTGCTTGTCTTCTATTTCACTAACCCTCTCTTCTATCTGGCCTGTTCTATTAGCTAAGCTTGTTACCTTGTTTTTCAGCTCGTGAATTGAGTTTTTCATCTCTGTTTGATTTGTTTTTATAGTTTCAATTTCCTTGGACATATATTCTTTGTGTTCATTGAGTTGTTTTCTGAGCTCCCTAAATTGCCTTACTGTGTTTTCTTGTATATCTCTGAGTATTTTTAGGATTTCTATTTTAAATTCTCTGTCGTTTAACTCCAAGGTTTCCAATATATTAAATTTTTTCTCCATAGATTTTTCCTCATCTATCTGTGTTACCTCTCTTTCTTTTGTATACATATTCAATTTTCTCTTTTTTAATGGCATCTGGGGGTGGTTTTGTTGATAGCATTAATGAAATTTAATAAAGAATAAAAAGTTAAAAAAATAAAAATAAAAAATCTAATAAAAAAGAGTTGTTTTTTTTTAAAGAAATCAATAATTAAATAAAGAAAAGTAAAATAAAATAAAAATTAAAAACAAAGGAAATTATTCCCCCCCTCCTTTTTTCCTCTCCTCTCCTCTCCCCTCTTTCTTGAGAAAATCTGTGGTGAACTGTTATTTCTATTGTACTAAATAGAACAAACAATTCCTGTAATGGAGGGCCTGAATTGGGGAAAAGTAATAAAGGGGGAAAAAAAAAAGAAAGAAAAAAAAGGGGGTATGGACCCACAAAAAGCAAATAAGGAAAAAATTTGGGTCAAGAATAAAATGATTTGCTTTTGGGTTTACTCAGAGTTATGATGAGAGGAATAAGCGGGAAACAGGAAAATGGGGGACAAATTAAAAAGTTACTATTGTATTTAGTGGAATAAGAACTAGATAAAATGGAGAGCCAGGGATGGGAGCCCTGCTAGTGAGTTAAAAAGGTGAAGTAAAAATCCCCCAAAATGCCACAAATATAAGTTTGAGTCCCAGATAAGATAATTTGTTCGTTATTGAGGTTTGAATGAGAGGAGACGTAAAGGAGAGAGGAAGAAACTAATACAGAAGGAGAAAAGAAAGAGATAGAGAAAAAAAGAGGGAACCACTAAAAGAAGAAAAAAGAGAAGATAGAGAGAGAGTTAAGGGTTTTGGAATGCAACCCTCATAGAGAGAAAGGAGAGGAAAGAAAAAATAATGGGAGATGTAACACTTATGGGTAGTGTAGTTCAAGGAGAGGAGAGAGTAAGACCGGCAGAGAGTTAAATGACCAAATTGTAGGAGGAAAAAAAAATCAAGAATGAAGATAAGAGAAACAAACGAAGAAATATAATAAAATGGGATAGGTTATAAAGTCTGCGGATTATTCTTGATTTTGAGAGGTTATCTTCTTGCTTTGTCTTTTCTCCCTCTCTTCCTGGTCGGTGACTCTGTACCCCGGGTTCTGCCCCTTTGGCACGCTCAGGTAGAGGTTTGCAGTTGATAAGTCTCTATGGCAGTATCATGTATTGTGCTTCAGTCTCGTTGGCAGTCGAGGCTCATTAGCATTTATAGGCTCTGACAGTGAGAGAGTCTGTGTTCCTGGAGCCTCTCTCCTAGTCTTTCCTTCCTCAATTAGTAGCCTGATAATCCAGCTATGGGGTTGCTGCTGCCTCTGCCTGGATAGTAAGAGGCTCAAAGAGCTGGCAACTCCCCACTCTGTTCCCACTCAGCACAGTGCTCTGGGTAAGGCTCAGTCAGTCAGAGCTGCTAGCATAATCAGGCGGGGCTTCTGCCCACTCTAAGACCTCTGGCTCTGCCACTTTATACGGTAACACGGGCAGGCGCCCACTCCCGGGGCGCTTGGAGGAATCTCTCGCTTACTATCTGTGCGCAGACCAGGATATCAGGCTGGCAGTCTCACATTCTGAGTGAAACCCCCGCCCGCACGGATAAGTTCCAGCGTTGGAATTGGCTCTCGCTCCCTCCCCTTGCACGGCTTTTTCAGGGCGCTGGGGCAGCCTGGAGATTCCGCTTTTGACCCACACAAAGGCCCCTGATTCTGCCCCTCTGTGGGATAACACGGGCGCGCACTTCCGAGGCACTCGGAGGAATCTCTCGCCCACTATCTGTGCGCGCCGACCAGGAGATTGGGAAAAATGGCTGCCCCGCTTGTCTTTCTTTGTCTGGGTTTGGCGCGACTGTTAGCTTGTATTGACTGGGTTTCCACAGGCACAGTTTTTCTTGGCTTGGATCTCCGTGCCACAGCCTGGTTCGGCCGTTTGTGCCGCGGCCTGGATCTATTCACCCCTTTTGCCCACCTCGGTTTCTATATTCTCAGTTCCCAGTGAAAGCAGCCCTATTTAGGTTAGTGAGGAGGGCGGAGCATTTCTTACTCCCTATTTCCTTCGGGGTTTGATTATATATTTAGCCAATTTTTTGCTCAACCATACCTTCGGGTGTATTGCGAAATATCTGGAGGCTCCAAGGATAGGTTTTTCTGTTTCTGGTTGAAGATCTTGTTGAGTTTTGGGGGATATTTATTGGTATCGCTTCCTACCGCACCATTACTCTGACGTCATCTCCCTGTACTCTATTTTTATTGCTCGTTCCTCCAACTATGCTGCGATACATTAGGATTCTTAAGACTACATTTCTAGCTGTGGAATTGAAAGCTTTGCAGGAGGCAGTGGGAGCTGTTTTCTTGTCAGGGCCTGCTCCACATTGTGCTAATTCATCCACAGAGTCTGTCCACCCTCTTCCTTCAGAAACTATTGGTATGTGTTAAGTGCTATCTTGCTGGGTGCTACAGCTGTATGTACCTTGGTCTGCAGAATACCTATCGCATTGTCTACATAGAGCTTTTTGGTTTACCCAAACACAGAAACAAATGTAAACTTTCAAATTGTTCTATAAAGAAAAAGAACTGGGGCCATGAGGTGCTATTTACCAGAATGATTTAGATAAGGGGCCACAGCATTGTTCTTTCAGGAAGCACAAAGACCTGTGATTGGGTTTATCCTGGTGAAGGCGGGGGGGGGGGCTATTTATTTTTTGTCTTTTTTTTATATTTTGTGATTTTATTGTATACTTATAATTAAACTAAGGCAGGAAATTATGGTGTTGCCCATTTACTAATATATATATATTTATTTGACCCAAATTATTCCTAGATACTGAAGTTAATTTCTGGTGAATTTTATTTTGTAACATTTAGGTGCATGCTAATGTTATGAATGAATAATATAAATGGTAAAATGTTTTAAGTGATCCCTGTAACTGAAGTACAGTTGGGAGATTAAAATTGTGACTTTCTACTTATTTCAGAAAATACATTGTGCAGTATAGCAAGGAGTAGAATAGGGTAGTTCCTTTCAATAAAGTAACAACTAAGAAATGTCCTGTACTAGGTACAAGTTGACATCATTGTTTTAATTTGCTTTGAAAAATGACCTTTATTCAGCATGTGTATACCTTCATGTAATTTCAGAGCTCCTTCCTACTGTTTCCCGGGTGAACTGATCCATCTTGAATTGTTTGTTCTTGTCTGTAATAAATTACAATAGAAACTTTTAAAGACTCATTTGTTATTTTGTGTAAGTAGTTTAAATTACTGAAAGTAGATTTTATGACAACCTAATCCTATGTTTACATACTTTTAATAAATGACAGTGAGTAAAACAGCATATTTTTTAATATTCATTTTTAAAGTATATATATATATTTTACTGGACCTGTAGTCTGCATCTAGCATGTCATCTCTATAACCTCTTTCTGATCCATTCCCCTTTCCCTAAATCTGGCTGTCTTGAGAAAACATGCAGTTAGGAAATACTTTTTTTCTTTTTGAGCCTTTTTTTTTTTTTTTTTTAAATTTTATTTATTTATTTATTTTTTACAGAGACAGAGAGTGAGTCAGAGAGAGGGATAGACAGGGACAGATAGACAGGAATGGAGAGAGATGAGAAGCATCAATCATTAGTTTTTCATTGCATGTTGCAACATCTTAGTTGTTCATTGATTGCTTTCTCATATGTGCCTTGACCGCGGGCTTTCAGCAGACTGAGTAACCCCTTGCTGGAGCCAGCGACTTTGGGTTCAAGCTGGTGGGCTTTTCCTCAAACCAGGTGAGCCCTCACACAAGCTGGCGACCTCAGGGTCTTGAACCTGGGTCCTCTGCATCCCAGTCCGACGCTCTATCCACTGCGCCACCACCTGGTCAGGCTGAGCCTTTCTTAAGCTACAGGAAATTAGGTTTCTTACAGTGAATGCTCATTGTATGTAACTACACATTATTTTGTCATTGATTTCTTCAAAATGCAACTCTAGATTTTTTTTTTATTTATTAATTTTAGAAAGTTTTAAAATTTATTTTTAGAGAGAGAGGAAGGAAAAGTGAGAAAGACATATTTGTTTTTTTCCACTTATTTATGCATTCATTTGTTCCCTTATTTATGCATTCTTTGGTTGGTTTTACTGATTTATGCATTCATTGGTTGTACCACTTATTTATGCATTCATTGGTTGACTTTTGCATATGCCCTGACCAGGGCTTCAACCAACAATATCAAGACAGTGCTCTAAGCAACTGAGCTGCTGGCCAGGGTAGTTGTTTAAAAATTACCCTGTAAGAATGTGAGTTTTGAACATACTGAGTTTGAGATGTTTTGGGGACATCTAGGTGGTGATTTTAGCTGACTGTATGTCTTGTGGATCTCAAAAAAGAGATATTTCCTGGCTGGACAGGTCAGTTGGTTAATGTGTTGGCCCGATTGCAGAGGTTGCTGGTTCGATCCCCAGGCAGGGCACATACAGGAGCAGGTTAATGTTCTTGCCTCTCTCTCTCCCCCACTTCCTTTCTCTCTAAAATCAATTTAGAAAAGTTAAAAAAAAAAGAGAGACATGACTAGGAGAACATCAGTGAAAAAGTGGTGGTGGAAATAACCATCTCCTTACTGCTTATCATTTATTTGACTTGTATCTTATTTTTTTATTTTATTTTTTTGTATTTTTCTGAAGCTGGAAACGGGGAGAGACAGTCAGACCGACTCCCGCATGTGCCCCACCGGGATCCACCTGGCACGCCCACCAGGGGTACGCTCTGCCCACCAGGGGGCAATGCTCTGCCCCTCCGGCGCGTTGCTCTGTCACGACCAGAGCCACTCTAGCGCCTGGGGCAGAGGCTAAGGAGCCATCCCCAGCACCCGGGCCATCTTTGCTCCAATGGAGCCTCGCTGCGGGAGGGGAAGAGAGAGACAGAGAGGACGGAGAGGGGGAGGGGTGGAGAAGCAGATGGGCGCTTCTCCTGTGTGCCCTGGCCGGGAATCGAACCTGGGACCCCTGCACGCCTGGCCGACGCTCTACCACTGAGCCAACCAGCCAGGGCCGACTTGTATCTTATAAACTTACCATGCGTTTATAGTGATGAACAGGACATGGTCTCTGTGTTCACAGAGCTTGTAGACAAGGAAACTTAAAAGTGAAGAACCTGGACAAAATCACCTGGCAACGTTTTAGGTTGTCATCTCTGTCGGCTGCACTGCTGTAGTCTCGAGCCCAGCGTTGCAACTGGCTGGTAAATGCCTCGGAAAAGTTCTTTATAATGCATCGAAAGTGAATGACAGCATATGCAGTCCCTGAGGTGGAGGACAGAAAGAGAAATGCTTGTGGAGATTGCTCAGCCCAGAAAGTAAAATCTAGGAGAAAGATTTTCAATGTCTCTTATTGATGTTTTGCTTTTTTCTCTTTTGCTGTCCCTTTCCTTTATCTCTTAAATTTTCCTCTTTTTGTAATGTCATTCTCATCGGTTTTTGAATAGTGGTATTTCTGGATAAACAATGATTCCTTAGTATTTGGTTATGTACTCTCAAGGACTTAACTGGAAACATGATGTAAGTGTAACTTTTAACAACCACAGATACCGAGAGGCAATTCAGAAGTGGGATGAGGCGCTGCAGTTAACCCCGAACGATGCTACCCTGTATGAGATGAAATCCCAGGTAAGGACTGGGGAGGGTTTTCCTTGCATTGTGAAGTTGCACTGTGTTTGTTTGGTAAGCAACAATGAACCAAAACAGCATGTCCTTTTGTTTTCTTTTTTAAATACAATTTATTTGAAAAAAAATATTACAGTCTGACCAGGCAGTGGCGCAGTATATAGAACATCAGCCTGGGATGCAGAGAACCCAGGTTCAAAACCCTGAGGTCACCAGCTTGAGTGTGGGCTCACCTGGCTTGAGTGTGGGGTCGCTGGCTTGAGTATGGTCTCATAGACATGACCCCATGGTCACTGGCTTGAAGCCCAAAGGTTGCTTGCTTAAAGCCTAAGGTCACTGGCTTGAGTCCATGGTCGCTGGCTTGAGCAAGAGGTTACTGGCTCAGCTGTAGTCCCCGCTTCTACCTCCCACCCCCTCAAAACCCATAGGAGAATACAGTCAATGAACAACTAAGAACAAAGAATGATGCTTCTTATCCCTGTCCCTTCCTGTCTGTCTGTCCCTTTGTCTCTCTCTCTGTCTCTTTCACTAAAAAACAACAAACTATTACAGTATTATTTATGGCTTTTCCTTACAAATCAAGTTACAAATTTGTTTACCTTCACAGTGCAGTTAATTATTCATTCTAACTAAGCAGATGGACACATTTTAAAAAGTCACTGGTAGTCTCCTAAATAAAAAATGTGTTTGCTTTCCTCGGAAATTAATTGTAGTGGACTTAGCAATTACTTAGTTTCTTCTGATGGATTGGAATCTAGATGAAGATATTTCTCTGCAAATGGACTAGTCCTTAGCCAGAGGTCAGAACAGACTCAGTTTATTAATAGTTTAAAAATAACATTTGTACTTAAAATTACATTTCTAATATTTTTGTGGGAAAGTTTATAAAGAAAACCTCTGAGCGCTTTGATTAAGTTATCCAAAAGATTCCAAGTCTCAGAGCATTGGACATATTTTTGCCAGGGCCTCCTTGTCTATACACCTAACAGATATCTTTCCTGATGGTCACCTCAGATGGGGGGCATGTTCTTTATCAGCTCTGATTTTAGTTTATCCAGAAAACAAACAAACAAATAATAATAGTGGTATGAGGACCTTCATTTGGATAAGTCATTTTCTTTTTTCTTTTTTTTTTTTTTTTGGATAAGTCATTTTCAATCTTGAATTTGTACATATTCAAGACAGGATTTGTGGTAAACTCTATGAGATGAGTTGATTAATGTGCAACTGATAATGATGGTTGTGTCACAGATTTTGTGAGATGCATATGGTCCCAAAGATTATAGATAAAACCAAGCCCTTTTTCCTAGGTTGGGGGGAGGGTTCTAGAAGTCCCTGATTTTTTATGGTTTGTGTGGTTTGAAGAACCCAGTGGTGGGGAGGCCTGTGGAGTATTTAACTGATTTTTATAGCAAGAGGGAGTTCACTAGGGACAGGATGAGTGTTGAACAAATTTAAATATACATAGTTGAACAGCAAGACCTCGGGTACATAAAATCCACATTGTAAGCAGAATAAATAGAAGTAGAATTGAGAGGTCAGATAGCTCTGGGCAACCATGGCTGGAGTAGGACTGCATGGTTTTAACCAAATGGACAGCAGGGCACAGTAATTGGAAAGGGACTAGTCTATATTTTTGTAGTATTTCAGGAGCAGGAAGAAGAATATAATTTCTGACCCTGAATGGCAATGGAGAGGGTCAAAACCACTGAAATACTCTGTTTACTAGGGTAAAAATAGATGTTTAAAAATGAAAAGGGTTATTTATGCATGGTTGTCTATTAGTGGTTTGCTAGTTTCTGAATATTACTGACAGGTTTGGTTTCTGTCTTTTGACTATAGGTCCTGATGTCACTTCATGAAATGTTCCCTGCTGTTCATGCTGCAGAGATGGCTGTCCAGAGAAACCCGCATTCGTGGGAGTCTTGGCAGACTTTGGGGCGCGCTCAGCTTGGATTAGGAGAGATAGTCTTGGTAAAGAATTCAGATGATTATAATGCTAATGTTTTATTTTAACATTTTTGATTAAGTGAACCCAAAAGTTAGTCATTTATCAAATCTGTGCAAAAAATAAATTGCAAATTATCTCTTAAAGGTATTAAACCACAAACACAGATGAGAGTTATTACCGTTATTTCCATGATAAAAACGAAATACTCATTGTGTCAAGTTTACTATAATCTGGTACTTAATGCATTTCTCAACTTGTCTGGACCAGACAATTCTTACTACAGGCATGGGCAGAAGTAGGTTTACAGTTGTTCTTATGGAAAATAATACAGTAATTAATAAATAATAATACAAGAATAAACTTCTTGCAGACTCACAAGGGTAAACTTACTTTTTTCCATATATAAAAACATAATACATAATTAAATACAACAGCCAATAAGTTAAAAGTTAATTATTGGATAATCTCTATGAGTTATTATTTAGATTTCTGAGCAGAATTAGGTGTGTATGTTGGAAAATGATTATAGGCCTAGTTCTTCATTTTCTAATCTTTTGAGGTATAAAGGTATGCTCTTATACTTGAGATCTTTGTTTTCTAACATAGGCATTTAATGCTATGAACTTTCCTCTTGGTTCTGCTTTTGCTGCATCCCATAGTTTTAGTGTATTTTTATTTTTGTTTGTGTCAAGATATTTTCTAATTTCTCTTTTGATTTCTTTTTGAACTCACTGATTGTTCAAGAGTGTGTTGTTCAATTTTCTACATATTTGTTAATCTTTCAGCTATCCTTTTGTTGTTGATTTGTAGTTTTATTCTATTGTAGTCAGAAAAGATGGTTGGTATGTCTTTAAATTTGTTAAGACTTGTTTTGTGTGCAACATGTGATCTATCCTGGAAAATGTTTCGTGATTACTTAAGAATAATGTGCATTCTGCTGCTGTTAGGAAGTGTTCTGTACAGGTCTGTTAGGTCCTTTGCTCTTTAGGGTTGTTCAAGTCTTCTGTTTCCTTATTTCCTTATGTTTTTTTTTTTTTCAGTTCTGCCAGTGTTTACTTTATATACTTAGATGCTCTGATGTTGGGTGCATATGTATTTATGTAGTACATAGTTCTGGAGAATCGACCCTTTTACCATTATGCAGCATCTACATCTTTGTCTCCTGTGACAGTCAGTGCATGTTAGCAGTATAACGATCTCAGCCTTTGATTTCAAAGTTGTGTATTCCTGCTACCTTCCTGAGTGTGATATAGCCCAGGAAATCCCTAGATTCTTGTATTTTCTGACCTACAGAAGCTGAACAACACATTTACCTTGTTTTGAACCATAATATTTCTGTTTTAATGGACTTTTAGTCCTCCTCAGCAGTTTGTCAGTCTCTTTCACACTTTTATAACCTTTGTTTTTTTTCATCCCAGTCATAACCAGTGGTTAAGGCATCCTAACAGTCTAGTGTGTTAATAAAAGATATTTGGACATTATGAATTACAGTCACAGCAGAAGAAAAAAACCTGACCTTTTCTTTCCCCAGGCAATTCGAAGTTTCCAGGTGGCCCTTCATATCTACCCTATGAACCCGGAAATATGGAAAGAAGACCTGTCTTGGGCCAGAACTCTCCAGGAGCAGCAGAAGGTTGCGCAGAGGATTAAAAAGAGTGATGCACCGGCGGAAGTGATGCATGTCTCCCCCAAGTCCATCCCCGACTATGACTTTGAAAGTGATGAGATTGTGGCTGTCTGTGCAGCTATTGCTGAAAAACAGAAGCCTGCTTCAGCAAACAAGACGATGGTCATTGTCTCAGCCTCTGGGGCTGTGGAGACCGTCACCGAGGAGGAAGATGGTGCAGCCGCGCCCGATGGCTCTGTTTTTATCAAAGCCCGATGAAGCACAGTGGGAACTATTTGAATCTACCTTTTTGATTGCCAGTTAAAGTGTTAGGCGCATGGGCATTTACTCTGGAGAAACAGGGCAAAACTCCTGTTTGTAAAATAAGCTTTTCAGATGAGGCATAGAAGAACTAAAGGGTAGAATTATTATATAGTGTTTGGACTCTGCTTTGGTGTAAGTTATAATTTAAACTTCTTAAGATCAAAACTCTGACTACAACGGTTTTTGATTAAACTTAATCCAAATATATAAGGGGATACTTTAATGATGCACCTGGGAAGGGACTGCTCAAATAGCGAACAACCTGATGGCCAGTGTTACTCGGATGTGGATTTGTTGATGTTTTTATGATAAAGGAAGTAAGTGGTTTGTTTCCCTCCTAAAAAAAAAAAAAAGCCTGCTGTGTTCTTGTTTCATTAGAATGACTTTGTCACAAAGCTTGACTACTTTTGACGTTTATTTGGATTCAGAATTGTCATCTGGTTATATGTAGATTCTTTGAAAGTTCAGCTGGAAATGAGTGCAAATGTGTATGTTCTGAACATTTTCTGTAGTTTCCCTTAGGTTTGATTGGTGGTGGTTTGGACTTTAAAATTATGATAGTCCTGGTAGTTGCCACCTTCAGTATTTGTTGGATGTGGGAAGTACTGATAAATGTGAGAATGGTGGTTTTATTTTTTGAATTATTAAAGTAGATAGTCCTTACCACAAGTGAGTCATTTTTAAGATGTGCATTTTCTTTTTAATGAATGGCTCTTATAGTTACATCATAAATTAATTGTACTGCAATGTTGTTCCAGTCACAAGCAGTATTTTCTTTCTTTATAAAAACTTAAAAACCTTGGAAATATAATTGATAGCTTATAACTTTCCAGCTGATGATTTTGAATTCCTTTTCTAGATAACTTGTTTGGAACTACTCAGTAAAATGAGAAATAATTACAATTTTAAATAAATGAATTACCTATATCTTCAAAAAAACAAAACAAAACAACCCAGGGATGTTATTATTAGTGTTGTAATGAGTGAATAACTTAGGCACAGGGTACACGGAACCTGAAATGTGGTTTATGGTATGATCCCATGAATAGAGAAGGATATATTTGAAGAAACAGTTCACTGAAGCAACACAGGCCCACTAATCAATGTTGTCATTGCTAATGTGAATTATTTTTGTAGTACATACATTGTGGTACAATTATATAGGACTGCCGGGCACTATTACTTTGCCCACTCAGGAAGCTATTATTGGTGTACAGTTCATTTTATTTTTGTTAGAGATGAAAGTAAGTTATTTTACTTTAAGAAATCTTACCCTGTTGGAGCATGTCAGTAATGGTTTCTATTTTTCTGAGATGATTAAAAAGTTTTTTCTTGTACTGGAATATTTACCTCTCTTTTCAGAATCAGAGAAGTGAGTACTTGGCTTGAAAAGTATTACATTTCCCCCCAAAGTTATATTAGAAAATTAGCTCTGGTTGGAGAGGTTAGTTTTAGAGTGATCCTAAAAGACAAATATTAATTATATTTTATTTTGTTTAATAAGGGATTTTCTCAAAGGGTATATATATAGTTGGATATCTGAAGAAGTTGGTATGTTTTAAGTAATAGGTGTTTGTTATTGTGTAATTTGTGAATAGTTTTTTCTGTATTTCAAAGATTTGCCCATTATTTTGTGTTGTTCGCCTTTAAAAAATTTGATTTACTTTTTTCATGTATGAAAATAAAGTATGTAAAGCACTTGTATGGTATCTTGCCTATGAAGTACTCAGTAAATGCTAGCTTTTTCTATGAAGAGCTGAATTAGTTTGGAGTAATTTAACCTCAGTTTCTTCTGTTTGTAAAAAAGGAAGAGGATTTCTTTGTAATATTTTCCTTATCTGAAAGCAAGAAGTCATCACTTTTGATATTATAGGACAGATAGTTGTCAGTTGGGGACTGTTTCCGGTAGAAGGTTCATGCCTCAACCCCAGACGAGGCAAAACCCAGGGTGGGGTGCCTGTTGCCACAGGACGCTGCTTTAGAGCCTGTGGTCCCCCTGGATTGACATTGGTAGGCCAGGGTCATCTCTTCCTTGCTTAGATATAAGACATACAGTGGTTACACATAGATGGAGGAGGAAAAGAAATCCTAAATCATGGAGAAGAAAGGCAGCTCATTCCCTAGGCCCCCCAAATGCTTAGCTAACATTCTTCTCTGCATGAAGAGAAAAATGCTTATGTTTTATTTTATAAGGATGTGAATTCTGATGTACTGATGTTTACTAAACTTACCAACTGTAATAACAAATTCTTTTGACTCTAAAAGAAAAATAATTGATGCTCATGGTAGTATTAAAGATATTTATACTTCCTGACACACTAAACACCAAAATTGTATCAAATGTAATTTGTATTTTTCTTGGTTGAAATTGTGTAGCATAAACACTCATTAGTCAGAACACTATACACCCACACTATGCCTGATAATTTGAGAATCATATATTATTCTCTAGACAGCAGGTTCTTAGATTATAGAGCATTTACCTTCAATATGCTAAAAAATGCTACGTAAACATTGAAAAGTCATTCAAGGTATAGATCACACACTTAGGGCCTGTGTACAACATTTCATGGTAGTTGTCTCAGTATGCAAAGCTTTTAAATTGATGCTGTATGGCAAAATTATAAAAAGACCTAAATAAAAAAGCTTTGTCTCAGAAAGCTGGGGTCTCCATGGTTATCACTGATCAGGATAGCCTTTTTAGTTTGAATATTATGCTTTATATCACGATGTCAAAAACTTGTTTCATTGCTTTCCCAGCAGCAGGAAATGGTCAATCATTTCTTTAATTTCAGGCTCTGTGAGTCAGGAGCCTTTCTAAATTGACTCTGGACTTTGATTTCATGATATATATAACCATCTCTAAAGAAGTTCTGAATTGACACAAGACCATAGATTTGTAATTATCTTCAAATCAAAGGCTATATATATTAAATGTGTATGTGTGGGTTGTTTTTTTCTGGGAGGCATTAAACTGTATTTTGTACTTGATGTCATTTTAGGATTGAGAAAATAGTGTTTTCTTTTTTAACCATAATACAGAAATTTTTATTTTGTAAATCGTTATCAAAGTAAATTTCAGTGTCACTTTAGTCACTTGCAATTAAATATGCCCACCGGAACGGAAGAGAAGGGGTGGCCTGTTGCGGGCATGCCGTGGATTGTGCCTTAGCGCATGCTGTGTGTGCCGTGGAGAAGAAAGGTTGAGACGTGCTGATGTTCACTTTGCTGGGAAGGCAGAGGGTGGTGACGGCTTCCTTTCACAGTGCTGCTTTGGATGACTATTAACAAGGGTCCTCATCTCTCCCCTCCCACCTCCCCACCTTTATGTTTATCATAAAGGAGAGGGACTTTATGATAAACAACTGGACATAAAGCTCCTTTCTCTCTTCTCTTAGCCTTGTCAAGCCTGCGGAGAGCCAGACCTCACAGATGTGTAAGTTTTGCAGTGAAGCATCTCCCTCTGCCTCTACAAGGGAGACCTGTGGTAGTACAGGACAGCTGCACCTTGGGGAGCAGGTCTGTCTAATTGGGGGTTTGATATTAAGTGGCCAGTGTTGGCACAAACCTGAATTACACCCTCTAACCTAGACTTCTGCAGCAATAAGCCTGATATACCGATTCTCTGTTCGCCTGGCTCCTTTAGTCAAGTGGCTCAGAAGTCCGGAGTGGACAGGGGATATTTACAGGAATCCCTCTAACCCCAACAAAGATTAGTGCAGATTGTATTTCAAAGTAAGCATGAGACAAAAACCAAATTAGGACATTTTTTCTAATAATCAGATTAATCAGATTTTTTTTTTAAGTTGTGGAAATTCTATTGCAAATGTAAACATTTGTTCAGGATATGTAAAAGGTCTACTGACTTAGACTTGGGATAGACCACAATATTGACTCTAGGTTTAATGGGCAGGAAAGAATGTGAGACGAACCATGATATCCTCTGCACACTGTCAACTTTCTTAAAGTACAGTTTACCCAGGAGAAAACACACCCATTATAAATTTACAGTTTGGACAGATGTAAGCACCTATGCAATCACCATTAGATCAGGTTTTGAAATATGTCCATCACCCCAAAGCTCTCCCATGCTCATGTGCAGTCATTCCCCTTTACCCCAACAGCCAGCACTGTTCTGCTTCCTGTGACTATAAATTAGATTTGAATTTCAGATATAATACAATATGTACTCCATCTGGCACTGCTTTGCTCAGTATAATACTTTTGAAATGCACCCATGTTGAGATTCACCATGTTACTGTGCATATCGGTAGTATGTTACTTTTTATTGCTGAGTACTGTTCTGTTGTATGGATATTCCACAATTTGTAGCTTTTCATATTGTTGGACATCTAGGTTGTTGATGAGTATCTTAAGTTTTGACCTGTTATGAATAAAGCTGCTATGTATATATGTCACAAGTCTGTGTGGATATATGTTTTCATCTCTCTTGGATGAATACCCCGGGGGTGGAGTTGCTGAGTCGAATGGTAAGCGTATGTGTAACTTTAAAGGAAGCTGTGAACCTTGTCCAGTTTGCATTCCTACCAGCAGTGTATGAAAGTGCTTCAGTTGCTCTATAGCCTTGTCACTGCGTGGTGGTGTCATTGTTTTTAATTTGAGTCACTTTAGTGGATGTGTAAGTGGTATTTCCTGATGATGATGAGCATCTTTTCATGTGCTTGACATTTGTATTTTCTTCGGGGAAGTACCTGTTCAAATATTTGCCTTTTGAGTTATCTTTTTATTGAGCTGTAAGAATTTTTTCTCTCTATTCTGGTTAATAATCCTTTATGACCTGTATGTATATTGTAAATGTTTTGTCCCTGTCTGTGGCTTGTTTTTCTTTTTCTTTTTTTAGATTTTATTAATTGATTTTGAGAGAGAGAGAGAGAGAAGCAGGAAACATCAACTCATAATATGTAGTTGCTTCCTTTATGTGCCTTGACCAGGCAAGCCCAGGGATTCAAACCAGCAACCTCAGCGTTCCAGGTTGACACTTTATCCACTGCGCCACCACAGGTCAGGCTACTATTCTAGTTTCTTAGCCCTTCCTTATACTTTTTAGAATCAGTTTGTCTCTATTTATATGAAAGTCTGCTGGGATTTTGATTGCACTTGCATTGAATCTCAGTTTGGGAAGAATTACCATCTTAACAATGTTAATTGAATCCATGATCATGGCATAACTGTCATTGTTTTAGGTTAAAGTTCATAATGGTTTTTAGTTTTCTGTGAATAGGTCTCCATATTTTTAAATTTATTCCTAAATATTTCATTTTTTTTAAGTGAGAGATAGACAGACTCCCACATGCACCTGAACTCAGCAACCCTCATCTGAGGATTGAATCAACAGAGCTATCCTCAGCAGGCCCGACTCTCAAAGCAGTTGAGCTACTACTGGCTGTGGGAGAAGAAAAGAGAGAAGGGGGATGGAAGGGGGAGAGGAGCAGATGGTCACTTCTCATGTGTGCCCTCACCGGGAATTGAACCCTGGATGTCTGCATTCTGGGCCGACGCTCTTATCCACTGAACCACCCGGCTAGGGCCGTATTTCATATTTTTGACACTTTCAGGGAGTGCTTTTAAAATCTTATTCCAGTTTGATACATGAAATACAATCAATCTGTCTATTGACCTTATAGCTTATAACGGTCAAATGCTCTCTCTTGCTACCAGTCTTCTTTTGTCTGGTTCCATTTTGGAATGCCAGGAGAGCGGTCACGAACTGATATTCGCAGCATCTCAGACTCCGGTTTGGGGGTGCTGGGAGTGGTGGGGGAGAGCGAGTTTCATGTCTCATTTTGTTTTGAAACTAGCACAGGTGCTTTAGGGAGACTGAATGTTTCCATGTTAAGGTCTACAGCCAAAGGCATGGCTATGCGTAAATACAAATTTGCTTTGATTTGTCCATAGCCCTTTGCATCTGTGACTGCGTTAAGAGACTTGTGGAGAGAGTTGGCAGTGCTTTGGGGCGGGATTCTTGCATTCCATGATCTTCTGGTCAAAGTACCTTAGTAGCTCTACTACTCACAAACTATTTGACCTGGATGTTTAGATTGTCTTAAAGCTTAGGAGATAGTGTTAAAATTACTTGTCTGCTATATCCTACTGGGACTAGGTAAGATTTCTTAGAAGCCAAGTAGACAACCAGAACTTCCCTGCATAGAAAATTTGAAGCTCTAATGGTCTTGAAGCTCTAATGGTTTCATTTCACAACATGAAACCATCTTTGTGTAATGTAGCTGGTAAACCTCATGAATAAATAAGGAATGAGGAATAAATGTGGATTAAAAATAATATTGGAGTTTAAGAATAAGCCAGACCCAACAATGAAGACATTGTCATGGTCTGAATTGTGCCCTACCACCGCATTCGTATGGTGATGCTCTAACCCCCAATGTGACTGTTTGGAGATAGAGCCTTTAAGGAGACGATTAAGTTTAAATGAGGTCCTAAGGGTGGGCCCTAATCCAGTATGACTAGTGTCTTTATAAGAAGACACCAAGGATGCATGTGCAGAGGAAAGGCCAGGTGACAATATAGCAATAAGGCGTCCATCTGCAAACCAGAAAGAGAGCACTTACGAAGAACGAACTCTGCCGGCACCTTGATCTAGGACTTCCAGCCTCCAGAACTGTGAGAGAAAATAAGTTTCTGTTGAAGTTGCCCAGTTCATAGTATTTTGTCATGGCAGCCCTAGCAAACTAATACAGACACATAAAACAATTTGAATAGATGTTTTTCCAGATAAGATATACAGAAGGCCAATAAGCATATGAAAATATTCTCAGCCTCAATTCATCAATTCATTACTAGGGAAATGGAAATCAAAACTATAGTGTGACCCCTTCACACTGATTGGGATGGCTGTAATCAGAAAGATGGACAATAACAAGTATTGATGAGGATGTGGAGGAATTGGAACTCTTGTACATTGCTGGTGGCAATGTAAAATGGTGCAGCTACTTGGAAAAATATTTTGGCAGATCCTCCTAAAATTAAACAACTAGATACCATATGACCCAGCAATATCACTCCAGATATATAGAGTTGAAAATATGTTAACACAAAAACTAGTACACAAATACTGCTGTCATTATTAATAATAGCAAAAAAAGTGGAAACAACCCAACTAAGGCATGGATAAACAAAATGTGGCTTATCCATACAATTAAATATTCGGCCATCAACAAGAATGAAGTGTGGACTAGTGCTACACCATGAATGAACCCTGAAAACATACTAAGAGGGAAAAGCCAGCTAAGGCCACATACCTGCATGGCATGATTCCATTAATATCCGGAACAGGCAAATCCAGATAGCGGTTGCCAGGCTTGGGGGCAGAGATAGGGAGAGACTGCAAATGGGTATGTAGTTTCTTTTTGGGACGATGAACACGTTCTATTGTAGAATTAGCTAGCAGTGGCGGTTGCACTCTAAATATACTGAAAATACAAGGCAAATTTCAAAATAAGTGACATATCACAATGAAAAAGAATAAGCCAGAATCAATGTCTGGATGGCAAACCTGAAGTAAAAGATGTGTGATTTTATGCCTTAATATCATATGAGTAATGCTAAGTTGTGAATGAAGTTTTTGTCCCCCCCATGAACATAGTGAAAAAAAATATATATATATATTCATTAATATATAAATCTAGGTGTTGTCTCATTATTTATGTGGCTGAAATACGCCTCTTTCACACGTAAAACATTCACTGAAAACCTCATAGGTATGAACTGGTGAACTACTAGACCACTTTAGAAGTCTGAGTTATCCCTGCCTCAGCTGGGAATCTCTGTTCCATCAGGTCTGTGAAAACGACAGTCTTGCTTTTCTGATGTCACCCAAAAGTACATTTAAAAACTTGCAAACAGCAAATTATGACCCCACTCCTTGGGCTTATTGCTCCTCAAAGTGTGTCCTCATACTGGTGGAGACAGCATCACTTAGAAGCTTTTTAGAAATGTGCACCCCACCCCCCACCCAGACCTACTGTATCAAACACTTTGTGTTCTCAGGTTCTCCAGGTGACTCTGATACGTGCTCTAATTTGAGAACCTCTTACTGATCTAGAGAATTTACAAGTGGGAAGTAATGCTGTCTTTCCCAGCACCCACACAAACTGGTGAGTTTGAGTACACCTGGTACTAGGTCTTGGTTTCTAAATACTGTTCTCCATTAAGTAGATCAAGGCTTTGTACTGTTCTTGCGACTTTTCTCTAAATTGGACATTATTTCAAAATAAAATTTTGAAATATTACAGTTGAAAAGATACAGAATACAACCTGAAACGAAAACCCTACAGTTCTCCAAAACCAAAGATACAGAACTCAGATTGAGTGTATTTGTTTATTTTAATCTCCAAAATAATTTCAGTTGTTACAACTGCTTCTTTAAGCCATATGACTCTCAGGCTCAGAATTTAATTACAACCAGGCAAGTCACAAAAACAACACTTTTAAGCAACAAAACATGCTTGATAATTCTTTGAGAAAGTTTATTTCATGTGCATGTCCAGCATTACAGGGCATTACACGGAATTGTTAGAAGGTGGCCCTTACGTGCCCACAATTCTGCATCTTTTATCTCGTTAGACTTTTCTAGCATCTGTGAAAGGCTAATTTAACCAATCCTTCCACATCTCAAAGTGAAGGTTGTTATGGTGCATGCAAAGCTGTCTTCCTCTTAAATTTTCAAGGATATTCTAGATCATTCCTTAGGGAAGTAAAGCTATGCACAATGTCGGGGCAAACAAGCTGCTCGGACATTTGCTTTGATATTGTACACTTCAACTATGGGTTATTAATTAAAGACTTTGTAAAACTTATGTAACAGTTTTAAAAGTACCAGTTTGTGGGGACAAAAGTAGAAAAATACTGGCTAGCATGTTAGGTTCTCCAGAAATCAGTTTTCTAGATAAATACATGTAGTCAGCACTAAACATTTTTTTCACTATGTATTATACATAGCTTGGGAAACAACTTGAATAGTTTGATCTATCATTTTCATGTCTTAAATAGTATTTTTCTTTATTCCTTTAATAGGACTAAACTTATTTAAAAAATCTATATCTGTTTTATAGAGAGGAGTGTCACTGAATTTTCAACACCTTGGCCTGAATTTGTTTATGAAAAAAAAAAATCTAACATCTATAACTTCAGCTAGTTATACTGGAAAGAGAGGGTTTACCATAATTTTATTATACCTTGTATTAACAATAAACCTTCTCACAGAGAAGAAAATACTTTAAATACATTAAATCATATCTACAACAATAAAATTCACATTTCATGCTTTAGTGAGACACTTAAATGGTCCACAAAATAGTCCTCCTGGTTTACAGGACTGAAGCCCTTCCCCACTGGGCCTTCTGCTGCCTGCTGACATAAAGCTCCCGATGTTCTAAAAATAGCTAAACTTCTGCCAACTTCCTGTCAAGTCGAAAACTGACAGTAGATCTCGCCAATCAAGTTGCGACTGAAGTCCAACCTCGAGAGGTGGCGGCAGGTGTGTTTCAGGCCTCAGGAGCCGTTTGAATCAACCTGATTGTTTGAAAAGTGCTCAAAACCCAGATGTTCTTCCATGTGAGTCACAGGACGAAAATAGCCCTTCTGAACACGGCTCATCTCGTCACTTTTTATGTGTCTATTGCACGGGATTTTATAAGCTTCCAGAAATAGTGCTGTATTTCTTTCCTTAGCTACTAGATACATTTCTCTGACAAGTTCAGTGTTTCATTGGGAAATGTGACTTGCAGGGCGCCGCCCTTCGGGGTGGGCCCAGCTCTGCTCCCGACCTCGTCCACCAGTAAGACGCTCTCCGAGTCCTGGCCCTGCGAGGAGTCTGAAGTCTCCGATATTCGCAAAGTCCTCAGGGAGGTGGTGTCTGCGCTCTGGGGCAGGCTCATGCCGGGCACCCCTGGAAGCAGATTCCTGCCTGCCTGGCCGTTGTCACTGAGGTCTGGCATGTAAAGGAGGGTCTGAGATGTGCTGCTGATGTCCTGCAGCTCCCGGGACAGGAAGGAGCGCGACTGGCCAGACAGGGCGGAGGATGCCCGGCGGCTGTCCGAGCAGTGCTGCCCCGAGCGGTCCCTGCGGGATCCGCCTATGCGGCAGAAGAGGCATTTGATCTTCTCCATGGCTTTGCTGAGCACTGTCTTCCGCAGGAGGATGTATATCCACGGGTCCATGATGGGGTTCACAGAGGCAATTCGGATGGCCTGCAGGTCTGGGTTTCTGCTGATTTCTCGTACTAAACCCGGCTGGTACAACTGGTTGACAAACACTCGTACCTACACAGAGAAGATGGCCACAATTAGATTGTATTATTAATCAGCAAGGTTCGATGCGGTGCTTAATTTAGCAACATTAGGCCCCTACCCTCTTTTCCGGTTATAAGGGCCAAAAAGAACAGCATCAGTCTCAGAAAAACCACTAACCGTTGAAATTACATTTATATTTTAAATTAGTAAAACTTTAAATATTTTTTAAACTATCTTATGAATATCTTAACTAGATCAAAGGTGTCATACAAAAATGCAATGTATATACAGGTAACATATGCATAAAGTTCCCTTGAGAAGCATTTTATTAACTTCATTTCTGAGTGCTTTTAAAGGTTTGATGATTCTAAGGAATATGTCCCCCCCCCCCAATAGTCTTTGATTTCCCTTATTCCAGCTGTCATTTATGTATTTAAAAAAAATAAAACTCATTCTGTAGGTTAACTAACCATCTAGCTGTCACAGACAACAAGCCCAGAGAGTCCTTTATTTTAGTCTAGAAAGAATATGCTGGAAACTTTTAAACCAGTGTCTGCATCTCCTCTCCAGAATGACCAGAGAAGCTTTTTTTTTTTTTTTTTTCTGTGAGCCTGTTCCCCAGTCATAATAAATTCCCTTAGAAGCCTGGTCCAGTCTTTTCCCTCCGCCTGCAATTCTCGCCTGGATTCCTGCATCAGCCGCGAAACTAGCTTCCCCTCTCCAGCGGCTCTCCTCTCGGGTCCATCCTCCAAACGCCACCAGAAGGTTCTTTCTAAAACGCAGACCTGGCCATGCTGCTCCGCCGCCTCAGTGGCTCCCTGCTATTGCGCGCTTGCGAGCCCAGTCCTCTCAGAGACTCTGTCCTGAAACGCCACTCAGAACCCTGCCTTCATGCCTGTATCGCATCTGAGCTGGTAAACAGCCAGGAGCCGCCAGAGCAGGCGACACGCAAGGAGGGAGGCTCGTCCAGTGCGGTCTGAGCTGATGGAGGCAGGAGGCGGGCTGGCCAGCCCACTTACCCACGGCCAGGTATAGGGAAGTAAGCACCAGAGACCTTAACGACCTGCTTGCTACTTCAGAATCCTATTTTTAACAGTTAAAAAGATTTGCTCTTCCTATAATCAGTTACAATTATTATTATTATTATCATTTTCATTCTGAAATGTAAAGCTTTTTCATCTAAGTGCAAAAACTGTGGAACAAGGCGTATGGGTTTCTTCCTTCTGTGTAATCTCTACTGAGGTTCCCAGCTGTGTGTGGACAAAGTAAGGTTTACCTCCTTTAGATCGACGAGCTCTTCTCAGGTGCAATGCGGTTGAGACCTAGAGATTTGGGGCACCTTATCAAGATGCCCCACTCTGCTGGTGGCCGACTCCAGCCTGGGCCCCAGGTCTACAGATGACCTCTACGTTGCTTTTTCTGTTTTATCAGGCTAGCTGGCTTTCTGTTTAACAATTATTTCCAGGCAGTGGGATTAGTCGCAAAAAGCATGAGGTTTATATCTACTTATATCACATACTATATTCCTAAGGATCAAAGAAATGACAGATTAAGTCAAGTCTCGGTGTGTGCATACTCAAAGGAAAAAACCGATGGCAGGGTTTATAGAACTCGAGACATTCGGCCGCTAGGGGGCAGTGTTGCTCCACCGGGGACTTTTTGGTCCCACGGAATCTTCCTAAGAAGCATTTGGTATCTATCTCTAAGACTCGCCCTTTTCAGAACAAAATCTTCTGTTAAGTCTGAACTTCGCATTTGATATTTTTAACGTTTAAATGCTTTGCTGCTCGTTGCTTCTCCCACCACTACCTCAAAGAAAACATGGTTAATAATGAAGAAAATTTCTGAACAGTTAAAATGGATATAAAAGGAATACAATTTGCAGCTAAAGGAATGTATTTGGGGGTTAGCCCTTTATTTTTAAATTTCTGTGACCTTTTAGAAAAGTCGGAGGGTTGTCAAAATTTAATGGGCTTTCATAATCAAAGGTGACGACAGGAAGGCAGAGAAAGAATCATTTCTGAGCCCCCCCCCCAGCAGTAACTAATTTTGATTACCGTAGAAGGAAATGAAAGGAAGCTCTATTTAATTGATTATTTGTGACAGGAGAGAAGAAATTCAACTGTATTCATAATTTTTACATGCATAGGAGTTCACAAAAAAAAGTAACTGAAAGAAGCTTCTATTCTCTTCTTAACAGGGAAAAGAGCTTTGGGGCTTCCAGGGAAGTCAGACGCGGGCAGCAACTTGGGAATACACGGGGAGCTAGTGGGAGATAAGGGCTGGATTTTTTTAGTAAGGTTTATGCAGGCTCATGCTGGTGCTGCCCCAGCTCCTGTGATAAAACGCTCACTCTCCTCTCCCGGTCCTGGGGAGGGAGGGAGGGAAGGATTTGTTACCTTCACAAAGGGAAATTTCTGCCCTGCTTTTCAGCAGATAAGGGCAGGAAATGAAGGAAACCCTAATTTAGAGTTCCGTGGGGTGGGGAAGAGCTCACAATGAACAAAAGGCACCGAGCCTGGTCACCAAATATTGTTTCAGTAGAGGGAGTTCACCCGCGCGCAAGAAGGTGAGTAGAAAAGCAAAAGTCAAAATTCAGGTTACAGCGTTCTCAGAAGTTGATCACATTGTCTGGAAAGAATCAAGACGAATGAGTTTGCCTTCGCAGCATCTTCTCAATGGAGATTGACGTGAAGCACAGAAAATAAAGACAAGAATGAGCACAAGCTCCATGCACTTTATAACACTTGAAAAATTATAGTAATCTCTCCCTCATTTTCAAAGCTACTGATGTGTTCTTCCCAAAGGGAGAAACCCCAGATGAGGATGGGAATTATCCACAGCAATGTCACGTGAGCAGGTGAGCACTTTCTGGGATTCTCGTCCTACAGGTGCTCTAGGTTACATGAATAGACATGTGCCGTGCGGGCGGCCCTCAGGGTTGGGAGAGCGTGTTGCTGATAAAAACAGAACCTCTGACTCAGGGGGGAAAACACCATGAAAAAATTCACCGAATACAAACAACAAAAATAGTCTGTTGCAATTTTAAAAGTTAGTCTACTTTTAGCAGCTGCAGAGCTGTGCGTGTAGTTTATTGTTAACGTTGGCGTACCTTACAGTATTCTCAACTTCTTGAGGATGACTACAGTTTTGGGTGCAGGAGAAAATACGATAAATTCAGCAGAACATATGACAACAGCCAAATTATGAGGAGGCTATTTGCTGTAGAGGTAAATGCCCACGCTTTGTAATTAAAACAAATCTCTATTCAGATTCTGGCTCTGCTCCTGAAAATTTATGTATAAATTATGAAAGCACTTAGTAAAATGGCTCACTTATGACATATTCGCTGGCTATTAACACTCTTTTGGTAACCCATATGTAGAAGCTTAGCTACTGTAGAATATATCAATAATTGGAAAACCACAGTTTAGCTGTAGCTTTTTCAGTACAGCTAATGACACTGTATCAAAACATGAACTTCCTGTTAAGAATAACCTGTTGGTAGGAAACATCTGAAAAAAGAATGCTGAGATCTTGATGAAACCGATTTTTAGTAATTGACTGTCAAAGCAGAAATGCTTTCCAATAAGTGACCCAATCCTGTCACTGGATGTGTGTGTGTCTGCTTGTTCTGTTTCAAGCACATCAAAGGATGACCTGTGTGTGCTCAGTTATCTCACTTTCTTGTGAAGAGTCCAAAGTTGACACAGCTGTGACTAGAAATTATTACCTTGCTTTAGTGACAAAAATAAAAAGCACAAAACACTTTAAATAAAGAATAATGAAAAGAGTTCTCAACTGGGTGGTTGGAGCTCAGTTCTCCTTCCCTCTGGGTCCCTAACTGGCCAGATACTGCAGGCAAATTACTTAATCTCTCCAGGTCAGTCTCTAAATCAAAAATTTATTTCTGAAGCACTTTTTTTTAAAACTCTTTCAACATTCCACTAAGGAGACTGGAGAACCACTTCAGCTCTGGGGAAAGGAAACCTTGTTCGTAGATGTTCAATAAAACCATGCCTGGACGAGCCAGCACAGCTTGGTGGAGAGAGCCCTGGACGGGACCCACCCACAGCCACGCAGGAAGTTGCATAATGATCTAAACTTTCTATCTGCAGTTGAGGAAACCAGCACAGGGAGAGTGAAAACGCTGGCCAGCCCTGTTTAATTCCTCAGGCTTCATGGAGATGATGGGGGATCATCGACAGAAAATACTTTTCTGTCACTGCAGTTTTCAAGATACAACAAAAATGCAATGTTAGGTTCTGACCGAAAAATGACTTTTAGAAATTGCTATTTTTAAAAAAACCTCAGCTCCATTTATTTGAAAAATCATCAGTCCTACAAGTTCTGCCGTAAGGCACCCAGATCTGTGGCAGACTTGTCCCTGGACATGCGCATTTCAGTTACCAGACATCCCATCAGGGATTCTGACTCCACAGGCAGTCTGCCTGCTGGAAGCAGAAGTGTATCTACAATATAGTTGTCATCTGCCCTAACAAACCTTTGCGGATCAAATGCTGGGGAGGGCTTTATGCAGACAATCAATTTATGGTAAGCAATCAAAACGCTCACAGGAAGCTATTTTCCTAAATTTCAGCCAGAAGGTTAATCAAATTGTCCATTCTACCCCTAACAGAAATGGATCCTTATTCCTGCAGAGTAGGAAGAAAGAAAATAAAAGAAATAAGTAAACAATAAACACAGTAATGCTTGCATGGGGGCCGGGTATGCCTTCCCAGATCCTATAGTGCACCTGTTTAGTTCTGAGACAGAGGTTAGATTATAATTGTTATCTTAACACTGGTAATAGCAAACATAGGCACCAGGGTTGATCTAGCTACAGCATTGTAACACGGGACCTTATGAGGCTGTCTTGCTTGCATATTTCTAAAGGACACAATCCCTTTTATTTATCTTAAGCATAAACTCTTTCTTCAGCTTCTCCTGTCCTTAAAAACACCACAGCCTGGTTGACAAGAAGCACCTTCCTGTCATGTAATGTTCCTTTGTAGTTTGTACTCACACCTTCTGTTAGTTGCTTATGACTCACTTTAGAAACCTTTGCAAGTTCAGCACAGTTCCTTATATTCACAACTAATTTCCTAATCTTTCTCAAATTTCCAATCCAAGCACTATGTATGAGACATCCATATTTTGGGATAACAAATTAATATTTACTTGTTCTACTGAACTATCAGCAGCCCTCTAAGAGTCGCCGTGGCTTTTTCTTCTCTAATGTTTAAAAGACAAAAACTTGGCTGCTCTTTAATGATTGTATCACAAGCTTTCTGAAGTTCCAAGTAAACTATATTAAGTCTGTTAGCCTTTCCAAAGCTTCTCAATGTTTTGAAGAGTTTGATTTTCCTCAAATAGGATTAGCAACTGACTTGATTTGATCAAGTTTAAAAAAAGAGATGCTTCATTAGTTCTTTTAGAACTGAAAGTAATTCTGAATTCTGACTGCTTTAAATGTCAGAGTTCAGAAACCTTAAGCTTAAATTACAATATGAATGTGAGGAAAATGAGAAAACAAGAACGTGGTAGATAGAAGTCCAAGAAGACTGAAGTTGTGGATAAGTTTCCCTGTTAGTTCCTTCAGTAATTGCTAAACTGTGGGTGGATGAGTAGTATGCATATAATTACTGCATATCATTCGTTTACAATTAAAATGATTCTGAAATTAGTTTTGGGTAGCCGAAACTAAAGGCTAAAAACCGAAGCTATGACGACTTATATAATTTCTTATTACTTAACAAAGGTATGTCAGAGGTTCACTGTGTATTTACTCCTTTGCTGGGCCAGTTTCAATTTTCAAGGTAAAAGAACTTACTATCGACTACACATCAATGACTTTATTCCACAGAGTGGACAGTATTTGGTACTTAAAATGTGGTTAATTTGTTCAAGTCACAAATGCAGCTTCTATAATTTCTAGCCTCTAGCCTCTTCAATAATGACAAAGGCTTTGTAATAAATGGCCCTGCACCATAGGGCCATGGCTGCCCCTTTGGTCCATAAGATGAATTAAGCATTCTATGTCTCTCTCGATGCTTTGGAAGAAAACAATACATCTGTGACCATGAACTAAATCAATGGCTTCAGGTGCTTACCTCCAACCAAAACACATTTAAAAAGTACATGAATGTTGCTAACCTTCTAGCTCTAATTCCTCGGCCCCTTAAAGTGGATATTCTGTAAATAGCAACCACTCACTTTGTCATTTATGGTCCTGTGCAACACAAGGCCGAGAAAGCACAAGACCGAGGCCAGAGACGAAGCCCCAGTGGGAGCTTCTCTAGTCCTTCCAAAATCACACTGTATTCCGAGTTGCCGTTACACATAGTGAAATATATTTATGTGACTCAAGTATGACTTAACTCTAAATTATATTTGGTCCTGGAATGGTTTAAAGGCCCTTCTAGCCAATTATATTTACTTCTGTTCATACAAATTGGCAAGAAGCTACTGTACACTGGCCCTCAGCCTCCTCCAAGTTCCTTCCATTTACAGTCACTTTTATCAGAGACATAATTTTTTATATTAAATATTCCTGGACAGTATTATTAAGGGGAAGAAAGGAATAACAGCCCATTATATTTATTTTCTCTTGCTCTCAATCAGCATAAGAAAGAGAAGTCATCTCTTCTTGACTTCGTAGTTTAGAATTTCCAGGAATGCAGTGTTTGGAGAGATAAAAAAACAAACAAACAAACAGAAAATAAAACCTCAGAAGTAGTTGCTTTTAAGGAAAACTCTAGATTAAGTGTTACGTGCATCTGCCCATTGGTTTCTGGTGCATTCCATCTTAATGACGGGTGAAGTAGAGGAGAACTACTAGGTAGCTTTTCTGCTTATTTAAAAGTTAATCCAGAGGCAATTTTAAAAAAGGTGAGGTTCTAAAAATGAAGTGTACCAAAACCCAAGGACACTGGGCATGAAGGCTAAAATTAGAAGTGTTCTAGAAGGAAGGCATGATGTAATCCCGGAGTTAGAGGTCTGAGCTTCATCAGGAGCTGCAGAGTTGGGGCGACAGTAAATAAGATGATCACCTTGAAAGCACCATTCCTCTAGAATGGTACCTGTACCTCTCATAGTTGTTGAGAATTCAGATTCAGCACCCTCTGTCCATCAGCCTGCCCCTAACTGGTCCCCTGAGAAACCTTGCTCTCCTGAGCCTACAGAGG